>NC_133285.1:3836581-4438969 GCF_005239225.2 Populus alba | reverse complement strand
ACATGTTTTCTACCCCTTGTTTTCTTTGAAAAAAATATGACCGACAAAAACAATATAAAAATATTCAACGCTTTTTAGCACACACAACACATATGACCTTTGAGTTATTTCACACGCTAATCAATTGAGTCACAACATGAATTTATTATAAAACAACTAATTAAACAAGTATATTAACTTGCTTTATTATTCATATAAACAATTAAATTGACCCCAATTATTCTAATATATATAGTTGTATGATTAGATGGATGGTATGCTTTACACAATTACCATAATACTATACTTTTTTCAATGTAAAATAAAATGCTTAGAAGATGGTAGTATTTTTGTTTGAAATTGACAAACCATAATTATCTCATCTCATCTCTCTCTCTCTCTCACGCCATCTACCTCAACACTAGCATAGAAAAAAAGATCTCCAATATTTCACCTCTTAATCTTTCAATCCCTAACCCTAACAAACTTGTAAAGAGTAATATATTTAGAAAATGGAACTCACTTGTTTACATAACCAATATATTTTTCTTTCTCGTACACTTTTCTCTTGGTTTTCAAATTTACCCTCTAATCTCTCTGAACGTGTTGTTTCATTTCGCTCGTGGCAAAGAAATTCATGCTCGCAATGTTAGTGAACAAGAAGCGAAGTAGCGTGCAAGAAAGGAGGAGGGCAAGGAGAAAGAGAAGAAGAAAAAAGTGAGTTTAGGGATTTATTGTATAGAAAATTAAATAAACTTGTCATATTTCTTACGGATAAAATATTATTCTTTAAACTCTGAGGAGTATAGGTCAATTAATCAGATTCTAAATTTATTTTTTAGAGATTATCAATTCAAATTCCACAAACTTCAGGACTATTAAAGGCTTACATTGTCGTTAACTTTAGAGCTCCTGAGATTAGTCGACATGAATGCAAGCTAGCCTAAATATCCACGTTAATAAATAAATAAAAAATCTTTTTCCATAATACTACTTAGATATGATAAAAATTATTTTTTATATTTTCTAAAAATACACAAAATAACTTCATAAAAAAAATATCTTGTTAGATCCATCTTTATAGAAATACTATCATGACAATACCCGTGTAAGCAAAGTCTCGTACAAGATCATGCAATTAACAATCTCTGGCATGATCCAAATAGTCTGAGAATCACCATTGATGTAAGATTGAGATGACTAAATTATTTTTTCAATGAGAAAATCTCCTTGGACAAAGAATATGTTATGTAAATGATATAACGAATACAAACTTATTTAAGTACTTGAATCACTGTCAAGTGCTGTCTCAAACATTTATCATCTCTTAATATGGTGTTGAATGGTTTTTTTTTTAAAAAAAGATTAATAAACCCTTAAAAAAGCAAAACATCAGAGTGTTTGCTCCTGCATAGCAACTCTGAAGTTAAAATCATAAAAAATTGAATTAAAGAAACAAAGGGTGCTATAAAAGCAGCTAAAAACTCCAAGAACAAGGCCCGTTAATCTGATGGGCTAGATTCCTGACCCGATTTCTGGCCCCTCTTCAATATCCTGGACGAATCGCATCTTCTAGGGTTTAGCGTCGCATCACCGGGAAATAAACCTTGTCATTAAGGAATCAAGACTCGAACATCGGAGTTCCAATCCAGCCAATGGCATACTCCTATTCCAGATCCCAATCCTTTTTTTTTTCTGAAAGAAGTTGAATTTCAAGCTCATCTTTTGTTTGGTATGTGGGTTTTCGTTAATAAATCTTTCGGATTCCTCCACCGAGCACGTTCAGAATGGTGGCAGTTACTTTATCTTTCTACCCCCGCCCCTTCCATTATCTAGTCCAGCACCCATTAATAAGCAGTAACGGACATAATCAAGCTCTGCCAGGCGCTATTTTATGGCATTTATACAGGACAAGCACCGGAAAAGATACCTAAACCAGAGTAAATTGTATCATAGATGTAAAATATAGTAAAAGGATTGGATTGATCACCGTAGTAATTCACAACACCCATAATATATATATATATATATATATATTCATCGTCGAGTCTTTTTTTCCCCTCAATCGAAATCTTTTTATGTTTAATTTCATAACCAATTTGTAAAACAATTGTTAAGAGAAGAGAATTTAGTAACACAAGATCAAAGTGTAAAATAAAGAGAAGTTTCATGACTAATCTCAAATTTAGTAGGGAAAATTCTTTTTAGTCCACTTTTATTTTTTCTTACCCTTTGGTCCTTTTAGTTTTTACAATTTTAATTTTGGGTTCAAAAGTTCATTTTTCTTAGTATTTTAATATTTGAGTTTTGAAAAGAGAAAATTGAAAATTGAAAATTGAAAAAAAATTTGATGGTGGTTATATATATTTTTTTATTGTGCTCAATTTAGAATTTTTTTGATTTGGTTGATTCTTATTTTTCTTAGTGATTTTAAGGTATTTTGGGGTTGATAAGTGATTTATTATAAAGATTTTTATGGTGTTTTTAAAGCAAAAATAACTATAAATTTTGATTTTTTAAGACCAAAAAACCCCTAGTCCATTTTACAAATAATATAGTGATGGTTATATTCTAAGCTAACATTAGGAGATTACATGTCACATGCCGCTATAAATGCCTCGTTGCCTATTGAAAAACAAAAATAAACAACATATTGTCTATTTTAAGGCAAAAAAATAAGCACAAGCTTAGGCTTTCATACTCAGGCTTAAATGAACTTTTTTATTAAACCCAAACACACGGGCTTGACCCATTGACGTCTGAATTTTTCTCTTTTGTGATTGATTATTTTTAATTTCATCATTTATTATTAGTTTTATTTTGTTGATTTTTATTATTTTTTTTTCAATTCTATCCTTTAATATGTATTTGATTTTTGATTTGGGTTTCAATATTTGTTTCTATTTGTTTTTTATTGGTTTATCACGATATCAAACAAATATTTTAATATTTGATAGTTTGTACTCAATTTTACAAGTATTTATTTTTGTTATCATATAATTAAGTAAAAAAAAATTTACAATAAAACCTATGAGAGTTTATAATCGAGATCATGGACTTAAAAGGTTAATCCGTGAAACCTAGATGAATTTAATGTATCATTGTCAAATATTAAAAAAGATGTTATCGTAGAGTTTTTTCTTGTAAAGCTAAACTTTGTTTTTTCTAGTCATCACGACTGATTATAAAATCGCTAAGTTGATTGGGTCATATTTGATTGGAAGATTTCAAGATTAACTAATTAAACCAAATTTAATAATCTTGTTAAAAAATTTCTCGTGGTTTAGATATATATATATTTTTTTAAAAGTTATCCAACCTCTGCCAATTATATAAATTTGCCTAAAACATGTATACATGATTTTTTTTGGAAAAAAATATTTTAAATAATATTATTTTAATATAATTATAAATAAAAAGTGAAAAAATAACCACTTCCACTATCATATTTTTATCAAATCGATGGAACTATTTTTATAACTACCGTGAGCCCAGAAGCGATCAAAGAAACCCATTCCTTGCCATTTGGTACCTGGTGAGTCCGGGGGCTCTCAACTGAACTCTGCCAGATCCGCTAAAACGAGTCAAATGGATTGATTTTTGGAGCCCATCACCTTGCACGACTCCAAGTCTCAAATGCTGTCGAGGTACGATCCACATGAAGCAAGGCAGAGTGGTGCTTCTCGTTCGAATTATATATAGTATTATCAATTAAAAGATTGTACATGTATATACATGAAAATTGTGAATTTATATCCGTTGCCTTCTCCCCCTACCAAATAAATGGAAGCAGGATTCCTGGTAACTACCTAGTGATTGAATTTGAAGGAGAAAGAACATCACTGGCCTGCGATAAATCACACCGAAGGTGTTGAGCCTCTTCACAATTCTGTGGATTGGCATTGAAATCATTTTGCAAAACTTGGATGTCCTCCAGCTCCTTTGAGACTTCTCTCATCGTGGCTCGTTTCTTCCCGTTTATGTTCAAGCATTTATATGCAACGTTAGCAACTGCCACAATTACCTCTTTCTCAGCCCGCAGCACAAGTTCAGAATCAACAATATCTTGTAGCCGATTCTCCTCCATACAAAGCATGGAATATAAGATCAAACCTCCATCTTCTTCAGTCCTAGTCGAGGAGTAAGGTTTCTGTCTAGTTAAGAGCTCGACAAGGACTACTCCGTAGCTATAATCATCACTCTTTGCTTTACTGGATGTTTTCTGGGTCTAAGTGCCCAAATGTGCCTTGTACTTCTGTAGTCACATGAGTTTGGTCTATGGCAACTGATTTAGAGATTCCGAAATCCGCGACTTTTGCTCCGTACTTATCATATAAAATAATGTTCGAAGACTTGATGTCACGATGATAAACAGGTAACGAAGCTGCCGAATGCAAGTAAGAAAGAGCACCAGCAACTTTTCCATGGCAATCCTTAAACGTATATCCCACTTTAGCAGAAACTCCTCGCATTGATCGTTAAGATACTAGAAAAGGGTTCCATTAGGGATGAATTCATAGACTAGTGATGGAACCCCGGTTTCCCAGCAACAACCTAATAGCCTAACCACATTCCTATGAATTTTTCAAGCTTTCCTTCTCTAATCAATCCCGACTTTTTCATTGCAACAATCCTACCATCTGCCAACATTTCTTTGTAAACAGTCCCTTGTCCTCCCTGTCCAACCTTTCTATGCACACTAAAATGGTCATTGACCCTCTCTAGTTCAGTTCACTAACCAATCTTTTATTCAGGGTTACATGCACTCCAACAGTTGAACATTGTAGCGTGGCAACAGTCATTGGTCTTTACTTGAGAGTCGAACTTATGAGAAGCCTGCCACAACGTTACAAGGTATTTGTTAAATGGGTTTTCTGCTTTGTTATCTATTTCTGTAGCGAAGGCAGATGATAATTTAGGATTAGCAGTATTGTAAAGTTCCTTTAATGGATGTTGCAAGGTCGTATGACTTCCCCTGATAACATGAATAGCTAGCTGTTCATGGACCTAAATCTGATCATGTATGCTGAGATATGCCTTTTTTTTATGAACTTGGATTGAGGATAAAGTTATTGTTGAAGTTTGTGGAATACACAACTAAAAAGCTTGGTGGCTTTGTTTTGCTAGGAATGTTAGGCACATAATTGCTTAAATTGATTTATTGGCATTCTTTACAGTATGACATTTTGCACTTGTTATTTATTAATGAAATTTTGAGTGTACCATAATATATCTGGAGTAATTAGCAAATGCCTTCTTGACTGGCCTGCAGCAAAACCATATGCGAGCACTGGAGTTACGTGATTCACCAGCACTGGGAATGGGGGAGCACACTAGACTGAGATTAAGTAGACGACAAAGTTTTCCAGGTTGCACTGTCAACACTGTGCTTTATAGTTATATAAAGGAAGTTTTGTTCCACAAACCCTCATTACTCCCTTTAAGAAAGATTTCTTATCACTAGAATTACTCCCTTTAAGAAAGACTAGATTTCTTATCACTAGAAAAAGTCTCGCAAACATGG
This sequence comes from Populus alba, assembly GCF_005239225.2. NCBI lineage: Eukaryota > Viridiplantae > Streptophyta > Magnoliopsida > Malpighiales > Salicaceae > Populus > Populus alba. The sequence goes on along the minus strand of NC_133285.1, from coordinate 4,433,466 downwards.
AACAAAGGATTTGTACTTCCAACATTTGTCGTTCTTTTAAGAAGTTTGCAACTTTGATAATACTGAGTTTAGTGTGTTGGTTTAAAGCTGCTATGAAACTGTAATATTGTCCTTCTGCTTAATCTTCTGCTAGTTTCTGCTTTGTATTTCTAATCCTATGGTATAATAAAAAAGAATGAAAGAAAATATAATTTTGGATCTCCCTTCTATATGTACATAAAAAAGCTTTTCTGTATCTGTATATGCTAGAGCTTTTCACAGTGGTTTCTTCTTTTTTGTATGGCTGGAGTCCAGAAGGATTCATTTGGCACTTCACAGCATCATAACTCACTTCTTTTAACCTTCTTCCCAGGAACTCTGATTTGGACATACATTCCCAGCAGCACTGCTGTGAATCCCTGGTTTCGCATAGAAATCTCAAGCTCTTCTTGGTTGAGGTAGCTGCGGCAGCCCTTTTTGGACGAAAACTTTGATATGCTTATACGCTAAGCTAAAATTTTGGAACAGTCTGTAAATGGTTTGTATGGAACACTGCTGCTGCTTTTGCAAAACTAGACTGGAATTATGTATCCTGTTGTTCCTCTTCCTACAGCCTTTGGTTTATTACACATGACATAATAGACCCAACAATTATTAGGCACCTAACTCCATCAGATTATTAGTCGCATTAGGGTTGAAATCTTTTACTCTGCATCACAGCTGTACTTCCATTGTTTTTTTCCTTTATGAAGAAAGCCATAAGATATGCTTTATGGTGTTTGCTTGCGAAAAGCTATTTCTGGACTCCTTTTTTCCCAATGATCATTAAGATGATAGTATCGGCTATAAGCGTTGTCCAGATGGCAAATTTATTGTGAAAAGTGCATAGGAAGCATTGAGACCAAGGGGTGTTCTAACCCCTTAAATATCCCTCGACACAATTTTGTAACCTGACTCGAATCCTTCAAAGATAGACAGATAAGAAGAGGGAGAACTACTGGCCCAATTTGTGTTTATGCAAGTATACCAATGAGAGTAGAGATCATTTGTTCTTTAAATGTCAATGTGCCAAGGACATTTGGAGCGAAGAATTGAAAAAATGCGACGTCTCCACACAAGTCGGTATTTGGGACCAACTGGGATGAGCAAAGAAAAATTTGCAGAAAAACATTATTTTCTCCATGCTGTTAATAATTTCACGGTGCTCCTACCTCTATTTTACATGGAAAAAGAGAAATTTCAGATGGCCTGTGTTACAAACCTTTTATTTTCATAGTATCGTGAATACCATACTTTTGATGGTAAAGATGGGTTAATGACACGCTTTATTCTTGATAAAAATGCAACATGACCTAGATGCTGCAAGTTTGATTGAAAGTGACGAAAACAACATAATTTTGCTCCTTAGTAAGCATTGTCCGCTGCGAAGCACGGGTCTAAAAACTAAGTATACACTGAATCCCTAACAGCACCGAGGAACACAGATGATACTATAACTCCAAGCACATCCATAGTTACCTTAAAAACAAGTACGTCCCTGGCATTTCTGAAAAGATTATTACAGCTTGGCGCCACCAAATGCAATAAAGTCCCACCAGCTGGTGACAAAGTCCTGTGCTGCAATGCATACATTCAACTAAATTATAGTCCTAAACTAGTTGCTCGTTGAATTCAATCAAGTAATAAGATGTCAGCGTATCATAAAAACAAAAGAAGTGTCACATATAATGTTTGCAGAGGCGACAAGCATATACATATACTCAAGAGAAGATTATTACTGCTAGTTATAAGGACTGTTACATAAAACCATGATCATCATTCAACTTGAAACACGTGGATGAAAAACCTCGCTAGTGACATTCATGACTCATTAAGGCAGTTTTACATCTGACACTATACATTCATAGTAGAAACTGTTATTCATGTCTACAATCCAACTCTATTTGAGCTGAAGTCCTGAATCCATTGTTTTGGCAATGAAGATCCAAATATTCGAAGAAGCAAAGCTCTGTGTTTCCTGCCTAGCTTGTTTACACCATAAGTGCGGTAGACACCAAGTTTACGTGCTTCTCGCCCTTCTTCAACAGCTCTTTTCCTAACAGACGTCAATAAACCAGTCCCTTGTGGATCAATTTCATTACTCTCCATCTTTCCATTCTCACCTTTCTCTTCGTCTACAATCACCACACTGGTACCAGCATCTGGCCTTTCTTCAATCGATCTTGTAAAAATAATCTTATCAATCGATCTTGTAAAAATAATTACCATCTTTCTTTCCTGCAAGAATCATAGAAATCTGGAGGCCTCTGCTAAATGCTTGATTGAAGAGCAGGCGAGTTTGGAATTCTGAAACAAATGAGAACCATGACAGGATGGCTATTGGCATGAAAAGCAATAAGCCCATGATGTACTCGTATGCCCTTGCTAGCTCCTTTATCGAATCCCAGAATCCTATCCACTTAAACAAACTCATGCATGCCTGTCCAATCTATATAAAGAGGATTTAATCATGCAGTGACCAACTGAAGGAGAACCCTTGAAGTATATAATCACACATTTTGAACAAAATTTGTGCACTTACAAGAAGAAGGGCCCACCCTGTGGGCATGAACGCGAGGATGGCAGCAAATAGATCTTGTATTGTGAGACCACAAACTATGAAGAGAACAATCATGACAGACATGAAGCCGATAAATAGGAATGCCTTGAGAATCCTGAACATGAGCTGAAAGTCTGTACGGAATTTTATAGAGACCACCATCTGAAAGCAACGTTTGAAACACAAACAGCAGCAGACTAAGTTCAGAGATAAAGCATAGACACAAACTTACTTGAGATTAATTTACTAGATATAAGCTTAAAATGCTAGATTTTTTTTATTCAAGCTCCTCCTAATCACATTTGCTTTCTACATGAGTTCGATTGGCATGCCACATACCTTGTGGACTAAAAGAGCAGTAATCATAACTATCCACGAAAGTCCGTAAACCTGCAATAAAGATTTTAAGTTTATAGTAGAGAGGTTAGTTTATGGTAGCAGAAATCAACCAAAAAGTTATAGGCCAACAAATAACAAAACATCACTCAAATATGGATTGTACCAGCAAACTTTTACTGTGATGGGATATATCAAGGTGGTAGACAATGCCATATTGGTAGATAAAGAAGCGAAATGCAAGGATTATTTCAAGCAACCATCCCCTGAAATTAGTGTGTCTGAGATGTTCATGTTCTCCAGCCCACCATGATTCCCAGCTTTTATCAGGAGTAATTCCTATACCACCACGATTTCCCAACCACCGTTCCCAATCTGTCCAATCATCCATTGTTTTTTGCAAGTCAAATCCAGATGGATTGAACACAAATGGAGCAAACAACCAGGATCCAACCATGAACCACATGGATAATGTGATGAACATAAAAAGACTTGAACTGCGATATGATGCCCCGTAAACTTCATACACGATCAGCAGTATAAATAATTCCAATCCCTTAACAAAGTGACTTCGTGAGTATAGCCTGTAGTTTTCTGCAAACTTCGCATGGAAAACAACAAAGCCACGCCCAGTGGCTCGATATTTGGAACCACCATGAAGAATTGTTCTTCCGAAATAATGTGATTTGGTTCCAAGCTGGAATGTAAAGAACACAGATGCAAGCTGTAGCTGCATAATGACAAAATGACCTAGAGCAGTGCGGAACCCTTTCTCCAAGCCAATTTCCATAACCATGGGCAGCACTAGAAAAAAGCCTAGCTGAAAAATGGATTGAGGAGCCATAGCCTGTTCAAAGACCTTGCTCTCACTTATGCTCGGGTCATTAAGAATCTCCCTATCTAATCCACTCAGTACCATGTATATGCGTCCATATAAGAACACATATACAGTAATCACAGTTACCTGAAACGACAAAAACATACCAAATCAAACTATAACACACACTTTCCATTCCATGGAGTTATAATAAAACTTGAAGTAAATCATGGTAGGAATATTAAAATGGCTTCACAAGTAACAAGCTGGCCAAGTGACCTGAATCACCTAATGGTATCTAGCACTTTTGAATTCCATAAAACTGGGGTCTCATTAATTGAAACCAAAAAGACTATAAAAGGAAGCTTAGACTTTTGTTCGGCTCAAAGACAGTGAAATAAAGATCAACATACCATGCTACTGAAATAGAAACCAACTGTCGTATAGTAGAATGAGAGCATCCTATAGAAGTCAAAACAGCGCCCCAGTCGATAAACATCACGGCTAAGTGTCTGCTCTCCATTTCCATTTGCAACCTTTGCCTCAAAAGATGATATCTGATTCATCCCCACATCATGCCCTTTCCCTACTTGGATATATTCATGATGCGTTACATATCCCCCACGCAGGGTTGTGTTGTATCCTGAAGACATCCGAATGCTTAATCATCACACGATAATTGTATCTAATGGCAATAGTGTTCAAACCCATATAAAATTACCTGCAAATATATCCTCGCTTAAATTTATTATTTTTGAAGCTTTGCTTATGCCACCCCTTGTTATGTGGAATATTCTGTCAAATATATCAGGATGGCCGTAATGGAATCGTACCCTACGAAGTTAGACAACATTTGTTAGAATCTTAAATTGGTGGTAATAGAACAAAATTAAATTAGATTTTTGAGCCTCAGACAGAATATTTTAATTAGAGCAACATACAACATTGTACGTCAAAAACAACAAAAATGCTATAGAACTGCAAAATACAACATTGCATGTTAATGGAAACGAGGCGCTCCAAATAGTTTGTTATGACACGAGCAAGAGAGAAGACACCATTTTCATCCAAAGTACAAAAAATAACATGCTCCTGTAAAATTTGAGTTGTTCTGTTCTAAAAGGATCGAACCTCTTCATTAAAGAACTGTTGGACTAATTGAATTCATGTCTAGGCAAAATGAAGAATTCAAGACAGACGAATTATTTGACATTTTGATTTCAAGACATTAAAGACAAGCAAATAATCATCACAGGGTGTCTAAATAATTTGAAGCTTGCAATTTTTCCTATATTTGAATGAGTTTTAGAGTCCTCTTTTCTGTAAGTAATTTTTTAAAATCATGTGGTCTCTTAATACTTTCAACCTGGATCAAAGCTCATTGTTAAGTTGATTCAGATAACTTGTACTGGCCGTCAATGAGCAAAACAAGTCTGTTTTGAGGAAAAGGGAGAACCTGCCAAGTGGTGATTTACACATAAGATGGCCGTTTTTTGGGAGATTACCAGGAGCGATTTGTGATTTGGAATTTTATTTTCCTCAAGCAGTGAAATATCATCTGTCTGAGGTTTGAAATTTTTTCATCCCATGTTTGAGAATTAAAAGGAAAAAAATAGAAAGGTACGCAGATACAGATTTTAACAGATGGAAAGAGCATTCAAATTGTAAATTGTATATAATACTATTCATTGATCGCTGGCTAAAATTAGGCTTACCTTAGAGGAGTAGCTAACACACGTTGGCCAATAGTCACAAAGCTGGTCTCCTGATTGGACATGAACCAAGCAAGTGATGAAACACTGTCAAATGAAAGGGAAGAAATATAAGGGTTTATACTGTCAAAATCAGCATTGTTCTACAGCATCATTCTCTTGCATGCTAACATGTGTTAGCACAACCATTAAATGGTAAGGCTGACCGTCCAGTAAATATATGCTCCCTGACACCCAAAATCGTAGGGTTTTGTTTCCTACGATGAGATTTTTTAAGCTCCTCCAACACATTCCTCATTTTAAAAGCTTCTTCAAAGTAATTGTCCTGAAAACAAAGGGAAAGTTTAGTGAATTACTATGTGATGTAATTTACAAATGAAAGGATAAAGAAAAAGTTAACCACCTGATTCATGTCTATAGTCTGTAAGGCTTCTCCACGAGTAAAGATAATGGCATGATTTTGATTCTCAGGTTTTCCTTCACCAATATCTGTTGGAGGACCTGGAAGCTTGATTCGGTAGATTTCCTAGCGATGTAACAAGAACGACATATAAGAGAACATGTTTCAGATTGAAAAAAAATGGCAAAAGAAGCTTGGAATACTGGAGCAGCATTTACAATCAACTACTCTCAAAATTTTTCTTGAGACCACAAAGGCAGGACATGTTCCTCATTCTCAGTAAATGAATGAAGGTGCTAAATTAAGCAGTTGGGGAACATCGCATAAATGTAGATACATGAACCGCGCGATGCCGCGGGTCATTTTTTTTTGCATAAAAAATATTAAAAAAAATAAAAATTTAAAAATCTTGGGTTTTTCTGCAAAGCTATACCCAAGAATTTTAGGTTTGGTTGCAATGCCTAACCTAAGAGTAATATTTATAATATTACTAGTAAAATTAAACTTGCACGACCCAAGTTTAAGTGATCCTAGCTGCAACACCGGATCCAAGAATATTGGATGTGGGTCTGGCTATAAGGTTGTGTCATAAAAGTGTGATAATTAAATAGATTAATTAAAAAAACAAATAAAAAAACATCAACTGGAAGGAAAAAATTAATGAAGAAAAAGAAAAAAAATTGAATTAATTGGGTTAACCCTTTAAATCAGGTTATCCCGTAAAACCTAGGATTCGCATTATGAAAGTTTGATAACTAAAATGATGGGTTTACCCAGAATTAACTGGGTTAATCCATCAAACAAAGTTAACTCGTCAAGCCCAGGATATGTGTTATGAAAATATGAAAGTCTGATAATTAAATAAAAAAAAAATTAACTTTAACAAACTAAACTAAATGAAAAAAATAACTCGTTAAATCAGGGTAACCCATCAAACCCGAGATCCGTATCATGAAAATCTATTTGATAACTAAATAAATTTTTTTTTTAACATTAACAAACTAAATCAAACAAAAAAATTTCATTAAAAAAATTAAAAAGAAAAAAAAGAAAAAAAAAAGTTATATAATTATAATCATAATTATAATAATAATTATAATATAATAATTATAATAATATAATATATTAATAAGTAAATATATTAGTAAAAGGCGTGACATGCCCGCGCGATGCCGCGAGCTTGTGGTATGCTTGTGCATTATCGTGGATTTGTGAAAAAAATCATATAAAAAAAAAACTTTTATCATCCACAATATTTTAAAGAAAAAAAACTACAAAGCTATATTCTCAACCAACTCAATATTACAAAAACAAAATCGACAAAACAAATTATAAAAAACAACACAAAAAAAATGAAAAAAAAGAAGAAGACAATTTTGGAAGAAAAAAAAAGCAAAAAGCAAAATAATAAAAAAAACATGCGGGGAAAGTTAAAGCTAAATTTTCAATCAACTCAATATTGAAATCATTTAAGAAAACACTGTGGAAATCTATAGTATTTTGTGAGGAAATATACAACTATAATTCTCAACCAGCTCAATATAAAAAAAAATCAACAAAGACAATTTAAAAAAAAACATAACAAAAAAAATCATATGGAAAAACAGCGTAGCAATCAAAGATGTTTTAAGAAAAAAAATCAAAATTGTCAATCGGTTCAGTATGAAAAAAATAAATTTGAAAAAAACATATTTGGAAAAAAAACATCGATAAAAAAACATGTGGAGAAAAACTATAGCAAAGCAAAAATCATGTGGGAAAACACTGTAGCAATCTACATTGTTTTAAATAACTACAAAGCTAAATTCTCAATCAACTTAATATGAAAAAAAAAAAATCAACAAAGATAATTCTAAAAAAAAATATTTAATAAAAAACCATGTAGAGAAATACCATAGCAATCTAGTGTTTTAAAGAAAAAAAATTAAAAAACTAAATTCTCAATCAGCTCAATAGTAAAAAAATAAAATCAACAAAAAATAATTATGAAAAAAAAAGAAAATATAAAGAAGAAAGACAATTTTGGGAAAAAATTAAAAAAAACAAAAAAAAACGTGGGGAAAGCTAAAGTTAAATTCTCAACCAACTCAATATTGAAAAAATAAATTCGACAAAGATAATTTTAAAAAAAACGTGTGGGGCAAACACTGTAGCCAAACAAAAACCATGTAAGGAAAACACTGTAGTAATCCATAGCTTTTTTTTTTTTTTTGAAAAAAGCTATAAAGCTAATTTCTCACCAGCTCAATATATAGAAAAAACCGACAAAGACTATTTTCAAAAAAAAAAAAGAAGAAGTCAATTTTGGGTAAAATAAATGAAAAAAAAAACATGTAAAAAAATCCAAAAAAAAAAAAAACGTGGGAAAAACTACAGTGTTTTAAAGCAAAAAAAAAAAAAAAACAAAAAAACTAAATTTTCAACCTGCTCAATAGTAAAAAAATAAAATCAACAAAAATAATTCTGAAAAAAAACAAAACAAAAAAAATATGGAAAAAATGACAATTTTGAAAAAAAAGAAAAAACAAATTAAAAAAATAAAAAAAACATGTGGGGAAAACTAAAGTTAGATTATCAGCCAGTTTAATATTAAAAAAATAAATTCGATAAAGATAATTTTTTAAAAAAATATGTGGAGAAACATTGCAGCAAAAACAAAAACTATATAGGGGAAACACTGTAGTAATCCATATTGTTTTTTTTTTTTTAAAAAAAAATCTACAAAGCTAAATTTTAAACCAACTTAATAAAAAAAATAAAATCTACAAAGATCATTTTGAAAAAAAAAAGGAATAAATAAATCATAAAAAGAAAAAAAAACAATGTATGAGAATATTATAGCAATCCACAATGTTTAAAAAAAAAAACCTATATAGTTAAAATTTCAACCAGCTCAATATTTAAAAAAATTAAAAAAGATAATTTAAAAAAAAAATTTAAAAAAAAAGGAGAAGAAGAAGTCAATTTTGGGTTAAAAAAAGGAAAAAAAACATGTATAAAAAAAAGAAGAAAAAACAAAAAAAAAAAACCTGCTGCTACAGAAAAATCCACGCGTTTTAGAGTTCTTTAATTGTTCCTTCAAAATAGTCCTTTACAGCACAATTTATTTACATCTGCAGATAACAAAGTACTTCATAGGATTATCTTGCAGACACTAACTAGATTTTTTCCAGAACACAACCCTGCAATTTCCAAACCTTAATTGCAATTTGAAATGTGATAAATTTAACTGGAAGTGACCACATCTACTAAATTTTTATCATAGAAATCCAGCAACACTTAAATTCTGCACCAAACAAGGAATCAGTCCCATACCTCATCAAACTTGTCACCTCCTTTGACGAGAACAGAGTAATACAATTTTTGAGATCTTCCATTCACTGTCTCCTCTCTCTCGTCGATGTAAGCAATACGTAGCGAAGGATTCCTGCAATAATGTTATTAAATTAAGGATTCCATCAACCTTTTGCATTTAAATGGAGAACTTCATGTAACGCATAGAGACATAATTTTAACTTACACTAGCATTAGATTCAGAATATTACTGTAACAACTTCGGTCCCGGGCTTCAGTGGATTTTTTCTGAGCTCCATACACCTGACAAGAAACAACATAGGTGAACTTCAAATCAGCCAGTGCTTGTGCATGATCAAAGTAAGCTTTCTGATCCTGCTCAAGTTCCAAGGTACGGGAGGCACTCGAATCAGCTGCAAAGCAAAACGGGGATTAGTTTATCAAAAAGAGAATGACTCATTAGAGGCAATGGAATCAAATGCTAAATTTCAGAAATCATAATGTGTATATATGTTAAGAAATCACAAACCATGGTCTCCTGCAAATTCCAATAAGCACTGAAGTTCTAGGGCTTGCCTATAGTACATCATCCCTCTCACTGGAAATTTTTTTGAGAAATATATATGAGTGGTTACATGATAGCCTAGTCAACATCCAGAAATGAAGTTGGTAAGTACAGCTGCAAAAATCTTCACTATTCAAACCTGTTCTAGCAAGGGTCTGCCCCCTGTAGGATACCCACTGACGAGTAAGCACCATCTTCTCTTTGGAAGAACATGTATTTGTGCGTTCCTCAAAATTTTTCCATTCATCTGTTTTTTTTTCTCGATCAAATGTAAGAAGTGTATAGATCAAAAAGAAGCTGGAGACCAGCAATACAAGGCCATTCATCTGTTTTGTAGTCATTTGTGCTTGATAAGTTAACCCCATTATAAAAGACCAAAAGTGTGATGCAGGAACTGGTGCAAAACTCACTCACCACGATATATGGTCTTTAGGTAGAACAAAATTGTTATCCCATCTTCATTTTCCTTGTGAAGTTCGTCATCAGAATAAAGAACATCTTCTTTGTAATACGGAGTCAAAACACTAATAATATCAAAAAATACATCTAAAGTCAGAGCAGAAAAAAATGAAAATAAGTAACCTTCTATTTATGACCAATGAATGATCATTTATACGGAAGAAAATGAGAAGTATAGAAGTATATGACCATTTATAAAGATAGTGAATGAGAGAAGAAACTGTGTAATCCTTATTAACACAATCAATATCATGTTTGCATGAGAATGGTACCATTTCTTCATTTCTGACCTGATTGTGGCAAAAAGCCATGAACATTGTTGAAAATGATTTATTTTAGAACTTGTTGTTGCCATGATGAAACTATAGACAAAAGCTACTCCCATCTATAACATTTTTGCTTACAAGTTTCACATTGTTCAATCACTCACCTAAAAGAGAACATGTCTCGGACTTTTGGAGCCTTCGGCATGTTCATGAATAAGGAATTTGCAAAGAAAGTTATTCGGCGACGAGCATCCAAGTTCGAGGGCACATTTATGGCAGATTCCTTGGTAGTCAAAAGTAAATGGAGCCTAATGACCTACGGGAGAAATATAAAACAGTAAGAAATTAAAGATGTATATGTGAAATCATAACATGACATTTGTAAAAAAAAAAACGCAAGTGCGAGGAAAACCTTATCCGTCCAGTACTTGTTATTTGTACGGTCTATATTTATCCTTCCAAACCTCTGTTCTCTTACACTACTTTGATCCCCTGTGGTGTTAGTGTGAGCTCTTTCCAGGATTCTGCAGGGATATGTATCTAAACGTTTAGTAATCACAGTTCAGTCTGTCACAACCATTTTGACATCCCCAGTAAATTAGTTATCATTCAGAGCTTACTCATGGCCATGCATCATGATATCTTGAGTGATAACTTCTATAATAGACTGGAGAGCATTAATTATCTGAGATTTGTACATGTCAGCATCTTCATGATCACCTAGCTGTCAAAAAGATTCTAGTGTGAGCACTCAAATATGAGCATGTGCAGGCCACAATGACAAGTTACAAGCTAAAATGCACAGAAATTAAAGAAAAAGGAAAAAAAAAATGAAAGCATAGAGAAAGCACATTACCAAGAATTTTAGAAATCTCTCCAGATATTCACTAAGCATAGGCAATCCACTCATCCGGAATTCATTCAAAAACCGATGTTGTTGTATGCTTACGTCTACTTCATAACATATCTGCCTTACAATCCTATTTAGAAAATAATAAAAAAAAGGGATAAATAATCAATCATATATGGCCATATTCATCTAATATTACTCGCGAGACTCAAGCTCACTAGACAGATGCTTCTTACATCTTATCTGTACCATCTTCCAGAAGGCCATATATTATGTCCCTCAATGACTCATAACACTCAGTTACTGCTGATTGCATATAATCATCCATCTTCTTATACAACTCAGCGTCCTCCTTCCCCTTGAAATCTTTTGCCATGTCCAATGCTATAGGAATCTGTCGTGTGTCAATCAACACATGGAAATAAATTGGAATTGGATTTGCATTGAGTACAAACATTAAGAATAACAATGACAGAAGGTATTACCTTGCTAGCAAGCAAAAAAGGAGGCCACTGCACGACAGAGACATCACTTGAAGAATACGGCACAAGCAGCAAGTCTCTTTCACTGAACAGTGAAGTAAATTAAAACCTTACAACTATAGAATATGATGCACTTGACATATTGAATAATTATTTAGCAAGAAGAGTCTCAACTGATTGCTGATCAGATCTTCTGTTCTCAAGGAATATATGAACTCATTCCACACATGTGAAAAATTTGCAATATTTTTTCTTTCGTATTGCTCAACCTGACATGAAGAGAACTGTCAATTTAGCCAAAGACAAAGGAGAAAGATCCAATTGATTGCTGTATAAAATAAGTTGGAAGACCAAATAATATTGATGCTTTCGTATTTGGAACAAAATGCATCCAAAAGGAACATCATGAAAAAAAAGAAGATACATGTATCAAACAGCCAGCGCAGATAAGCAAACTACTACATAGATTTGTTAGAATTGCTACCGTCTCATGCTTCCCTAAAACATTCTCATCTGACGATGGCACAAGATGGCGACTGAAAGCTGAAGGCACGGATTCAAATCTGGACCTTAACATCCCTAGTGTCCTTATCTGGAAAATCAAAAGTTACAAGTGTAATGCACGATCAAAACCGCCATTTGTAAAGTGATAATTTCCATACAATCAAATATGAACTAGGATTTCAGATCTCTTGTAACAATTAAAACAATGTTGGTTTTATAGTATCATTGCACATCATATGATTGCTAATATATTATTGTAGGAGAAAAAAATGACCACTAACCTCACCCAAATGGTTGAATGCTCCTTGAATCCCACCAACAAGTGTAGAAAATATGGCATACCATATTTGTGCATCCAAAAAATAAACCTAACACAATAACAGAATTTACCTTATTGAAGAAGTTTGTAATGTAACATAATGCTATGAAGTTTCTCTTACCTAATTAAACCTCAAATTCAGTCCACTTACCAGAATAACAGGGGCCCATATTGAGATAACAACACCAATATTATACGTAACTACAACAGTTTCAAAACATGACTTAGTTACAGCTTCACGATGAAACAAGTACAAATAGTCATTGAAAAGGGTGAAGTATTACATCGAGGAAAGAATTCATGCCATTGATAGTTATCAACGGTAATCTCCATAATCAACTTTGTTGGTTCAACTAAAGGCAGTATCTATTCACAAATATGCAGGATACAAGTTATAAGCATAATAAATTTGACAAATCAACAAAGAAAACACGTCCCCATAAAAAGTAAATAACCTATAAAATGGACAAATATAGAATCTCTTTTTCTATTTTGCCACATCCATAGTATAGTTTCTGCAAAAATTCACGAGAAGTGCAATCATGGAGCATAGGATTTTACCAGCTTGTTTTTGGCATTTGTTTTTGTTAAAAAAATATCATATTTTTTATTATTAAGGTAAAGGTTCCTGAGAAATGTAAAGGAAGTTGTATTCCTTCTTACTATTAGAATGGTAGTCAGCATCTAAGAATTCCTTATCTGCTGGTGGCAAAAGATTTCAATCATACAAGATAAGGCCAGAAAAGTATAGCACTTTCACCCTACTTTCCCATAGTAGGGTTATCTGTTTTTGGAACAAATGAAGAAAATTCAGGAAACTGTGTCTCTCCTAGTATTATACACAGGCTTCAATACCCTCTCTCTCGGAATTGTATTTCTTGCTCTCGTATTAGCCATGTAACTAAGAGTTTGATCCTTGGAGAAATTTAAAATATCTCACATGGCAACTGCATCCAAAGGGTGTTCCAAATAATGTAAATTTCAGGAAGTCAAGTTTCTATCCCTCAACTCCCAACCCTACACTGCATGCAACTGTTCTTTAATTTGAGAAGCACAAATATATGTGACGGTGGAAAGACTTCAGAGTTCCTCCTAAACTTATTTATGACAATTCCATGCTTTTTATCTAAATATCTTCGTTTCATGTGTATATATCCAAATTTTAAATACGTGCATATAAACAAACTTGTAACATCTCTATGTATGCATGTGTGTTTTATGAGTACTAATGCATTTAAACTCAGAATACTATTAACTAAATCTATTCCAAAAGGAGTACTGAAATTCAACAACTAAGGTGTTCAAGGAGAGAAAACCTCCACATAGTAGCTAAATGCTAGCTTGCAGATTATCAGCAGGATCCAAAACAATGTATACCTGTGCATATGAGAAAATCAAGATTTTAGGAGAAAGAATCTCTAATTTATATCTGAATCAAATTCATGTTAAATTTCCCAGTAAGAATTCTAACATAAATTAAATATTTGCACCAAATAATGCAACTTTCTAGTAACCTCACTCATCCCCTTCTAAAAAATAAAAATAAAATAAAAATAACAATCAATAACGTTTGTTTTCTTACTTCAAAAGTGAGAACATATCCTCATGCATGCCTCTTCCTACAAATAGTTTTGGCTGCAGGTAGGCAAAAAAAATATTTAAAGCAATCCCTAGGTTGAAGAGGAAGAAAAAAAACAAAATATAAACTATCAACCAAGCCAGAAACACACACAACCACATGCACACAAACACTAGAGTAAGAAGTAACGGTGCTAAACATGCTTGCCTGAGCCCACCACATAATAAGAGTGACAATCCGCCAGTTTGAATGTTCCATGGTTCTCCGTAAAGGCGGAAGAAAAAAAAATATGGCAGCCAGTATATTGGGTATCAAATAAATTGCAATGGCATAGGTATAAAATGACTGGTTCTGCGAATCCATAGACCAGGTGCTAAAGAACTTTACAAGTCCTGTTGGATTCAACACAGAGCTTGAATAACCAATTGGCAGAACCACAGCCCATGCAGCAGCCACAACAAACTTCAGAAGATATCGCAGTATTTGTGTGACTTTTAAGCTCCTCCATGCATTAAGACTCAGAATTATATCCAGAAAAGCTGCAAAAGAAAAGGTGAAAATGTCAAGGGAAAACCAGAAATGTTGCTTAATCTACAACACACAACCATTGCAGGATATAGACATCTGGAAAACTTTTAAAATTCATGTTAAGGTTTCATATAACTTTAGAAATTGCTTTAAGGATTTCTTTCATTTGGTTGATGTCCACATTCCACAAGAACTGCTAATTCGCTTGAAAATAAGGCAAGTAAAGTTTTTTCTTTCCAATGGAATAAAAGAAATAAAAACTAAAATAACAAAAAACAATCTTTGTCTGTAAATGAATTTTTTTTTTTTTGAGAATTTCACCAATACCTTGCAGAAGATTAAGAAATGCAGAAGTAATAAAGATGCTCAAAACACTTTTGAAGACATCTTTATCGAAAAAAGGCTACAATAGATCCAGAAGGACTCCATGCAACAATTATCATAGCCTGGAAAATAAGTTCATATTCAGTTAATTCCTAGCAGAAAAATTGATTGAACGCATTAACTCAAAACATTTTAGGCCACCTGCAAAGCCAATATAAAAAATATCCACATTCGATCAAAACTTCTAAAGAGGTGCCAAAAAGTGCGGACTTCAACAAAATTAGTTTTAGGCTTCCTCTTTCCAGTGCTTTGGTTAGGTCTCTGCAAGAAGCACAAAAACTTCAACAAAAAATACTTGGAAGAAATGCATGATAAACCACTCCCCAAGGGAACACATAAAATATAAAAATTCAGAAACACGGAAGAAGTTCAAGAGTTCAACATTAGAGACTAATATAATTATCAATGGCTTAAAAAACATCATTACATCATGTTTTAAAGGAATAAAAAAACAAACCAGTTGAAAGATGTTTCAAAAATGATGATGAATTTAAAGATCAGCAAGAAACAGTTGATGACAAAAACCGTGCTCTATAATTTCTTATTTTTGTGAAGTACAATTGTTCACATGCTTCAGTAAAAGGCTACAACACACTGGAGTTCGGAATATTTTCTGATGCCTTAACCTCTTTTTTTGGTTTTGTGGGGAGGGGAATAGAAGAGAGAGATACCTCATTTGCAGGTGGACTCTCGTCAGAATGAAGAAAAAAATCTGCTTTAAGGTCCATTGGCCAATTTAATTTAAAACACTTGTCAGACCTAAAAGATGAAAAAAGTTGACTATCAGTAATCTTGATCAAATATGGGAACAAAACTTACTCTTCAAAGGATCTCACCAGAAGTACTCATTCAAATCATCATAATTTCTCCATTTTGAATGGCTAGCCTTGCCTCCTTTGTTTATCCTTGCTTCCTTTTTCAGGAAATGAAATTATTTTCCAGATGTAACATGTAATTGAAGGTTAAATGATAAGCAAAAAATTGAGTTAAAAAATACCTTGCGCAAAACCTGATAGATTGGGGTTATAACATTCCTCAGAAAGGCTTCATCATCAGGTGCTGCTGTCTCATATGTCTCCCCACTAATAGGATGCACGTTGCTATACAATATTCCATAGACTTCATTTGCCATCTTATACATAGGGAAATAAGGAGAGCATTACACTCGCATACAAAACAGATATGGAACATCAAAAAATCATTATGTAGGAAGCTAAACAGATACCAGCCTAAGAAAGTTTCATTTGCTTTTCCAAGATAGGAGAATTATATGCCGAAGATTAATTTCCAATGATTCTGCTATCATAATTGGCACAAATGCTTCTGCTATTTGGAAACTCGTAACAAGCAAAAGAGACAGATTGATTCTGCTATTTGGAAACCAAGGTTAAGACCTTTATTTCGGTCAATAGTAGATGATTAAGATAATCCTAACAACTAATTACAAGTAAAAAGACCTCACAAGGCACTTTCAAGACAAATGACCTTTTTTGATACTTTGTAGTCTGGTTTGGGATATGCAGAATACAGTTTCTGATACCACTGGTGAGCATCAGCAACAATAGCAAGATGGAAGAGTTTTTTTTTTATGCAGGTGGTGGGTTTGGGAGAAAGGATTATAAAATTATGTATGAATGTGCAATATTTGCAGTGGTATGAAAAAAATCAATCCTTTTTCACATAATAAATGTGGGATCAATCATTTTCCTAGCTTCTTCGTTGTACAATGTATCTGGGGCATTTAGGAGTTTCTTTAGTGGATATGAATTGAGACTAGAAAGCCATTGTTTTTTTAATTCTTTTTATAATCTTTTATGTTCCCCACAGAAAATTTCCGTGCTCTACTTATTCAGGATTCCTTTTCTCTTGAAGATCATACCTTTTCCATTAAAAACAATACCCAGCGCCTTTCTTTAATTCATTTAAAATTTTATTTATCTCTTTCAGCAAAAACAAAGGCCTACAATGCTGCTGGAACATGTGAATCATAATTCCTATGCAAGATGTTATGTTGAATGAAACGAATCACTTTGAAACTTGACAGTAGTCCATGAAAAAACGTACTTTGTGGAAGATATAGCAAATGCATTCTGGCATGAATCGTATATTTGAAGCTTCACCCCATATAAGAAGATAGAGTGCAATGTAAATAAGCATTTGCTGTTGGGTGTCAGACTTTTCAGGAAACCTGCAAGATCAAAAAACTTCAGCCACCTGAAATAATACACCATACCTACTGAAATCTTACTTAAGACACAGTGGCACAATAACTTACTTAATATTTGATTTACATCGCAAATAGTTACACCATGAACGATAATTCTTGAAAATCTTATCCGACAATTTCTGTATGGTCCTACTATTGAGCTGCAATAAGCTTTAATTCAATCTTTGAAAGACAATGATATAAAGATGTCAACAAAAAAGCTTCTATAGAGAGAATAGAAGAAAGCGATCAAGCTTTTACCGCAATATAATCATCAAGACTCGTATTCCTTACATCCATATTTGCTAGTAGCAATATCAGGTGCTCCCTCTGATTTGCCACATTTCCTCGCTTTGAACCCCCACAAGATAAAAAAAAAAGAAGCATTATATAGTTAGATAAACTAATGTTCGTTTCATTAAACTTTATAGATGAAATAAAAAATATAAGGAGATGTAACTGAATCAGAATTCTTTTATGCATAA
The DNA here is from genome assembly GCF_005239225.2 of Populus alba. NCBI lineage: Eukaryota > Viridiplantae > Streptophyta > Magnoliopsida > Malpighiales > Salicaceae > Populus > Populus alba. The sequence goes on along the minus strand of NC_133285.1, from coordinate 4,415,702 downwards.
AGCTGACTTGGTTATATGAAAATAGCACACAAGTTTCGTTATGACCATCGAAACTATGATATTTTTGTGGCAGCTCAAAGGTATCAGTGAACCCGCACTAGATATCTAACAAGATAAACAAATTGTCAAATCCACGCAACACTAATCTTGTTTTTCCAAATGTCAGCCTCGTTTTGATGATTTGGAGGAGAGGGGAGGAGGAGAGAGAGTTCTTTTCTTTTCCAAATGTTCTTTTTTTAAAACATTCTGATTTTTTCTCCACAAGCATTAAAAAGAGATGCACTGATTTCTTTATTACTTTCGTTGCAATCTCCTCATTGCCATATAAGATTCACCTAGCTTCATAAAGAACAATACTGCTGCCAATTCTCAAAAGGAATAAAGTATATGAATAATAGTGAACTGCAACCCAAAGGTCCAAGCATTCATATCTGTGAGTCCTTAAAGCAACTTAAACGTGAAGAAGCTATAAATGCAGATTACTTCAGAGCTAACAAACTAAAGACCCAAAACTGATGACATTTTAGATGCAAATGCGAAAACATATTGCAAAGATAGAACTGAAGGTGCAAGTTACCTGAAACCCGAAAATGGATGAAAGCCAATCGAGTATGTCAATGACAGATTTAACACTTTCCTTAGTCAAGTCATCAGAGGAAACATGTGGCCGCCTAATTCTGGGCATTGGAAGAGTATCCAAATCACGTAGAGCATGAAGTGCAGCTTTGATCTATATTTTCAAGGATGGCCATGATAAATTTCAGGCATTCATAATTAATTTGATTAGCACAAGCAAAAAAAGATTACATATAGTACATATATCCAACCTCTGGAAGTTCCATGATTGCTGGTTTTACCCCGGAATCCAGTGGAAGAATGTTATAGGGTTCATGCTCTGCCTCTTTCCTCGCAACATCCTCAGCATATTTCCTTGTCTGTGACAATAAAACCAATCTAACATCCATGATCAAGCACCTAAAACATATACCTTAAGAACTCATGTCAGGATGCTGAAAGCAATCAAAACAAACCTCACTGTCAATTTTTCCTTCTGGTACCACCATTTGCAGCACATCATATAATACTGTAGCAATGCGAAGAATTTTAGCCATCTCTTCCCTGCAAGAGTTGACAAAATACAAAGAATAAGATATGATAAATGCTTAGTAACTTTGGCAAGACAACAACTAGACTAAAAAATAAAGAAGAAAGTAAGCTCCTTAAAATTAATCAAGACTCACGTTTTATTTGTATGTTGCGCATCTTTAATGTTCTGCTCGTAGAATCTTTGGTAAAACAACTGGATTTCTCTTGGATCATTTCTTGCCAGCTGAGGCTTTGTTTCCAATTCTTCCTAAATAAAAGGGAAATTTAAAAGGTCTAAAATCAATTTCCTGAGAACTCTGGAATATAATTCGAGTATATTTTTAATACAGCAATCTGATAATATCTTCTTTTTTCATAAAAGGACTATTGCAATCTGAAAGTGTTATTGAAATATATATGTATATATATATACATGTATCTATGTTGAACAGGTTACCTAATGACCAATTACATCTTAGGAAACTGTGATTAGGCTAAACCATCAATCGGTTACGCAGTTCCTCAATTATTTGATTTTCAAAAGGCCAACTTTTTCCTTCTTAACGAAACTACAGTTTACTTTGGCAATATATCCAGTCAAGAGCAATCCCCAGGAGAGTAAGAGAACAAAATAAATAAATTACGGAACATATATTTTTTTACAATTGAAAGAATTTGGACAAGAATTGGATATCAAACAAGAATTTAAAATCGAAGAAATGCCAGAGTAGAAAACAATCACATAAATAGCGATCCATCTATGCTGCAGAGCATCATGAACAGGATTATACAAATTGCTCTCATGGTTAGTGCATCTAACGATAAGGCTTCTGTTGGTTAGTGAGAAAGCAACACGCTGTATAAGGCTACACTGGACCTTCATATATCCAGTTCATTGTAAGATTGCGCAATGTCCCGCTCATTTTCAGACCCAACAGAATCATGCAAACGCCACACATTAGACAGGACTGTATACATGCATTTTCTAATACTTTGTAAGAGCATCTGAACCAAAATGTTCCGATTAGCTGTATAAGTAGTACCAAATTTCAGCTAGTATGCCAAGAATGCTCCAAGAAGTCAGGCAAGCAGTGCCATAATGACTTTCTTCGAGATACAGGCCAGCAATACGGTAATTATTTTTTTACTAAGAATCAGGCAAGCAGTTGAACTAAAAACTTCAGGCACCCTAAAACAAGTAGGATAAAAACATCAGGTAAGCAGTTTAGTTAATTTTTTATGGATATGTGATCAAACAACTGCCTAAATTTTCCTAGATTGATAGTATGATCCCGATTGGCACATGAACAAAATCCAACTGGAATCTTGAACTTCATAACACAAATTATTTACAGTGTATATCAGATAATCTTGAATACTGCTGTAAGTTTTTTATAAATTTACCAGCTGCCGAGGAGTGAATATGCCTGCCGGTTAAAAGTTCAAAAATGCTAAAATTAACAAAAGGGAATTCATCGAGAATACTAAGAAAATTCACAACCAATGCAGCTATACAAATTCACTTCATTGGTACTTGAAACAAAGAAAAGAGAAGAAAACAGCTATAAGAAACAAATTTCATTCGAGGAGAACACCACAATCATTCCTAAAATCCCCAGCAATGAAACCTGAACAAAATATTTTTCTAAGAAAAAAAAAATCAGTTATACCATCTCAAGCCTGTGAAGCAGATAGGTCTTGAACTGTCGAGCTCCACGTCCACTCGACGTCTGATCCAGCTTATGAGCTTCCTCAAATGCATGGAATCGGCCTGCTTGAACAAAAACATAGATAAATATAAAAGCCATTATGCAATTAATTGTTTATCCAGGAGGAAAAAAGAAAGAAAGAAAGAGGTATGCAAAGGAGAGGTGGAGGAGGTTACGTACAGAGATAAGCGACGCGTGGATTGTGCTTCTCAATCTCATTAGCAACGCGAAGAATAGGAGCGATACTGGCCAAAGAAGACGGCACAAGCTCACTGTCAACGGAGGCGTTATCGTCGTCAGGAAGATCCAACATCATCGCCGGTGCTCGCGTCATTCTCCAGGACAGCGACCGCCGCGCCGGACCTGCGTCATTCTTGGTCCCGCTCGAACTCGCCATCGCCAATCAACGAGGACGTACAATGCGTTATATTTTCAGGTTTGGGAGTTTCTTTGAGTTTCGGTATCTTGTTTGAGTTGTTAGGGTTGGTTGAAGGTAGTGAAAACGAGAGAGGCCATTCTGTTTTTGTAGAGAGAGACAGAAGTAGAAAGATTGATGCTTTGAGTGTGGAGTGGGGCAAAGTGAGTGGGTGATTGCTCTGGTGGCAAGAAAAGAATTGAACTTAAACGTTATTTTTATAGGACGGTGCTTCTTTTTCTTTTGAGTTACATGAGGAACAGACAGCAGTTCCATCTGCTTTTCGTAAGTAAAGTGGATGCTGGCGGGAATTGTAAAAGGCGGGGAGAGAGGGTTTCATCGTTTTGTGATGCGTTAATATGGAAAATAAATTTTAAAAAAAATAAAAAAATATTCGATATACTTTCAAATAAGAAAAAAAAAATATTAACGTTAGGAATTTTAGAATATGATAATGATGCTTATATTGGACTTGCTTTTGACACCTGAAATGAAAACGCAGAGAGAGACTTTTAGTATATTTGGTTCAGTTTCATGCACAGGTAAAAATGAAATGGGAAAGTAGTTGCTGCAATCACAAGTTCATCGCAAAAGCACCAAGATTACCACGATGCAAGCAAGGAATACGAGGGTGACAAAGAATAAACCTTCCTTGTTATTATGATGTGCCCGATATGAATGATTAACCAGAAAGTAAGGATCATAATCTTCGCTTTCCCCATATAAATTCTTTCCATTTCGACGTGCTTGAACTTTTTATTCAAATACAATACTTCCCCTCCCAAAAAACTTTCAAATTAATTTGTACGGAGTTTAGAAAACATATTTTAGAGGTTTGATAGTTTTTCTTTGCAAGTTTGCTAATGTTTTTCAATTTTTTTTCTCTTATATATAAGCATTATTTAGCAGTGTAAGATATTAATCAAACTGACGTCATTTGATTAGTTATTAATTTGTTGTGGGTCTGCTCTTAAATTGTTGACTTTATCATATAAACACCAACATTTCGTAACTAATCAAATGACATTTCGTGCAAAGACACTGTCAAAGGCCTTAGCTCAACTATAAAATGCCAGCACTTGTGTTCCAAACCATCTCATCCTTGAAGTACAGCTTCAAAACTTCACTCAAGGGAAAATGGCTATTCAAAAGCTTTTCGCGGTCTGCTTTCTTCAACTCGTTTTCGCCTTTTTGCTTGCAGGTCTCACTAATGCAGGGGGTTTGCAACTCGGATTCTACCAGAGACCATGTCCTGATGCAGAGCTTATAGTCCATCAAACTCTGCATGTATCGTTACATTGCTAGGGACCGAACCCTTGCTGCTCCTCTGCTAAGAATGCATTTCCATGATTGCTTCATCAGGGTAAGCTTTGAAGCTAAACTGCTAAAGTACTAGTATACAATAGTATGTATCTGATATCATCATCATCTCAATTGTTACCTTGACACAAAAGCACTTGGAAATCAAGCGTGCAGACAGTTTATCTTTCAATTCATGTATCAACAGCATTAATGACGCCTCGTAATGAGAATCAGCATTGCACAACAAATCCACAATGCAAAGTATCTTTTTCCGAGTACAAAACAAAGTGTTGTCAAGCATATATTCACCTTCGAATCAACATCAATTAAAAGTAAGAATCATGTTAACAATTTATAATCTGATTGAAACCTTCTGTGTGTGTGGTTTCCAGTTGAGTAATAAAAAGAGTTTATACTGTACTTGTTTGAAATACCATTAGTGGATCCTCTAACCTTAACAATTATTTTATCCTTGTTTAATCCTTCAACTCCTTTTCTATCATTATCTATTTCTTTATTTGTAGTTTATACAGTTCACCTCCTTGTGATTTGACCCCGGTCTTGCCGGATTATTTATTACTTTGACACTCCTACACTTGAAAGAAGACATCAATCTTTTAATGTGAGTCCTAAAGAGACTCTCCGCATTCTTGCTTCAATATTATTTTCCCTAGAGGTAAGACCTCGAATAGCACTATTCAAAGTCGACATTCGGCGATGTATACTATAATGTTTTGAAATTAATAAGATAGGATATTACCACAAAGCCCTTGGAGGCTCAAAAGTGGGAATAAATGAATAAGGGGTATTGTAGTAATTCAACAAACTTGATAAATATAAATAGAAGTAAAAAAAAAAAGAAGGAGAAATCTGATTTTGAGAGGAAGAGAATCCACAGAAGTGAGAAAGGAAAGAAGAAGAAGAGAAAAGAGGGGAAAATAAGGGAAAAAGGAAAGGAATTGGAGGAAATAAGTTTAAAGGTAAGCTTTAAATTGTTAAATGTATAATTATGTGTTAATTAAGCTTTAATTTCAGTTTTGATAAATGTTAGGGTTATGAAATTTATGTTTTGGGTTTAATTGATGAATTAAATTGAAGGTTAGGGGTTGATTGTTGTGGGTAATTGATTATTAAGTTGATTATGGAAGATTGTGATGATTTTGAGTTATAGTTTTGTTTGAATGGTGAATTTGTGTTAGAAATCAGGGGATAACAGTAGGTGATCTGTTGAAATTCTGGGTTTGAGGTTGAAGATGATGAAAATTCAATTTGGTCCCTCAATTTCTGAAAATTACAGTTTAGTCCCTGAACTTTGGAAAATTACAAATTGGTCCCTGGGGCATATTCCGAGATTCTGAACAGAATAACATATGAATTATGGACAGAATTACTGTATAGATAAGAGAATTTAACACTTTCAATTTAGTCCTCCAATTTGACAAAAAGTATGATTTGACCCTAAAATTTTGGTAAAATTTCAGAATGATCCCTGAAGCATAATGATACATCCTGGACAGAATTGAGGATTAATTGAGGTCAGAATTTCAGTATATTCATGGATTTATGACAAATTTCAGTTTGGTCCTCCATTAGATAAAAATTACAATTTGGCCCTAAAAATATAGAAAAATTCCAGATTTGTCCCTAGCTGTAATATTAGCTTTTGCAGATTAGTTTGATGAATAATTAAGGGTTATTTAGTGAATTATTACTAATTTTATTAGTTGTTTTTATTATGGATTAGATTTCGGGAAAACCGTTAGATTTTGGGTTTTTAAGAAAATTGATTAGTTAGTTCAAAAACATATAGGATTACGGAATACACTCTTAGTTAAGTGTATTAAATAGGTTATATGTTCTTTCGAGTCATTCTTGAATATGTCTCCTTTGTATTCAGATAATCCTGATATTCTACCGGCAGGACATCAGTAGGATTTCCTTCGGTTTCAGCTTGTGAGTGCTGTTTGCTTTTGAGTCAGGTGAGTGGATAATTTTCCATATGCATGAGAAATACTATAAATATTTGATTTGTTAATATGAATTGGATCATGCTTCTTGATAATATATATTGATTATTATCCTTGTTATGATAAAGCATGATCAATTATTGAATCTGAATTCTTGATATGAACCAACATATATTTTGAATTGACTTCTGGATTGATAGCTCCTCATTTGATTGATGTCATGAGTTGAGCTTTGAGATATGAATATGTTTGTTAGATTATGATTATGAACCTATGGTATGTCAGTCAGAATACCCATGCTAACAAGGTAATGTTAGTCTTTGTGCACATCGTATCTGAACCCTAGTTGGTCGGGGGAGTCACCAACCCGTGTGGACTGATCATCCCACAGTACGGAGCCTCATGCTCATTGCATTTTTATTTTCTGACGAGTTCTACCATATGATATTCTTGTTATGGCCTATTTGAGAAACCTTATAGAAGAACCTAAAGCCATAATTGTATATATATTCTCATTGTTATATTATCTCGTGTGTGTATATTGAACATTATCTACTCACTGAGTTGTTGAACTCACCCTCTCATTATTTATCCTTTTCAGGCTTATAGCTTGATAGCAGGTCACTTTTGTTGAATCTTCTGAACCTGCTTTTGGTTGTAATTTGTACCTTCCTTTTGTGTCAAGTTAGTGCTCCAAAACTATGAAATGATATTAACTCTTGTATTAAGACAATCGAATTATGTTATGAAGTTAATTTGTTGTTAATGCTGTGTTAAACTCTGATTGAGTTGTTTAAAGGATTGTATGTAAGTTTGGGTTCGCATAGGTTTGGAACCTTGGAGGGGAACCTTGCCTATGTGCCGGTCATGGATCCGGGATTCGGGTCGTGACATATACGTAGCCAAGATTTGATGCTCCCCCAAAAGCTTGATGTCCAACTGCAAGCAAAGAAAAGATGCATGTGAGATTCCTCAACTTGCCCACAAAACACGCAGGAGGTGTCCAATGGGATGAAACATAATTTGTCCTTAGTTTTATATTTAAACTATCATTCTTGTATACTAAATAATCATTAATCTTTGTGACAACACCTCGACTAATCCCACGGGTCTTGAAGTTAATGACCATGTAAACCTCCAGTGGCCATCATATGAGTAACCACATGGCTCGAACCTGAGACCACAGAGGAAGCAAACTTTTTAGTTCCAAGCTCTTACCACTTGGCTACCACCTAGATGGTTCCTATTTTAATATATTTAATATTAATACTGCTAGCTTTTTTTTTCCTTTGATTTTTCTTTTATCTTTCTTATTTAAAAAGCCCCTAGTTGTCAGTTTTCATCTTGTATCAATATTACTATATTTTGTCTTGTGCTATGCTGCATGTCAAAAAAATAATGGTACTATTTTTGGTGTCAACTAGAAAAAAATTTAACAACACCTAATTTTTTTTTTTTGGAAAATATTCCCAAACATATATTAAGTAATACTCTAAAAGGCATGGGGAAAGCACTGTAGCTTTCCCACGCCTTTCACTAAAGCCTTATTAATATATTATATTATAATAATAATTATTATATTATATTATATTATATTATAGAACTGTCTTCTTCTTTCTTTCTTTTTTTTAATTTTTTTTTCAATGATTTTTTTTTGTTTGATTTAGTTTGTTAATGTTAATTTTTTTTATTTAGTTATCAGACTTTCATGATATGGATCCTGAATTTGATGGGTTAACCTGATTTAACGAGTTAACCCAGATTTTTTTTCTTTTTAATTAGTTTTTTTTTGTTTAGTTTAGTTTGTTAATGTTAAATTTCTAGTCTCCAATCAAGTAAGCACTATTTGTTATAAATTATTAGCACTTATTTTATGAATTTTTTGGCTAACAACTTAAAATTGCCACGTGTTTTATCCCGGATGAATGTGTGAGTATGAGTTTGAATTTTCAGGTATTCATGTTATGTTTTGAAGGTTGCAACTTTGTCAAGCTTGATTTATGTTTCTAAAATCTGTTCTTCAGAGAATCCAATTGCTTGACACGGGGAGCACTTCTTCTAAATTTAAGATAAATCATTGCATTCGGATGTTTGTGTCTTAATCCATCTACATTAACAATATCTAAATGGTGTGGGGGAATCACTGTTCCCCCACACCTAAATCACTGTGGATTACAACAGTAATCCACAGTGCTTTCCCTTTTTTTTTTTTTTTTTTTTGCATTTTGTCATTTTTTTTCAACTTTCCCTCTTCTTTTTTTCGTTTTTTTTTCTCTTTTTTTTTTTCGAAATTGCTTTCCTTTTTTTTTTTTTTTCCAACTTTGCTTTTTTCTTTTTTTCTTTTTTTCCATTTAATTTTCTTTTAAAATGTTTTCTTTATTGATTTTACTTTTTAAATATTGAACTGGTTAAAAAATTCTGCTTTGTAATTTTTTTCCTTTAAAATATTGTGGATTGTTACGGTGTTTTTTCAATTAGTTTTTCTATTTTATTTTTTTATTTTTTCAAAATTATATTTGTTAAATTTTTTTATATTGAGCTGATTAATAATTTAGTTTTGTATTTTTTTTAAAAAACATTGTTGATTGCTACAGTGTTTCTCTGCATGGTTTTCTTTGTTTTTGTTTTTGTTTTCTTCAAAATTATCTTTTTTTATTTTATTTTTTTTAATATTGAGCTGATTAAAAATTACAGTTACAATATGTGAGGAAAGCACTATAACTTTCCTTGCAAATTACTGTGGATTGCTACAGTGTTTTTTCTTATGTGGTTTTTTTTCTGTTTTGTTATGTTTTTTTTCTTCTAAAATTGTCTTTGTCAATTTTATTCTTTAAATATTAAGCTGTTTAATAATTGCAATTACAAATAAATACAAGTTTTTCCTCACAAAACACTATGGATTGATACAATTTTTCCTTACATGGTTTTTTTTCCAGTTTCTTTTGTGTTTTTTTCTTTTTTGTAATATTTTTTAAAATTATCTTCGTCGATTTTTATTTTTTTAATATCGAGTTGGTTAGAATTTAACTTTGTAATAAAGTTTAATCATGTGGGGAAAACACTGTAGATTTCCTCACAAAACATTGTTGAAAATTACTATTAAAAGTCATTATAAATAATGTTAAATCATGTGGGGAAGCACTGTAGCTTTCATTACAAAATATCGTGAATTGCTACAGTGTTTCCAACATGATTGTTTTTCCTTTTTTTGTGTTTTCTTTTAATATATTTTTTTTCTAAAATTATCTTTGTTGATTTAATATTTTTTAATATTGAGCCGATTAAGAATTTAGCTTTATAATTTTTTTTCTTTAAAACACTGTGAATTATTGCAGTGTTTTTTCCATATGATTTTTTTATTATTTTTTTCCAAAATTATCTTTGTTTATTTTTAAAAAATATTAAGTTGGTTAAGAATTATAATTACAATAAAGTTAAATCATATAGGGAAAGCGTTATAGTTTTTCTTACAAAACAATAAGGATTGCTACAGTATTTATCTAAATGGTTTTTTATTTTATTTTATTGGGGAAAGCACTGTAGTTTTCCTCATAAAACATTATCAATTGCTACAATGTTTTTTCTTATAGGTTTTTTTTCCTTCCAAAATTATCTTTGTTGGTTTTTTTTAATATTGAGTTGGTAGAAAATTTAGCTTTGTAATTTTATTTTCTTTTTATTAACAGAAAAGCTAAATCATGTGGCGAAAGCAATGTATCTTTCCTCCCAAAACATTATGGATTGCTACAAATCATTTTATTCAGTCTCTAAGTTTTGATCACCAACACAACTTTTTTTCCCGTCATGAAATATTAGTTCCATCATATCTTTAGTTTTTATTACTTATCTAGCGTTGGTTCACAATTATAACACTATTAAATATATTTATTTTATAAGCCCGCGGCAGCGCGTGGACATGCATCTCGTTTTAATTCTAAAATCTGTTTCTGCTTGCATAAACGGGTTTGTCTTAAGCTACTTTCTAACAAAATGGTCATTCCTGTCACATCTCTGTATATTTCATTTTTTTATTGCATCTTCCTCTATTCAGGTTGACTATATACAGTTTGACGGTTTCAATTGCATATGCTATTTTGCCTGCTCTTGTGATGGATGAATGGTTTCCAAAGGAGTTATCTTGAAAGCTTTTTTTCGCTTTCCATGGTAGATGATGGTACATGATTTCTTTTTTTTCTTTTTTTTTTTTAAAGTTTCCTCTTAATTTACGTAGTCATTCCCTTCTCAGTTCAATTTTCTTTTCGCTCAAGTTTATTTTGTTGCGCTGTAAATTGTTCTAAAATATTTTATTTTGATAATTTTTATTATAGCTTGAAGAAGGGGCAAGTGATTGTGACCTGTTTTAAAGTAATAGCAGGTAGCAGCAACAGTTTTCCCAGTCATAGAAGGGGCAAGTGATTATTTTTTTTAGATTAATATAGTTGTTCAGATGAGTATGCACGTAACTTAACTAATTTTACGGATCCTGAAGTTAATAATTATATAAATTTTTAGTGGCCTTGAGGTTTATGAGATTCAAACGAATAATTTCTAAAAAGTAAATTTAAGATATGACTAATTAAGCTATACTATGAGTATATTGTAATTCAAAATCATGAGTTACCCTTAGTTAGTTCCCCTTGAACAGTGCTCAGATGTGTGTTCAGGAATGTTGCACGAGGCTGTTTTTCTTCTCGTGATTGATTTTTCTATAGCAGCATGCCATGGCCGTCGTCGAAGATTTTCTTCGCACGTCACGCACGCAAATCATCGATGAGAAAATGAATTTCAGTAAGGGGGGCTCGTGAAATTGGGTGAGCTTTAATTCAAGGCTCATAAAAAAACAAGATTTTCTTGTGATTCGTGAAAACAACCCTTAAATATCATTAAAAAGCGAGAAATGAAATGACGAGAATAGGAATATAAAAATTAATTTCCATTTAAAAAGAATAATTGGTGGCAGAAAATGAAGAGGGAATGGAGTAAAAATTAAACATAGTTATATTTTAATTTAAAAGGTAGAATAAACACAAGAATTATTTATTAAAAAAAAGAGAATGGGATTTTATTTTTTTAAATGGTGCATTATTGCTGCTATTTATTATATATCAGTACTTGATCACCTCTGTTATTACATTGTTATTACAATAATATATAACTATATCATTGTTATTACATACAACTATATATTATCATCCCCGGCATCACAATAATATTGTTATTGCTATTGTTATCACCGTTAACAAATTTATTTTTTAATCATCATTCTTTTTCATCTATTAAAGTACTCAAATTTCATTTGAATTTATTTTTATTATTCAAAACCCGATATTAAAATTAAATATAGTTTTGTATTTCCCTTTTTTCATTTAAAGTATTTCATTTCTGATTACCCAAAGGACACCTTGGAGCAAAAAAAAAAAAAAAAATTCACATTGATTAGATGGACATTAATTTACAGCGTTGCATTACATTGTAAACCGAATGAAGAAAATTTTGAACGTGGAAGAAAGTTTGGGAATAGATAATTATTTGATATTATTATTAAATTTGATTTAATGTGTTAATTTAAAATTTTTTTTAATTTAATTTATTGTTTAACATGAATTTAAAATTAAATTGTATGAAAGCTGTCCTGATATGACTTAATCAAATTGATAGGTTCAAAGACAATATTTACGACATATAAGAAACAAGATTTATCTTTTAAAAAATAATTCAAGATTTTTCTTTAATATTAAGACATCAATATTTTAGATCGACTAAATTTTCGCGAATTAACTTGTTAAAATAATGATTCGGATTGTCATAACCCAATTTTTACCCCCTTTAGAAATTAAAAAACAATTGCACCAAGTTATTTTTAGATAAATGTTGGCATATTTTTGGGAAAAAAAAAACATGAAAACAATAATTTGAGATGAAATCATAAAAATATTAAAGAAAAATCGAAAGAATTGATACAAAGCAAGTAAAACTACAGCAGTGACAATTTTGAGGGAATGCAAGTAAGGGGTTTAATTGAAGTGAAATCGAAGAAAAAGTCTGAAATTGATGGAATTTGCATAAATAAAAAGGTCAGGGATGAAAAGGATGAAATTTTTTGAAAATCTTATAAATGCAATCACGGTCTTCATTAAAGAGAAAAATTGAAATATTAGTCAAACTGGTAAAAATTATAAAAATAAAAGGATCAAGGGCCAAAACAAAAGAGATGACAAAGCTTGGAAGTCGAATTCATTCAATTAAGAGCTTAATTGAAGATGAAAGGGAGACTCTATGGCAAAATTGGCCAAATATGCACAAATTGGATAGCCAAGGATCAAAATTGACGAAGCAGAAAAAGTTGAACCAGGGACAAAATTAAAGGAAATTCAAAGTTAAATGTTCAATTTGAGACCTAATTTAAAGTCTTTGAAAACAAAAAATAATATTGAAAAGGCACTGAAGTGTAAGGACTAGCTTGAAATTTACCAAAACAATGTAGTTTCATCTTGATAAGAAACCTTTATCTAAAAAAGACACCATGCCGTTCAGCTTTTTCCTTGAAGGGAGAGACGACGTTGTCATCTTCTTCGTTGAAGGTTTTTCTGTAGAATTCCGGCCTTTCTCGCAAGCATGGATAACCATCTTTGTCCACTTTGATCCCTTCATTTTGTACTTGTTTCGAAACAAAAATCACTCCTTTTTGCACCATCTCATCACCCCTGCACTGCAACCAGCCAAAAAAAACCCTGCACTTTATAGCCCTGAACCCGATGTAAAAGCCGACCAAAAGATGGTACGAATGTGGTTGGACATATTTCAACAACTAAACTTCATGATAACTTTATTTTTTAAAATTATTTTTTATTTAATTATATACTAATAAAAATAAATATTTTTTAAAATTAAACATGGATCACATATTAAGATATTTTTTTAAAATTATGATAATTTTTTAAAAATTAAATTGAAATAATTTATAAAAATAGATCTAAAATCAAGTATTTGTTAAAGAATAAAACTGAGAAAATAATAATGAAAAAAAGAATGAAAAATGAAAAAGAAAGAGAAAAAAGAAACCATCACATTCACTTTATCGCACTTCTAAGTTTTTTAGAATAGAAAATATAATTAAAATCAATTCAAAAAATATTATTCCGAGGGATATATACATATAAAAAATCTTGCTCATTTAAGGAAAGACTAAAGCTGTAATTTTTTTAATTACAATTCAAACACTATATATAAAATTTATCCTGGAAGCTACTGGTATTACACATGTGTTGTATAAATGGAAGGGAAGCCAAGAGAAAAGAATCACGTTTATATGGAGTTCTTTAATTTCCTATATCTATCATTTTATATTTCAGAACGTGTTATATTATCTTGAAGTATAATTTCCACTCTATTGGCACGAGGAATTAGTTTGCACGCACGCGTTACATGCAGGGTACCAAGATTTTTTAAAACATAATAATAAATTTTTTTTCAGGTATTATGAAATTTTCTTGTATTATTAAATATGAAAATACAATAATTTTAAATTTATTTTCTATCAGATTTTTTTCAGTAATGTATTTTTTGTTTATCTTAACGAGCATAATGTTTTTAATTGAAATAATTGTCTCTTTTATTTTTTTTATAATTATTAAAGCAAGTTAACAAAAAATATCATTTTATTTGTGATTGAAAGCTAAAAAAATAAATAATAAATGTGGTAAAATCATATTTAAAATCTATGTAAAAATTTTAAGAATAAAAAACGATTTGAATTGTATTTTCATGAGCTCTGTTTCAGATACATAATGCATCACAGTGTTTGCTCCTGCATAGCAACTCTGAAGTTAAAATCATAAAAAATTGAATTAAGGAAACAAAGGGTGCTATAAAAGCTGCTAAGAACTCCAAGAACAAGGCCCGTTAATCTGATGGGCTAGATTCCTGACCCGATTTCTGGCCCCTCTTCAATATCCTGGACGAATCGCATCTTCTAGGGTTTAGCGTCGCATCACCGGGAAATAAACCTTGTCATTAAAGAATCAAGACTCGAACATCGGAGTTCCAATCCAGCCAATGGCATACTCCTATTCCAGATCTCAATCCTTTTCTTTTCTGAACGAAGTTGAATTTCAAGCTCATCTTTTGTTTGGTCTGTGGGTTTTCGTAAATAAATCTTTGGGATTCCTCCACCGAGCACGTTCAGAATGGCGGCAGTTACTTTATCTTTCTACCCCCGCCCCTTTCATTATCTAATCCAGCACCCATTAATAAGCAGTAACGGACATAATCAAGCTCTGCCAGACGCTATTTTATGGAATTTATACAGGACATGCACCGGAAAAGATACCTAAACCAGAGTAAATTATCAGAGAAAAGGTATAGCGTTTTTAAGGAAATCCATTGTTTCGAGACAGTGGAATTGAGTTGGTAACGTGACAGGTCATTTATGCACAACTCTAGCTATCCTCCTGCTTGCCTACAGGTTCAATTGGGTGGTATTTTAAAGTTCATGAATTACAGATACATTTATATTATATCATAAATGTAAAATATAGTAAAAGGATTCGATTGATCACCGTAGCGATTCACAACACCCATAATGTTTTTTTTAAAAAAAATATTTTCATCCTCAAATTTTTTTCTTTCTTTTTGGTTGCAATCTTTTATTTTAATTTCATAACTAATTTATAAAAAATCATTGAGAGAAATTTTTTTATCAACATAAGATTGAAGTGTAAAACAAGAAGAAATCTTCTGGCTAATATCAAAATCCAGTAGAAAAAATTCTTTTTAGTCTACCTTTATTTTTTCTTACTCTACAGTCTTTTTAGTTTTTATAATTTTAATTTTGGGTCCAAAATTTTACTTTTTTAATATTTTAATTCTTGAGTTTGAAAGAAGAGATAGATAGTTGTCTAAATACTACGAAGGAGAACGAATAATTACTTTTTGGTGACAAGATTCTTTGTTCTTTGTATTCACATGTTTCATTTGATGATGAGAGTTTGATGATATTGATATTTTCTATAAACTTGCTTGAAAAAGTAGATTGGGCTCAATTTAGATTTTTTTTTTTTTGTGATTTTAAGGTATTTTAGGGTTGATAAGTGGTTCAAGGAGATTTTTAAATTTTGATTTTTAAGACAAAAAAACCCCTCTCGCCCATTTTACAAATACTATAGCAGTGGTCATATTTTAGGCTAACTCCAAAAGATGACATATCACATGCCACTACAAATAACTTGTCGAATGCCACCACAAACAACATGTTGCCTACTTAAAAAAAAGATTTGGATAGCATATAGAAGCTTAGGCTTCTATGCTCAGACATGAACGAGCTTTTTAATTAAGTCCAAACACATGGACTTGACCCATCAACACTTGATTTCTCCCTCCCCTCTCCTTTTTTTTTTTAAATTTTACACTTCATCGTTGGTTTTTTATTTTTTTAACTTCATCCTTCAATATTTGATTGATTTTGATTTGGATTTCAATATTTGTTTCAATTTGCTTTTTGTTGGTTTATTTCAGTCTCAAACAAATATTTGGATATTTGATAGTTTGTACTCAATTTTACAATCATCTATTTTTATTATTATATAATTAAGTAAAAAAAATCTATAATAAAACTCAGGAGAATTCATGATTGAGGTTGTAGGTTAAGAAGGTTAATCCATAAAACCTGGGTGGATTCAATGTATTACTATCTAATTATTAAAAAAAAAGATGTTATCTTAGACTTTTTTCTTCTAAAATCAAGCTTTGTTTTTTCTGGTCATTATAATTGTTTATATAATCATTAAGTTGATTGAGTCATATTTGATTAAATAGTTTCAAAATTGACCTACTAAACTAAATTTAACGATTTTGTCAAAGAATTTTCCATCATTTAGATATTCTTTTTAATTTTCAAGAAAAAAATTGGGCCAACCTACAGGTAGCAATTATGTAAATTTGCCTAAAACACGTAAACATGATTTTCTTGGAAACAAATATTTTAAATAAAAAGTATTCTCTATTATTCGGTGAGAAATGAAATATAAATTTACGAGCCATATTCAATAATTGATTAGGATGGGCAATTACGGTGTTACTGTGATGGCCGTATTGGTAACAAGATACGTATGTAACAGTGACACTGGTTACAACTATGACTTGCAGCCAAGTTTTTTCCTTAGCATTGTCAATGGATGGAAATACTCAAACTGGAAAAAAAGACAAAAATAAAATAATCTGTAGATCTCCTGTTTGTTTACTTCATATATATATATATACGAACTAATAAACCGTATAATAGAGTCTAAACTTTAAATTCACGTGTAAAATTCTGTGGATTGACATTGAAATCATTTTGCAATATTTGCATTTCCTCCAGCTTCTTTGAGACTTCTCTCATCGTGGGTCGTTACTTCCTGTTTATGTTCTGGCATTTATAAGATCAAACGATATCTTGTAGCCGATTCTCCTCCATACAAGGCATGAAATATAAGATCAAACCTCCATCTTCTTCAGACGTAGTCGAGGAGTAAGGTTTTTGTCTAGTTAAAGAGCTCGACAAGGACTATTCCATAGCTATAAACATCACTCTTTGCTTTACTGGATGTATTCTGGGTCTAAGTGCCCAAATGTGCCTTGTACTTCTGTAGTCACATGAGTTTGGTCTAAGGCAACTGATTTAGAGATTCCAAAATCCGCGACTTTTGCTCCATACTTATCATATAACATAATGTTTGAAGACTTGATGTCACGATGATAAACAGGTAACGAAGCTGCCGAATGCAAGTAAGAAAGAGCACCAGCAACTTTTCCATGGCAATCCTTAAACGTATATCCCACTTTAGCAGAAACTCCTCGCATTGATCGTGAAGATACTAGAAAAGGGTTCCATTAGGGATGAATTCATAGACTAGTGATGGAACCCCGGTTTCCAAGCAACAACCTAATAGCCTAACCACATTCCTATGATTAATTAATTTGTAAGAGAATGACAACTTCATTGATGAATTTTTCAAGCTTTCCTTCTCTAATCAATCCCGACTTTTTCATTGCAACAATCCTACCATCTGCCAACATTTCTTTGTAAACAGTCCCTTGTCCTCCCTGTCCAACCTTTCTATGCACACTAAAATGGTCATTGACCCTCTCTAGTTCAGTTCACTAACCAATCTTTTATTCAGGGTTACATGCACTCCAACAGTTGAACATTGTAGCGTGGCAACAGTCATTGGTCTTTACTGGAGAGTCGAACTTATGAGAAGCCTGCCACAACGTTACAAGGTATTTGTTAAATGGGTTTTCTGCTTTGTTATCTATTTCTGTAGCGAAGGCAGATGATAATTTAGGATTAGCAGTATTGTAAAGTTCCTTTAATGGATGTTGCAAGGTCGTATGACTTCCCCTGATAACATGAATAGCTAGCTGTTCATGAACCTAAATCTGATCATGTATGCTGAGATATGCCTTTTTTTTATGAACTTACATTGAGGATAAAGTTATTGTTGATGTTTGTGGAATACACAACTAAAAAGCTTGGTGGCTTTGTTTTGCTAGGAATGTTAGGCACATAATTGCTTAAATTGATTTATTGGCATTCTTTACAGAATGGCATTTTGTACTTGTTATTTATTAATGAAATTTTGAGAGTACCATAATATATCTGGAGTAATTAGCAAATGCCTTCTTGACTGGCCTGCAGCAAAACCATATGCGAGCACTGGAGTTATGTGATTCACCAGCACTGGGAATGGGGGAGCACACTAGACTGAGATTAAGTAGACGACAAAGTTTTCCAGGCTGCACTGTCAACACTGTGCTTTATAGTTATATAAAGGAAGTTTTGTTCCACAAACCCTCATTACTCCCTTTAAGAAAGACTAGATTTCTTATCACTAGAAAAAGTCTCGCAAACATGGAACAAAGGATTTGTACTTCCAACATTTGTCGTTCTTTTAAGAAGTTTGCAACTTTGATAATACTGAGTTTAGTGTGCTGGTTTAAAGCTGCAATGAAACTGCAATATTGTCCTTCTGCTTAATCTTCTGCTAGTTTCTGCTTTGTATTTCTAATCCTATGGTATAAAAAAAAGAATGAAAGAAAATACTATTTTGGATCTCCCTTCTATACGTACATAAAAAAGCTTTTCTGTATCTGTATATGCTAGAGCTTTTCACAGCGGTTTCTTCTTTTTTGTATGGCTGGAGTCCAGAAGGATTCATTTGGCACTTCACAGCACTGCTGTGAATCCCTGGTTTCGCATAGAAATCTCAAGCTCTTTTTGGTTGAGGTAGCTGCGGTAGCCCTTTTTGGACGAAAACTTTTGATATGCTTATACGCTAAGCTAAAATTTTGGAACAGTCTGTAAATGGTTTGCATGAAACACTGCTGCTGCTTTTGCAAAACTAAACTGGAATTATGTATCCTGTTGTTCCTCTTCCTACAGCCTTTGGTTTATTACAGATGACATAATAGACCCAACAATTATTAGGCACCTAACTCCATCAGATTATTAGTCGCATTAGGCTTGAAATCTTTTACTCTGCATCACAGCTGTACTTCCCTTGTTTTTTTCCTTCATGAAGAAAGCGATAAGATATGCTTTATGGTGTTTGCTTGCGAAAAGCTATTTCTGGACTCCTTTTTTCCCAATGATCATTAAGATGATAGTATCGGCTATAAGCGTTGTCCAGATGGGAAATTTATTGTGAAAAGTGCATAGGAAGCATTGAGACCAAGGGGTGTTATAACCCCTTATATATCCCTCGACACAATTTTGTAACCTGACTCGAATCCTTCAAAGATAGACAGATAAGAAGAGGGAGAATTACTGGCCCAATTTGTGTTTATGCAAGGATACCAATGAGAGTAGAGATCATTTGTTCTTTAAATGTCAATATGCCAAGGACATTTGGAGCGAAGAATTGAAAAAATGCGACGTCTCCACACAAGTCGGTATTTGGGACCAACTGGGATGAGCAAAGAAAAATTTGCAGAAAAACATTATTTTCTCCATGCTGTTAAGAATTTCACGGTGCTCCTACCTCTATTTTACATGGAAAAAGAGAAATTTCAGATGGCCTGTGTTACAAACCTTTTATTTTCATAGTATCGTGAATACCATACTTTTGATGGTAAAGATGGGTTAATGACACGCTTTATTCTTGATAAAAATGCAACATGACCTAGATGCTGCAAGTTTGATTGAAAGTGACGAAAACAACATAATTTTGCTCCTTAGTAAGCATTGTCCGCTGCGAAGCACGGGTCTAAAAACTAAGTATACACTGAATCCCTAACAGCACCGAGGAACACAGATGATACTAGAACTCCAAGCACATCCATAGTTACCTTAAAAACAAGTACGTCCCTGGCATTTCTGAAAAGATTATTACAGCTTGGCGCCACCAAATGCAATAAAGTCCCACCAGCTGGTGACAAAGTCCTGTGCTGCAATGCATACATTCAACTAAATTATAGTCCTAAACTAGTTGCTCGTTGAATTCAATCAAGTAATAAGATGTCAGCATATCATAAAAACAAAAGAAGTGTCACATATAATGTTTGCAGAGGCGACAAGCATATACATATACTCAAGAGAAGATTATTACTGCTAGTTCTAACGACTGTTACATAAAACCATGATCATCATTCAACTTGAAACACGTGGATGAAAAACCTTGCTAGTGACATTCATGACTCATTAAGGCAGTTTTACATCTGACACTATACATTCATAGTAGAAACTGTTATTCATGTCTACAATCCAACTCTATTTGAACTGAAGTCCTGAATCCATTGTTTTGGCAATGAAGATCCAAATATTCGAAGAAGCAAAGCTCTCTGTTTCCTGCCTAACTTGTTTACACCATAAGTGCGGTAGACACCAAGTTTACGTGCTTCTCGCCCTTCTTCAACAGCTCTTTTCCTAACAGACGTCAATAAACCAGTCCCTTGTGGATCAATTTCATTACTCTCCATCTTTCCATTCTCACCTTTCTCTTCGTCTACAATCACCGCACTGGTACCAGCATCTGCCTTTTCTTCAGATTGATGGCCGTCATCTTCATCAGTCTCAATTCCAGCTCTATCAGTGGCCCTTTGAGTATCAGACAGGCTGCTACCCCACCATTTATTCGTAGCTGTTGATAAACCATCTGATGGAAATCCATATTTAAACTCATCCAAACCCATCAATCCTTTTGCCAACCCTGGAGTGAGCGTGATATGTTGCCGCCCAACTAGAACATCCTTAGTTCCTTGTTGCTGCAATTTGTGAGGTTTGGAATTCTCATTGTTTTGCTGCTGGATACCACTGATCAGATCATGAAAATAGGCCAGAGAAAGAAACTGAATCAAATTGAGTATACATAAATACAAAAGCATATAATTCAAATGGACTTAGATGATAGAATTGTTTTCATCATGTCAAGCATTTCCTCAACAGAAATTTACTAGGTGATATCTGAATTCCCTCGTGACCTGTTGTTCACTTATTAGATCACAGACAAATGACTAGATAAAGACAACTGCAACTAACACACCATCTGCTAGCCACTCTTATCCATAAAAAGAAAACACTCACCTCCAAATTGTCCTAATCAATGCAAGAAGCAAGGATAATGAATAACCATGCACACCAGAAACCAATTCTGAATGCAGACACATAAAGAAAACCCATCAACTATTGCAAAAGGCGAATCCAACCATCGCTACCAACATCAAACCTCACAAAATCTATTCTTTCAATTTTTTCCCATTAAAAAGTCTCTATCTTGGTCGAAATCTTTAGTAAGAACACTAAAAACAAACCAAGGTAAATTTTTCATTCAGAGAAACTTATATTACCACAATCCTATTTCTTAAATCTTCTTAGTAAAACAAACATAATGACAAATTCTCGAAAGCAAAATTTATGACAAATCAAACGGCGTTAAATTCTAAAACTCTGTCACTTGCTTGCATTGATTAGTAACAAAAAAAGAAAAAAAAGAAGAAAACACACCTTTTGTTAGCAGCCTTGGCGAGGTCGGCAATGGCTTTGATTTTTTCTCTAGCAGCATACCTTCTAATGTCCTCTATGCTCTTTCCAGCTAAGTACTGAAATACCCGGGGGGGGGGGAGTAATTAAGTTTCTATAGAAGAAAATTCATTTCTACCAAGAAAATAGAAGAAAAGATTACTGATAGGAATCGAGAAAAACAAAAACAAATAACTGACCTTGCGATATGGCCATCTATCAAGACCATTCTCGCGGCAGATTTTCTTAAGCACACTGACACAGACGCCTGCTCCAATAATTACACAAAATATTAATAAAAAATAAATAATTTGAAACTTGAAAGTCCAAATGCGAGATGAAGGGAGAGAGGTACCGAGATTGTTAGCGGCATCGGAGAGAGGAAGAGAGAAGTGCTTGGAGATGGCTTCCCAGGAGGGCGGTTTTTGATTCGATTGTTGCTGCTGCTGGATATTCATTTTTTTTTTTGAATAACTTTAAAATCAATCTAAGAGCCCAAAAATATAATCAAGGGTTTCTTTAATCCGTGAGAGTGATGATAAGAGATTCGAGCTATGGATGGATGGATGCAGTTTTCTGTGTTTTTTCCCTTTTTTCTTTTTTATTGTGACAGACGGTAACCTAAGGGGGTATTGGGGTCCGACTCGACCGCTCTCTCTCTCTCTCTCTCTCTTTGTTTCTATATATATATATATATATATATATATATATATATATATATATATATATATTATTTTAAAATATATTAAAATAATATATTTTTTAATTTATTAGAAACATTATCAAATTAAAACAATTTAAAAATTTTTTAAAATAAAAAATATTAGTTTATGTTTTTTTATCACGGAATTCCCATAAGTATTTATAATTAATTAAAGAATCATCTAATAAATATAAATTTTTTAATCTTGAATTGTTAAGTTAATCTCTTACATTCAAATAACTTGATTATATTACAAGTTTTTTATTTGTTTTTTTTTATACATATATAAAGATCATATAATTTTTAAAATTTATATTTGAAAGACATCATTATAAGTTGGAATACAAGTGTGAAATTTTAGGAAAAATACTAATATCAAATTTAACACATAACTTTAAAATTCAAAGTTTTCTTAGTCAGAGGTAGTCATAGAAAACCTCAAAACAACTATATAATTATATTTTTATAGAATTGTTTTCTCACAAGATATTTTTTTTCTTTTCTTAAAAAAACAAGATTACTTGATTTTCATTATTTTAGTTTTACTGTTATAAATCATTCCATTTAATAGCTAATGCACATACACCTTCAGTATAAAGTTTGGGAATAGGCGAAAGGAAGAAACGAAACTGCTCCCTCATCTTCTTCTTCAATTTATCTCAGTCATTGATTTTTTATTTTTCTTACCTCTCACACGTCCTTTTCAACTATTACCACCAAACAAATACCTACCTTTCATTCTGATTCTGATTAATTTAACTCGTATTTGCTCAAGAACCTTTTTATATTAAAAAATTTCTAGATCTGACCTCTTCCACCTATAAGGTCCAACTAGTCTATAAACTCGTCTACCTATAAGGTTCTAACAAACTTAGAAATTTTGATGCGAAACCTAAAATCCCCAGATTTGACATCTTCCCTATCATGAGGTTATCATCTCTGTTCATGTTTGGGGTTTCAATACTAGCTAATGACCCACGATCACTCTTTATGATAAGCTCTTGAAGGTTTCTCCCAAAAAAGAGTCTCCTCATCTTTTTTTGGACACGCCCTATTCTATAACTTCTTCCTAATTAACTTATGTTGTTCATTTATGTAATTTAGTGTCTCATGATTGGTAATGAGGACGAACTCTTTTTGCACTAGATAATGTCGCTAATGTTTGAAACTCTAAATAATAACATAAAGTTTCAGATCATACTTATAGTAATTCTTCTGTGAACTAGATAGCTTCTTATTGAAAAGAGTGATAGGCCGTCCATCTTGGTTAATAACTCCTCTAATGCCTATCCCAAATGAATTACAATTAACCTCAAATAGCTTCTTAAAGTTTGAGAGTGCTGGTACAAAAGTTTCAGTCATTTCCCGTTTAACAAGCTAAAAACTAAATTCAGCCTTTATGTCCACTTAAAAGAATGCCCCTTCAAACACTTCATAATAGGTGAAATAAGAGAACTAAAATTTTGAATGAAACTCCTATAAAAGGATACAAGTATGTGAAAGCACCTGATATCATGAACACTTTGAAAAACTTGCACCTTTTGCAATTCACATACAAATGCTTATTTTTTAAGATTGCAAAAATAGCAAGCCAATTCATTTGGGACCTACAGGTCCACTCTTTTTCCTATTCAAAGACTAGCCCCTTGTCTCCATGTTTTCACATTGAGAATTCTTTGTAGATGAAGAGATGTCAATGGGGCTTCTTACTTCCCAAATAGATCCTCCTACATTTATATATAAACACTGGTTTATCAAGAATACGTAAGAAAAGCACTTTGAATTGTTGATTCATCGCCAAGAGTGGCTTATAACCAAGAGTTCATTATCTAATGGATTTTTCCGTTCTAATACTCTCTATCCGAGTGTTATCAATATTTATCAAATCTATTCCTATCTAACGAAAGGCTATTGGATTGTATTTGTTGCAAATTCTAATTTGAATAGAAAATCAAAGTTCTCTTTATTCCTCCATTCATACGTATTTTAGACATTACATATTCATATAAGGAGTTAGATAAATTTTTATGTGATTTTGTAAATAGAACAACAATTCCATTAGTGCTGATCAATTCATATAATTGGATAAAAAACGATTCAATAATAGGATATTTTTTTTCAATAAATGGGAAATTTAAAATGCTCGGGGATGGAAATGGGAGAATTAATGTCCGCAATACCTGGATTTAATCAGATATAATTTGAAAGATTGCTGCTTTTTATGAAGCACAAATAAGAGAATTTGTTCTGAAAGCGAAAGAACTACTAAAACTATGCGAAATTCTCACAAGGGTTTATGCACAAAAAACATACAAACTCTTATGGATTGTATCTGAAGATATGGAAAGTGATGTTTTTATGTCAATAAAAATCCAAGTTTATGGAAATGTTGATCTTGTAGCAATTGCATAAAAAATAGTAAGAATTTCACCCAAATCATGATTTGAGAAGGTTTCATATTCTATTAATTTGACTATGTGAGATTCCAAAATGGGGTTGTAAATCAAAATATTATAAAAACCATTTCCTCGTGAACTCAATACATGATGCATGAACCTCATGCAAATACTGAACGCATTGTACATACCAAATGATACAACCATCAATTCGTATAACCCTTGCCGAGTTTCAGCACCTTTCTGCTAAGGGGGCAATGCTGAGAGATGAGAACCCAAAAACCCAACTCACACGTGTTGTTGTCAACTAAAAAAACAATAAAGAGGGTCCTAAATTCCCAATTTACATAGCCGAAAAAGTCATGCTGTGGTGGGGCATGATTTCTTATGATCATATATCACAGGATGGGAGATTTTGCTTATATCCCCTGTTTATGTTGAAAATTTACCAGCTAGCTACTACTGATAAAGATTTTACAGGCTTATATAACCATTGTTAATTTTAAAACTTTTAAAATTAATCAAGATATATACAAATTTGATTCAGACAAAGACGAAGATGTTAATATAAAAATTGAAATTGAAAATTCACTTCTTGCATTTGAAGAAGTGAACAGCATAGGATTAACTAGATTGTGTTTAAAGCTATAAGATTAGAGAAATTCATCTCTCTATCAAGATTCCATGTAACATTGGCACCTTATAAATAGCTTCACAGATCATAATAAAAAACAAAAAGAGAAGAAATAAAATTAACTAAGGAAGATTTATTTTCCTAAAAAGCTCCTACACCGTAAAGAAAAAAAAGATCATATCAATCGATCTTGTAAGAACAATTACCATCTTTCCTGGACTTCCAACTAATTTGAGATACAGGACAGAATAAACAAAATGAAAGTGAAAGGTAGAAGATCTAGTTAGATGGTGTTTTCCTTACTGCATCAGCGCCTTCTTTCCTTACTGCTTCAGGCACATCTTTCTTTACAGTATCGTTTCCATCTTTCTTTCCCGCAAGAATCATAGAGATCTGGAGGCCTCTGCTAAATGCTTGATTGAAGAGCAGGCGAGTTTGGAACTCCGAAACAAATGAGAACCATGACAGGATGGCTATTGGCATGAAAAGCAACAAGCCCATGATGTACTCGTATGCCCTTGCTAGCTCCTTCATCGAATCCCAGAATCCTATCCACTTGAACAGGCTCATGCATGCCTGTCCAATCTACATAAAGAGGATTTAATCATGCAGTGAACACCTGAAGGAGAACCCTTGAAGTATATAATCCCACTTTTTGAACAAAATTTGTGTACTTACAAGAAGAAGGGCCCACCCTGTGGGCATGAACGCGAGGATGGCAGCGAATAGATCTTGTACTGTGAGACCACAAACTACGAAGAGAACAGTCATGACAGACATGAAGCCGAGAAAGAGGAGTGCCTTGAGAATCCTGAACATGAGCTGAAAGTCTGTACGGAATTTTCTTCTCCCCATCGATACCATCTGAGAGCAACGTTTGAAGCACAAACAGCAGCAGGCTAAGTTCAGAAATATGGTATAGACACAAACTTACTTGAGATTAGTTTACTAGAGAACACCGCTACATTCTTAATTCAAATGGTCAAGTTATAAGGTTAAAATGGTGATTTGCTAGTTTTCAAATACAATGCTAGGTTTTTTTTATTCAAGCTCCTCCTAATCACATTTACTTTCTACATGAGTTCCATTCGCATGCCACATACCTTGAGGACTAAAAGAGCAGTAATCATAACTATCCACGAAAGTCCGTAAACCTGCAATGAAGATTTTAAGTTTATAGTAGAGAGGTTAGTTTATGGTAGCAGAAATCAACCACAAAGTTAGAGGCCAACAAATAACAAAACATCACTCAAATATGGATTGTACCAGCAAACTTTTACTGTGATGGGATATATCAAGGTGGTAGACAATGCCATATTGGTAGATAAAGAAGCGAAATGCAAGGATTATTTCAAGCAACCATCCCCTGAAATTTGTGTGTTTGAGATGTTCATGTTCTCCAGCCCACCATGATTCCCAGCTTTTATCAGGAGGAATTCCTATACCACCACGATTGCCCATCCACCGTTTCCAATCCGTCCAATCATCCACTGTTTTTTGCCAGTCAAATCCAGATGGATTGAACACAAATGGAGCAAACAACCAGGATCCAACCATGAACCACATGGATAATGTGATGAACATAAAAAGACTTGAACTGCGATATGATGCCCCGTAAACTTCATACACGATCAGCAGTATAAATAATTCCAATCCCTTAACAAAGTGACTTCGTGAGTATAGCCTGTAGTTTTCTGCAAACTTCGCATGGAAAACAACAAAGCCACGCCCAGTGGCTCGATATTTGGAACCACCATGAAGAATTGTTCTTCCGAAATAATGTGATTTGGTTCCAAGCTGGAATGTGAAGAACACAGATGCAAGCTGTAGCTGCATAATGACAAAATCACCTAGAGCAGTGCGGAACCCTTTCTCCAAGCCAATTTCCATAACCATGGGCAGCACTAGAAAAAAGCCTAGCTGAAAAATGGATTGAGGAGCCATAGCCTGTTCAAGGACCTTGCTCTCACTTATGCTCGGGTCATTAAGAATCTCCCTATCTAATCCACTCAGTACCATGTATATGCGTCCATATAGGAACACATATACAGTAATCACAGTTACCTGAAACGACCAAAACATACCAAATCAAACTATAACACACACTTTCCATTCCATGCAGTTGTAATAGAACTTGAAGTAAATCATGGTAGGAATATTAAAATGGCTTCACAAGTAACAAGCTGGCCAAGTGACCTGAATCACCTAATGGCTTTTGAATTCCATAAAACTGGGGTCTCCTTTTTTTTAGTACCTCATTAATGCAGGAAATAATTGAGAAACCATCACCACGTAATATTGGTCACCACAGAGGACTGAAGCATAGGGCCCCATCTGAAACAAACTGATCTTATTCTTAATGTTTAATTGTTTATATTTTGATACCAGCATAAATGACGCTCCGTCCTCAATAAGCAGCTTGGAATATGTAGATAAGAATAATCTGAGCTACATTTACTGGGGAGCCTAGTTAGAGTTATGTTATCCATTTCTTTTTTAAATTGAAAAAAAAAAAAAAACATAAACAGGGAGGAAGATAAGGGCATTTCCTAAAACAGAAGTAATGAAGGGGATGAAATCACCTTGAAGCTCCTGATTTGGAACTCCTCAAGGAGACCAACAAACCACCATAACTCAGAAAACTTAAAGAAAAAGAGATGCCACCGGTAGTAGTCAAGAAGACTATAAAAGGAAGCAAGAAACTTAGACTTTTGTTCGGCACAAAGACAGTGAAATAAAGATCAACATACCATGCTACTGAAATAGAAACCAACTGTCGTATAGTAGAATGAGAGCATCCTATAGAAGTCAAAACGGCGCCCCAGTCGATAAACATCACGGCTAAGTGTCTGCTCTCCATTTCCATTTGCAACCTTTGCCTCAAAAGATGATATCTGATTCATCCCCACATCACGCCCTTTCCCTACTTGGATATATTCATGATGCGTTACATATCCCCCACGTAGGGTTGTGTTGTATCCTGAAGACATCCGAATGCTTAATCATCACACGATAATTATATCTAATGGCAATAGTGTTCAAACCCATATAAAATTACCTGCAAATATATCCTCGCTTAAATTTATTATTTTTGAAGCTTTGCTTATGCCACCCCTTGTTATGTGGAATATTCTGTCAAATATATCAGGATGGCCGTAATGGAATCGTACCCTATGAAGTTAGACAACATTTGTTAGAATCTTAAATTGGTGGTAATAGAACAAAATTAAATTAGATTTTTGAGCCTGAGACAGAATATTTTAATTAGAGCAACATGCAACATTGTACGTCAAAAACAACAAAAATGCTATAGAACTGCAAAATACAACATTGCATGTTAATGGAAACGAGGCGCTCCAAATAGTTTGTTATGACACGAGCAAGAGAGAAGACACCATTTTCATCCAAAAGTACAAAAAATAACATGCTCCTGTAAAATTTGAGTTCTGTTCTAAAAGGATCGAACCTCTCTTCATTAAAGAACTGTTGGACTAATTGAATTCATGTCTAGGCAAAATGAAGAATTCAAGACAGACGAATTATTTGACATTTTGATTTCAAGACATTAAAGACAAGCAAATAATCATCACAAGGTGTCTAAATAATTTGAAGCTTGCAATTTTTCCTATATTTGAAAGAGTTTTAGAGTCCTCTTTTCTGTAAGTAATTTTTTAAAATCATGTGGTCTCTTAATACTTTCAACCTGGATCAAAGGTCATTGTTAAGTTGATTCAGTAACTTGTACTGGTCAATGAGCAAAACAAGTCTGTTTTGAGGAAAAGGGAGAACCTGTCAAGTGGTGATTTACACATAAGATGGCCGTTTTTTGGGAGATTACCAGGAGCGATTTGTGATTTTGAATTTTATTTTCCTCAAGCAGAGAAATATCATCTGTCTGAGGTTTGAAATTTTTTCATCCCATGTTTGAGAATTAGAAGGAAAAAATAGAAAGGTACGCAGATACAAATTTTAACAGATGGAAAGAGCATTCAAATTGTAAATTGTATATAATACTATTCATTGATCGCTGGCTAAAATTAGGCTTACCTTAGAGGACTAGCTAACACACGTTGGCCAATAGTCACAAAGCTGGTCTCCTGATTGGACATGAACCAAGCAAGTGATGAAACACTGTCAAATGAAAGGGAAGAAATATAAGGATTTATACTGTCAAAATCAGCATTGTTCTACAGCATAATTCTCTTGCATGCTAACATGTGTTAGCACAACCATTAAATGGTAAGGCTGACCTTCCAGTAAATATATGCTCCCTGACACCCAAAATCGTAGGGTTTTGTTTCCTACGGTGAGATTTTTTAAGCTCCTCCAACACATTCCTCATTTTAAAAGCTTCTTCAAAGTAATTGTCCTGAAAACAAAGGGAAAGTTTAGTGAATTACTATGTGATGTAATTTACAAATGAAAGGATAAAGAAAAAGTTAACCACCTGATTCATGTCTATAGTCTGTAAGGCTTCTCCACGAGTAAAGATAATGGCATGATTTTGATTCTCAGGTTTTCCTTCACCGATATCTGTTGGAGGACCTGGAAGCTTGATTCGGTAGATTTCCTAGCAATGTAACAAGAACGACATATAAGAGAACATGTTTCAGATTGAAAAAAATGGCAAAAGAAGCTTGTAATACTGGAGCAGCAT
Organism: Populus alba; assembly: GCF_005239225.2. Lineage (NCBI taxonomy): Eukaryota > Viridiplantae > Streptophyta > Magnoliopsida > Malpighiales > Salicaceae > Populus > Populus alba. The sequence goes on along the minus strand of NC_133285.1, from coordinate 4,385,838 downwards.
TAACAATCAACTACTCTCAAAAATTTTCTTGAGACCGCAAAGGCAGGACATGTTCCTCATTCTCAGAAAATGAATGAAGGTGCTAACCTAAGCAGTTGGGGAACATCGCATAAATGTAATTGTTCCTTAAAAATAGTCCTTTACAGCATAATTTATTTACATCTGCAGATAACAAAGTACTTCATAGGATTATCTTGCAGACACTAACTAGATTTTTTCCAGAACATTACTCTGCAATTTCCAAACCTTAATTGCAATTTGAAATGTGATAAATTTAACTGGAAGTGACCAATTAATCTACTAAATTTTTATCATAGAAATCCAGCAACACTTAAATTCTACACCAAACAAGGAATCAGTCCCATACCTCATCAAACTTATCACCTCCTTTGACGAGAACAGAGTAATACAATTTTTGAGATTTTCCATTCACTGTCACCTCTCTCTCGTCGATGTAAGCAATACGTAGCGAAGGATTCCTGCAATAATGTTATTAAATTAAGGATTCCATCAACCTTTTGCATTTAAATGGAGAACTTCATGTAACGCATAGAGACATAATTTTAACTTACGTTAGCATTAGATTCAGAATATTACTGTAACAACTTCGGTCCCGGGCTTCAGTGGATTTTTTCTGAGCTCCATACACCTGACAAGAAACAACATAGGTGAACTTCAAATCCGCCAGTGCTTGTGCATGATCAAAGTAAGCTTTCTGTTCCTGCTCATGTTCCAAGGTACGGAAGGCCCTCGAAAGAGCTGCAAAGCAAAACGGTGATTAGTTTATCAAAAAGAGAATGAATCATTAGAGGCAATGGAATCAAATGCTAAATTTCAGAAATCATAATGTGTATATATGTTAAGAAATCACAAACCATGGTCTCCTGCAAATTCCAATAAGCACTGAAGTTCTAGGGCTTGCCTATAGTACATCATCCCTCTCACTGGAAATTTTTTTGAGAAATAAATATGAGTGGTTACATGATAGCCTAGTCAACATCCAGAAATGAAGTTGGTAAGTACAGCTGCAAAAATCTTCACTATTCAAACCTGTTCTGGCAAGGGTCTGCCCCCTGTAGGATACCCAGTGACGAGTAAGCTCCATCTTCTCTTTGGAAGAACATGTATTTGTGCGTTCCTCAAAATTTTTCCATTCATCTGTTTTGTAGTCATTTTGTGCTTGATAAGTTAACCCCATTATAAAAGACCAAAAGTGTGATGCAGGAACTGGTGCAAAACTCACTCACCACGATATATGGTCTTTAGGTAGAACAAAATTGTTATCCCATCTTCATTTTCCTTGTGAAGTTCGTCATCAGAATAAAGAACATCTTCTTTGTAATACGGAGTCAAAACACTAATAATATCAAAAAATACATCTAAAGTCAGAGCAGAAAAGAATGAAAATAAGTAACCTTCTATTTATGACCAATGAATGATCATCTATACGGAAGAAAATGAGGAGTATAGAAGCATATGACCATTTATAAAGATAGTGAATGAGAGAAGAAACTGTGTAATCCTTATTAACACAATCAATATCATGTTTGCATGAGAATGGTACCATTTCTTCATTTCTGACCTGATTGTGGCAAAAAGCCATGAACATTGTTGAAAATGATTTATTTTAGAACTTGTTGTTGCCATGATGAAACTATAGACAAAAGCTACTCCCATCTATAACATTTTTGCTTACAAGTTTCACATTGTTCAATCACTCACCTAAAAGAGAACATGTCTCGGACTTTTGGAGCCTTCGGCATGTTCATGAATAAGGAATTTGCAAAGAAAGTTATTCGGCGACGAGCATCCAAGTTCGAGGGCACATTTATGGCAGATTCCTTGGTAGTCAAAAGTAAATGGAGCCTAATGACCTACGGGAGAAATATAAAATAGTAAGAAATTAAAGATGTATATGTGAAATCATAACATGACATTTGTAAAAAAAAATACGCAAGTGCGAGGAAAACCTTATCCGTCCAGTACTTGTTATTTGTACGGTCTATATTTATCCTTCCAAACCTCTGTTCTCTTACACTACTTTGATCCCCTGTGGTGTTAGTGTGAGCTCTTTCCAGGATTCTGCAGGGATATGTATCTAAACGTTTAGTAATCACAGTTCAGTCTGTCACAACCATTTTGACATCCCCAGTAAATTAGTTATCATTCAGAGCTTACTCATGGCCATGCTTCATGATATCTTGAGTGATAACTTCTATAATAGACTGGAGAGCATTAATTATCTGAGATTTGTACATGTCAGCATCTTCATGATCACCTAGCTGTCAAAAAGATTCTAGTGTGAGCACTCAAATATGAGCATGTGCAGGCCACAATGACAAGTTACAAGCTAAAATGCACAGAACTTAAAGAAAAAGGAAAAAAAAAATGAAAGCATAGAGAAAGCACATTACCAAGAATTTTAGAAATCTCTCCAGATATTCACTAAGCAAAGGCAATCCACTCATCCGGAATTCATTCAAAAACCGATGTTGTTGTATGCTCACGTCTACTTCATAACATATCTGCCTTACAATCCTATTTAGAAAAAAAAAAAAAAAAAAAAAGGGATAAATAATCAATCATATATGGCCATATTCATCTAATATTACTCGCGAGACTCAAGCTCACTAGACAGATGCTTCTTACATCTTATCTGTACCATCTTCCAGAAGGCCATATATTATGTCCCTCAATGACTCATAACACTCAGTTACTGCTGATTGCATATAATCATCCATCTTCTTATACAACTCAGCGTCCTCCTTCCCCTTGAAATCTTTTGCCATGTCCAATGCTATAGGAATCTGTCATGTGTCAATCAACACATGGAAATAAATTGGAATTGGATTTGCATTGAGTACAAACATTAAGAATAACAATGACAGAAGGTATTACCTTGCTAGCAAGCAAAAAAGGAGGCCACTGCACGACAGAGACATCACTTGAAGAATACGGCACAAGCAGCAAGTCTCTTTCACTGAACAGTGAAGTAAATTAAAACCTTACAACTATAGAATATGATGCACTTGACGTATTGAATAATTATTTAGCAAGAAGAGTCTCAACTGATTGCTGATCAGATCTTCTGTTCTCAAGGAATATATGAACTCATTCCACACATGTGAAAAATTTGCAATATTTTTTCTTTCGTATTGCTCAACCTGACATGAAGAGAACTGTCAATTTAGCCAAAGACAAAGGAGAAAGATCCAATTGATTGATGTATAAAATAAGTTGGAAGACCAAATAATATTGCTGCTTTCGTATTTGGAACAAAATGCATCCAAAAGGAACATCATGAAAAAAAGAAGATACATATATCAAACAGCCAGCGCAGATAAGCAAACTACTACATAGATTTGTTAGAATTGCTACCGTCTCAAGGTTCCCTGAAACATTCTCATCTGACGATGGCACAAGATGGCGACTGAAAGCTGAAGGCACGGATTCAAATCTGGACCTTAACATCCCTAGTGTCCTTATCTGGAAAATCAAAAGTTACAAGTGTAATGCACGATCAAAACCGCCATTTGTAAAGTGATAATTTCCATACAATCAAATATGAACTAGGATTTCAAATCTCTTATAACAATTAAAACAATGTTGGTTTTATGATTGCTAATATATCATTATAGGAGAAAAAAAAGACCACTAACCTCACCCAAATGGTTAAATGCTCCTTGAATCCCACCAACAAGTGTAGAAAATATGGCATACCATATTTGTGCATCCAAAAAATAAACCTAACACAATAACAGAATTTACCTTATTGAAAAAGTTTGTAATGTAACATAATGCTATGAAGTTTCTCTTTCCTAATTAAACCTCTTATTCAGTCCACTTACCAGAATAACAGGGGCCCATATTGAGATAACAACACCAATGTTATACGTAACTACAACAGTTTCAAAACATGACTTAGTTACAGCTTCATAATGAAACAAGTATAAATAGTCATATGATGAAACAAGTACAAATAGTCATTGAAAAGGGTGAAGTATTACGTCGAGGAAAGAATTCATGCCATTGATAGTTATCAACGGTAATCTCCATAATCAACTTTGTTGGTTCAACTAGAGGCAGTATCTATTCACAAATATGCAGGATACAAGTTATAAGCAGAATGAATTTGACAAATCAACAAAGAAAACACGTCCACATAAAAAGTAAATAACCTATAAAATGGACAAATATAGAATCTCTTTTTCTATTTTGCCACATCCATAGTATAGTTTCTGCAAAAATTCACGAGAAGTGCAATCATGGAGCATAGGATTTTACCAGCTTCTTTTTGGCATTTGTTTTTGTTAAAAAATATCATATTTTTTATTATTAAGGTAAAGGTTCCTGAGAAATGTAAAAGGAAGTTGTATTCCTTCTTACTATTAGAATGGTAGTCAGCATCTAAGAATTCCTTATCTGCTAGTGGCAAAAGATTTCAATCATACGAGATAAGGCCAGAAAAGTATAGCACTTTCACCCTACTTTCCCATAGTAGGGTTATCTGTTTCTGGAACAAATGAAGAAAATTCAGGAAACTGTGTCTCTCCTAATAATACACAGGCTTTAATACCCTCTCTCTCAGGAATTGTATTTCTTGCTCTCGTATTAGCCATGTAACTAAGAGTTTGATCCTTGGAGCAATTTAAAATATCTCACATGGCAACTGCATTCAAAGGGTGTTCCAAATAATGTAAATTTCAGGAAGTCAAGTTTCTATCCCTCAACTCCCAACCCTACACTCTACACTGCATGCAACTGTTCTTTCATTTGAGAAGCACAAATATATGTGGCGTGCTGTGAAACAAGAGGAACACCCTTTTAGGTGGCGGCGGAAAGACCTAAACTTATTCATGACAATTCCATGCTTTTTATCTGAATATCTTCGTTTCATGTGTATATATCCAAATTTTAAATACGTGCATATAAGCAAACTTGTAACATCTCTATATATGCATGTGTGTTTTGTGAGTACTTAATGCATTTAAACTCAGAATACTATTAACAAAATCTTATCCAAAAGGAGTACTGAAATTCAACAACTAAGGTGTTCAAGGAGAGAAAACCTCCACATAGTAGCTAAATGCTAGCTTGCAGATTATCAGCAGGATCCAAAACAATGTATACCTGTGCATATGAGAAAATCAAGATTTTAGGAGAAAGAATCTCTAATTTATAGCTGAATCAAATTCATGTTAAATTTCCCAACAAGAATTCTAACATAAATTAAATATTTGCACCAAATAATGCAACTTTCTAGTAACCTCACTCATCCCCTCCAAAAAAATAAAAATGAAAATAAAATAACAATCAATAACGTTTGTTTTCTTACTTCAGAAGTGAGAACATATCCTCATGCATGCCTCTTCCTACAAATAGTTTTGGCTGCAGGTAGGCAAAAAAATATTTAAAGCAACCCCTAGGTTGAAGAGGGAAGAAAAAAACAAAATATAGAATATCAACCAAGCCAAAAACATGCACAACCACATGTACACAAACACTAGAGTAAGAAGTAACGGTGCTAAACATGCTTGCCTGAGCCCACCACATAATAAGAGTGACAATCCGCCAGTTTGAACGTTCCATGGTTCTCCGTAAAGGCGGAAGAAAAAAAAATATGGCAGCCAGTATATTGGGTATCAAATAAATTGCAATGGCATAGGTATAAAATGACTGGTTCTGCCAATCCATAGACCAGGTGCTAAAGAACTTTACAAGTCCTGTTGGATTCAACACAGAGCTTGAATAACCAATTGGCAGAACCACAGCCCATGCAGCAGCCACAACAAACTTCAGAAGATATCGCAGTATTTGTGTGACTTTTAAGCTCCTCCATGCATTAAGACTCAGAATTATATCCAGAAAAGCTGCAAAAAAAAAGGTGAAAATGTCAAGGGAAAACCAGAAATGTTGCTCAATCTACAACACACAACCATTGCAGGATATAGACATCTGGAAAACTTTTAAAATTCATGTTAAGGTTTCATATAACTTTAGAAATTGCTTTAAGGATTTCTTTCATTTGGTTGATGTCCACATTCCACAAAAACTGCTAATTCGCTTGAAAATGAGGCAAGAAAAGTTTTTCCTTTCCAATGGAATAAAAGCAATAAAACTAAAATAACAAAAAACAATCTTTTCTGTAAAGGAATTTTTTTTTTTTTTAGAATTTCACCAATACCTTGCAGAAGATTAAGGAATGCAGAAGTAATAAAGATGCTCAAAACACTTTTGAAGACATCCTCATCGAAAAAGGCTACAATAGATCCAGAAGGACTCCATGCAACAATTATCATAGCCTGGAAAATAAGTTCATATTCAGTTAATTCCTAGCAGAAAAATTGATTTAACGCATTAACTCAAAACATTTTAGGCCACCTGCAAAGCCAATATAAGAAATATCCACATTCGATCAAAACTTCTAAAGAGGTGCCAAAAAGTGCGGACTTCAACAAAATTAGTTTTAGGCTTCCTCTTTCCGGTGCTTTGGTTAGGTCTCTGCAAGAAGCACAAAAACTTCAACAAAAAATACTTGGAAGAAATGCATGATAAACCACTCTCCATGGGAACACATAAAATATAAAAATTCAGAAACACGGAAGAAGTTCAAGAGTTCAACATTAGAGACTAACATAATTATCAATGGCTTAAAAAACATCACTACATCATGTTTTAGAGGAATAAAAAACAAACCAGTTGAAAGATGTTTCAAAAATGGTGATGAATTTAAAGATCAGCAAGAAACAGTTGATGACAAAAACCGTGCTCTGTAATTTCTTATTTTTGTGAAGTACAGTTGTTCACATGCTTCAATAAAAGGCTACAACACACTGGAGTCCGGAATATTTTCTAATGCCTTAACCTCTTTTTTTGGTTTTGTGGGGAGGGGAATAGAAGAGAGAGATACCTCATTTGCAGGTGGACTCTCGTCAGAATGAAGAAAAAAATCTGATTTAAGGTCCATTGGCCAATTTAATTTAAGACACCTGTCAGACCTAAAAGATGAAAAAAGTTGACTGTCAGTAATCTTGACTAAATATGGAAACAAAACTTACTCTTCAAAGGATCTCACCAGAAGTACTCATTCAAATCATCATAATTTCTCCATTTTGAATGGCTAGCCTTGCCTCCTTTGTTTCTCCTTGCTTCCTTTTTCAGGAAATGAAATTATTTTCCAGATGTAACATGTAATTGAAGGTTAAATGATAAGCAAAAAATTGAGTTAAAAAATACCTTGCGCAAAACCTGATAGATTGGGGTTATAACATTCCTCAAAAAGGCTTCATCATCAGGTGCTGCTGTCTCATATGTCTCCCCACTAACAGGATGCACGTTGCTATACAATATTCCATAGACTTCATTTGCCATCTTATACATAGGGAAATAAGGAGAGCATTACACTCGCATACTAAACAGATATGGAACATCAAAAAATCATTATGTAGGAATTATATGCCGAAGATTAATTTCCAATGATTCTGCTATCATAATTGGCACAAATGCTTCCGGTAAACTGATTTTGTAAAACTCGTAACAAGCAAAAGAGACAGATTGATTCTGCTATTTGGAAACCAAGGTTAAGACCTTTATTTCGGTCAATAGTAGATGATTAAGATAATCCTAACAACTAATTACAAGTAAAAAGACCTCACAAGGCACTTTCAAATGGTGCTTTTCTTATGTGCCTTAATAAAGGGTAGACACATGACCTTTTTTGATACTTTGTTGTCTGGTTTGGGATATGCAGAATACAGTTTCTGATACCACTGGTGAGCATCAGCAACAATAGCAAGATGGAAGAGTTTTTTTTTATGCAGTTGGTGGGTTTGGGGAGAAAGGATTATAAAATTACGTATAAATGTGCAATATTTGCAGTGGTATGAAAAAATCAATCCTTTTTCACATAATAAATGTGGGACCAATCATTTTCCTAGCTTCTTCGTTGTACAATGTATCTGGGGGCACTTGGGAGTTTCTTTAGTGGATATGAAATGAGACTAGAAAGCCATTGTTTTTTTAATTCTTTTTATAATCTTTTATGTTCTCCACAGAAAGTTTCCGTGCTCTACTTATTCAGGATTCCTTTTCTCTTGAAGATCATACCTTTTCCATTAAAAAAAAATACCCATCGCCTTTCTTTAATTCATTTAAAATTTTATTTATCTCTTTCAGGAAAAACAAAGGCCTGCAATGCTGCTGGAACATGTGAATCATAATTCCTATACAAGATGTTATGTTGAATGAAACGAATAACATGTGTGTGCGTGTGCCATGCTAATATTATTTAATTCAAACTTGACAGTAGTCCATGAAAAGGTCTTATAAAAAACGTACTTTGTGGAAGATATAGCAAATGCATTCTGGCATGAATCGTATATTTGAAGCTTCACCCCATATAAGAAGATAGAGTGCAATGTAAATAAGCTTCAACTGTTGGTTTTCAGACTTTTCAGGAAACCTGCAAGATCAAAAAACTTCAACCGCCTGAAATAATACACCATACCTGCTGAAATCTAACTTATGACACAGTGGCACAATAACTTACTTAAGATTTGATTTACATCGCAAATAGTTACACCATGAACGGTAATTCTTGAAAATCTTATCCGACAATTTCTGTATGGTCCTACTATTGAGCTGCAATAAGCTTTAATTCAATCTTTGAAAGACAATGATATAAAGATGTCAACAAAAAAGCTTCTATAGAGAGAATAGAAGAAAGCGATCAAGCTTTTACCGCAATATAATCATCAAGACTCGTATTCCTTACATCCATATTTGCTAGTAGCAATATCAGGTGCTCCCTCTGATTTGCCACATTTCCTCGCTTTGATCCCCCACAAGATAAAAAAACAGAAGCATTATATAGTTAGATAAACTAATGTTCGTTTCGTTAAACTTTATAGATGAAATAAGAATATAAGGAGATGTAACTGAATCAGAATTCATTTATGATTAAAGCTGACTTGGTTATATGAAAATAGCACACAAGTTTCGTTATGACCATCGAAACTATGATATTTTTGTGGCAGCTCAAAGGTATCCGTGAACCCGCACTAGATATCTAACAAGATAAACAAATTGTCAAATCCACGCAACACTAATCTTGTTTTTCCAAATGTCAGCCTCTTTTTGATGATTTGGAGGAGAGGGGAGGAGGGAGAGAGAGTTCTTTTCTTTTCCAAATGTTCTTTTTTTAAACATTCTGATTTTTTCTCCACATGCATTAAAAAGAGATGCACTGATTTCTTTATTACTTTCGTTGCAATCTCCTCATTGCCATATAAGATTCACCTAGCTAGCTTCATAAAGAACAATACTGCTGCCAATTCTCAAAAGGAATAAAGTATATGAATAATAGTGAACTGCAACCCAAAGGTCCAAGCATTCATATCTGTGAGTCCTTAAAGCAACTTAAACGTGAAGAAGCTATAAATGCAGATTACTTCAGAGCTATCAAACTAAAGACCCAACTTAAACGAATCCAATTCAATTGTTTACTTATTTTCAATTTCAATGAGTGATAAGTTCAACTAACTCATTTTCAAAATATCAAGTAAATGAATAAAAAAAAGGCTTCAGAAGGCCTTTCATTTGTCTATCATTATAGACAATACTCTCCATATTATCTATGGAATTCGAACCTGAATTCTATTTACGATTCATTATTTCTATCCCATAGGCCTTTAATTTCTTATTTTAGCATATTAGATGTAAATGCGAAAACATATTGCAAAGATAGAACTGAAGGTGCAAGTTACCTGAAACCCGAAAATGGATGAAAGCCAATCGAGTATGTCATTGACAGATTTAACACTTTCCTTAGTCAAGTCATCAGAGGAAACATGTGGCAGCCTAATTCTGGGCATTGGAAGAGTATCCAAATCACGTAGAGCATGAAGTGCAGCTTTGATCTATATTTTCAAGGATGGCCATGATAAATTTCAGGCATTCATAATTAATTTGATTAGCACAAGCAAAAAAAGATTACATATAGTACATATATCCAACCTCTGGAAGTTCCATGATTGCTGGTTTTACCCCGGCAGCATACAGTGGAAGAATGTTATAGTGTTCATACTGTCCCCTTTTCCTCTCAACATCCTCAGCATATTTCCTTGTCTGTGACAATAAAACCAATTTAACATCCATGATCAAGCACCTAAAACATATACCTTAAGAACTCATGTCAGGATGCTGAAAGCAATCAAAACAAACCTCACTGTCAACTTTTCCTTCTGGTACTACCGTTTGCAGCACATCATATAATACTGTAGCAATGCGAAGAATTTTAGCCATCTCTTCCCTGCAAGAGTTGACAAAATACAAAGAATAAGATATGATAAATGCTTAGTAACTTTGGCAAGACAACAACTAGACTAAAAAATAAAGAAGAAAGTAAGCTCCTTAAAATTAATCAAGACTCACGGTTTTTTTGTATGTTGTGCATCTGTAATGTTCTCCTCGTAGAATCTTTGGTAAAACAACTGGATTTCTCTTGGATCATTTCTTGCCAGCTGAGGCTTTGTTTCCAATTCTTCCTAAATAAAAGGGAAATTTAAAAGGTCTAAAATCATTTTCCTGAGAACTCTGGAATATAATTCGAGTATATTTTTAATACAGCAATCTGATAATATCTTCTTTTTTCATAAAAGGACTATTGCAATCTGAAAGTGTTATTGAAATATATATGTATATGTATGTATGTATGTATGCTGAACAGATTACCTAATGACCAATTACATCTTAGGAAACTGTGATTAGGCTAAACCATCAATCGGTTACGCAGTTCCTCAATTATTTGATTTTCAAAAGGCCAACTTTTTCCTTCTTAACGAAACTACAGTTTACTTTGGCAATATATCCAGTCAAGAGCAATCCCCAGGAGAGTAAGAGAACAAAATAAATAAATTACGGAACATATATTTTTTTACAATTGAAAGAATTTGGACAAGAATGGGATATCAAACAAGAATTTAAAATCGAAGAAATGACAGAGTAGAAAACAATCACATAAATAGCAATCCATCTATGCTGCAGAGCATCATGAACAGGATTATACAAATTGTTCTCATGGTTAGTGCATCTAACGATAAGGCTTCTGTTGGTTAGTGAGAAAGCAACACGCTGTATAAGGTTACACTGGACCTTCATATATCCAGTTCATTGTAAGATTGCGCAATGTCCCACTCATTTTCAGGCCCAAAGGAATCATGCAAACGCCACACATTAGACAGGACTCTATACATGCATTTTCTAATACTTTGTAAGAGCATCTGAACCAAAATGTTCCGATTAGCTGTATAAGTCGTACCAAATTTCAGCTAGTATGCCAAGAATGCTCCAAGAAGTCAGGCAAGCAGTGCCATAATGACTTTCTTCGAGATACAGGCCAGCAGTACGGTAATTATTTTTTTACTAAGAATCAGGCAAGCAGTTGAACTAAAAACTTCAGGCACCCTAAAACAAGTAGGATAAAAACATCAGGTAAGCAGTTTAGTTAATTTTTTATGGATATGTGATCAAACAACTGCCTAAATTTTCCTAGATTGATAGTATGATCCCGATTGGCACATGAACAAAACTCAACTGGAATCTTGAACTTCAGAACACAAATTATGTGTACAGTGTATATCAGATAATCTTGAATACTGCTGTAAGTTTTTTATAAATTTACCAGCTGCCGAGGAGTGAATATGCCTGCCGGTTAAAAGTTCAAAAATGCTAAAATTAACTAAAGGGAATTCATCGAGAATACTAAGAAAATTCACAGCAAATGCAGCTATACAAATTCACTTCATTGGTACTTGAAACAAAGAAAAGAGAAGAAAGCAGCTATAAGAAACAAATTTCATTCGAGGAGAACACCACAATCATTCCTAAAATCCCCAGCAATGAAACCTGAACAAAATATTTTTCTAAGAAAAAAAAATCAGTTATACCCTCTCAAGCCTGTGAAGCAGATAGGTCTTGAACTGTCGAACTCCACGTCCACTCGACGTCTGATCCATCTTATGAGCCTTCTCAAATGCATGGAATCGGCCTGCTCGCACAAAAACACAGATAAATATAAAAGCCATTATGCAATTAATTGTTAATTAGAGGAAAAAAGAAAGAAAGAAAGAGGTATGCAAAGGAGAGGTGGAAGAGGTTACGTACAGAGATAAGCGACGCGTGGATTGTCCTTCTCAATCTCATTAGCAACGCGAAGAATAGGAACGATACTGGCCAAAGAAGACGGCACAAGCTCACTGTCAACGGAGGTGTTATCCTCGTCAGGTAAATCCACCATCATCGTCGGTGCTCGCGTCATTCTCCGAGACAGCGACCGCGGCGGACCTGCGTCATTCTTGGTCCCGCTCGAACTCGCCATCGCCAATCAACGAGGACGTACAATGCGTTATATTTCAGGTTTGGGAGTTTCTTTGAGTTTCGGTATCTTGTCTGAGTTGTTAGGGTTGGTTGAAGGTAGTGAAAACGAGAGAGGCCATTCTGTTTTTGTATAGATCAGAGAGGCAGAAGCAGAAAGATTGATGCTTTGAGTGTGGAGTGGGGCAAAGTGAGTGGGTGATTGCTCTGGTGGCAAGAAAAGAATTGAACTTAAAGTTTATTTTTATAGGACGGTGCTTCTTTTTCTTTTGAGTTACATGAGGAACAGACAGCAGTTCCATCTGCTTTTCGTAACTAAAGTGGATGCTGGCGGGAATTGTAAAAGGCGGGGAGAGAGGGTTTTATCGTTTTGTGATGCGTTAATATGGAAAATAAATTTTAAAAAATAAAAATATTTTTGATATACGTTCAAATGAAAAAAATGGAACGTTAGGAATTTTAGAATGCAGAGAATTATTAGCGGTCCGGTCCTTGGCGTTTTGGAATGGTTATTTTTAGTCCTTACACTTTAAATTTTCACTTCAAAACTCTGGCTCATCTCCCTCGTCATGTAAGATCGATCTATGATATTTGTGGCCTCATATAAATATGGAAAATCGAACATTATACAAGCATGCTGAGGATAATTTTTCTCTGGGCTCGAAAAACGCGATATAATTTTGTTTGGTGGAGTCTTTACACGAGTGTATTAGTGAAAGAAGCCGCCCTTCTTTTCCTTTTTTTTCTTGGATTTAGCCTCCTCCTCTAGCTATCTTTAAATAATTCTTTGATCCTTGATTTAGCTCCATTAAACATCTTGCCCTTTCCCAATATCTTTTTTTTTTCTCGCTTGAAATCTTAATCTTGTGCTTGTGAAATTCATAAAAAAATGAAGCAAAACCAAGAAAGTGAGAAATTGCAGGAGGCACATGTAACCTTTCTGCCCCTCAAGACTGGCATCTTGTGGGGTCAATTAAGTTGAATATTCAATGGGCAAGAAGCTATAAGATCAAGTGAAAAAGTACAAAAGTTATTGATGAAGTTTTGAGAATGCGTGGACTGAACCATTGAGTCACCGTCTCCTTGTTAAATTTATATATCCTACTATTATATGATTCTGGCAAGGGGGAGAGAGCCGTGCATGTAGAAGATTGGTTAATTTATCAATAGACATTATTAACTTTTTTGTGTTCACAGAAAATGGCGTAACACCATGTCGATAGCTGTTCCTGGGAAGAAACCAGAGCCGACCCAGGCATCACAAAGCCTGCAAACCATTCTAGCAATATAATTGTACAATCATTTCATAGAGACCTTCTATGGCGAGTTTTCCAAGGAGATGGTAAGAAAGTGGAAATTCTCGTTAGCCAAAACGTTATTCTCGCTTGCTATATTAAAAGTTATGTACAATCATTGATGTCAAAATTTGATACCTAACCAAGAGTGGAAGTAATTTCAACGTGAAGAGCAAGGAAGCTGCTGGCTCGTCATATTGCACAATTGCACTTCCACTCGTAACAAATATAGCTTTCTATACTTTCCGCATTCTTTAGCACGGAATCTGGTAATGATGCTTATATTGGACTTGCTTTTGACACCTGCAATGAAATCGCAGAGAGGGACTTTTAGTATATTTGGTACAGTTCCATGCACAGGTAAAATGTAATGGGAAAGTAATTGCGGCAATCACAAGTTCATCGCAAAAGCACCGTGATTACCGTGATGCAAGCAAGGAATACGAGGGTGACAAAGAAGAAACCTTCCTTGTTATTATGATGTGCCCGATATGATATTCCTAGTTTTGGCGATTCAAAGCCTACTCATAGACACTTCGATGGGAAAACTTCCCTCTTATGGTGTACAAGCACCTAGAGTGGACTTTTAGCTTAAAATGGAAGACATGCTTATATATTTTACAACATCATCGTATAAGACGATGCACAAGGTTTGTAGCTTGACTTTTGTGTTTGGCACCTGTTCTCTATCAGACTCTTAGGTAGTGAAAGCAATAGTGCTAGGCATGGATTCCTAACCAATGTCCAATATGCCATAATAAGGATTTTCTAGTTGAATTTTCTGAAAATTTCAAATTTCCAACTCAGAAATGCTGTTTAAAGTCAACACCTAAATGGGCTCGAGGAAATTATTTAAAAAAAAATATAAAAGACGAAGAAACCTGATTATTTGAAGTTGTAGCAGCAACCCAGTGACGAGGATTTTGTGTTCCCTCTGCCCCGTAACAAAAAAAAGTTACTGCTCTTGATTGTGCTTGTGTAATTGTAATTGGGGTTGGCAATTCTCTCATGGCCCATAATACAAAGGCTGAGGGCACCGACGAACCTGAAAACAACAATCTTATAGCAATAATAGACATGTTGCTCACAAATTTACAATAACACATGCCAATCAGCTGAATAAAAGTTAGTTTTGCCTGCATAATTGAAAAAATTATGACCATACTCCCTAAAAATCAAGAACTGAGGAAAAAGTAAATGACATTAAATGAATTATACAATGACATTGATTTTATCAATTAAAACCTATCAAACCATAGGTTACTTCAATTTTTTGGTTATTAAGGTAAGTATCTCTCAAAGGAGCCAACCTGGCTCGTGAAGTCAAATCTTTAATTCTACATGTTTGGCATGAATGTATCAAACTGATATCATCCCACGCCCAGAAGTGTAATATCATAATGATGCATATGAATATCCCAGGCTGGGCCCCCTTCTCCAACTGTCAAACTTTCTTCCATTTGTGACAGATTCATAACATAAGTAAATTCTAGTTTCAAAGCAAAGGCATAATAGCACCTTTTGGCATTCAGTTAATCTGAACCTTGGTGCCCCAAGTTATTGCTATCAAGTTTGGTATTAGAAGACATGGAGCTAGATAATCAAGTAGACGGACTTGGTGCTCACAGCATGTCAAAGTTCACTGTATCAAACAAGCAATCTTTATCTTTTGGTATGCTGAAGAGCAAACATAAACAAGGTGGAGGAAGTACCTATAAAATAGTAAAAAACTAGAAGAACTAGTGTTTTTGCTTCATTTTTATTCTCCACACTCCAATCATATAGAAGCTGCCACAGGAAATTAGATTAAAAATTGTACATTCCAAGGCAGGAACTGATAACAGCCACCAACCACTTACAGGTACATCTGTAAGAAGAGCCACTGCAGCACTTGACGTAAAACATACAACCGAGACAACTGCCAGACCAGCAACCTGCATATCATGGAAAATCTTACAAAATCTAAACACAATCAAGTTCTTCCAGTTTGCAAAGAAAGGAAGTGCCAAGATGTTTTATAAATTATAACCTTCAAAGGGATAAGAATATAATTGGTGACATTATGGTAAAGAAATATCTTGAACAAAAACAATAACAGAAGGCAAATCACATAGACAATACCTTCCGCATCTCAGATGAAGCTGTCTCAGACCTTACATTCCTCAATTTAAGAAATAGGAGAAGACCTGGAAAAACAACCAGTGAAGGATAGCCCAGAGAAAGAAGAATGAACTTGTATAGTTAACAACACATGAAACCATTCATGTTAGCATGCCATGTAAAATACAAAGACAGTTTCAAAGTAAAAGAGACACATAAGTTGAAATTTTAAACACATGCACGAATGCAAACAACTCATGGTTGCAGACAGTCACAGTACTTAAGAAGCAAATCCAGGCCTCATTATAAAGGAGCTTGGGGAGAGGGTTCTGGTATGGTCACCATTGATGGTCAACCTGTACTTTGTACCCTTATTTTATCACAAGATTCTGGGATTATTTTATTATGTTCTCCTCTTCTTAATTTTATTTTTTTTGAGAAAAATCTACATTAAGTTAAAGGTTTAAATTCCATTTATTTCAACTAACGTTCAATTCTCTAAAGTTCCATGTGATTTATTAAATGCAATAATTGGAGCATTCATGGCAACTCTTGATCAACCTAAATAAAATGGTCGTGCTGGTGCACTTGTGCATCATGCAGCCGCACACGTGAACACATGTTTGCATAAAAAATAAGAGGTGAACATGAAAAGTTACATGGCTGATGGCTGGAAACAAATACTCCATGGAAAAACCCTCATTGGAGATGACTACAACAATGATTCTTCTTCACTTTGCATAAATAGAGCTATTCATTGACCGAAATCCTTCTACACATGTGAATTCTAATAGCCACGAACAAGCATTTGCTGGAAGTTCCTCCTTTTAACTATATGTTTTTGGTATCCTCTATTTAATAGTTGAATAAATCTACCTTCCATCCAGTCATTTGGTTAAGAAGTAGGAGAGAAAGCAAGATAAAAGTGGACTCTAGAAAGCAATACCATATTATTCATACACAAGATTTAACTCAAAATCAGCATAAAAATGGACAGGATAATGTATACAACAGAGAAACTAAGCTCTCGCAAAAAGGAAATAAAAAAAATGAAAGCATTGTTAAGGAGCTAACCAGTAAACTTATTTAGTGATTTAACATTTACTCTTCCAGAATCTATTGTAGACAATTTATCAATAGAATATTTTGCTGAGCAGAAGTATACATGAAAACGTCACATTTCTTTTACAGTGGATATTTCTCCAACAGTAATATATTTTAATATGCTATTGCATTTCCAAATAAATTTAGCTGACAAGGAAAAATATTTCAGTTACTTACCATAGCAGCCTAAAGCCCCTCCCAATATGAGGATTGCGGAGGCAAAAAAATCTACATAGACCTGCACAGTATGTTAAGGTAATTAACAATAACTTGTAGCTCTGAAGATAAAATGTGTGTGTGTGTCACATATATTTTACTTCAGCTTTTCTGCATTCACAGAAAGCGAACAATTCATTCACAACTTCCAGAAATTTAAAGAACCAACAATTAAATCCTTTAAAGTGAAAAGCTATAATATTTTCCTGTGCTGTTATCTAAGCATTATAAGCAAGAAGGGATGAATTTAATACCCGGGCAGCTACCGAAGAACAAATTGGATTCTTTCCCACTCCAATCCAGATTATCACAGCAAACGACAGCATTAAGAAAAAGATCAACACGACAACCTTTATTAAAAAAAATTAAAAAATCAGAGAAAGACAGAGAACCATTATATTCCAGAATCGATAGAAGAAATATGAACATAAAAATGACAGAATCTGGAAAACTATTTCCCGTACTGTGATAACAAATTTCTGACGACCACCAACATGAATGCCTCGGAATGAGCAGCAACTCCAGAAACTATCTGTGTTCATTGAACCAGGTTTATTCTTTGAACTTTCCAACAAAGGCTGTTGAGAGCTATTTTCTTCTTCATCTTCGTCTTCGTCTTCTTCATTTGCCTGATGGCAAAGGTCGACCCTATAAATCATTACCAATGAAAAAGATATATGTGGCTCATAAATTACAGTATACCACTCTTGATACAATGTCTCATAGAGGTAAATGCTAAGAAGATGATCTTCACATACATTTGTACACTAGTGTCACTATTCAAATTCATAATGTGCAAGGTACCATGTGAACTTCAAGTTTTCCTGCAATGTTAACATTATGACCTACTATGTTATCTGTAGATGTAACTTTTAAGACCTCCAGAGACCAAAGTTTCCCAGAATTAAACTATAAGATCAAAAACACATAACCATGTTGACATCAATTAATAGAAATCAGCTTAAGGAACCAAAGCAAGAACATAATAAATCCGTGCTTCAATTTGGTGAGGTTGGTTCTATATGTGAACTAAATTGAGTTTTTGTTCCATCACAGTTCAAGCCACAGCAGCATGTTCTTTTTACAGAACATAAACAACTAATCACAAGAGGAAGTTCTAAGAAGTTCAAGCAGAAATGACATATTGCCACTGATCCAGTCTATCATGAAAGAACCAGTTTGCAAATTCCCAGGTTTTATGTATTTGCCTAATCTGATTAATCTCTAATTTTGTTGTTCTTAACATTATTTCTTTCTTCCTCTTACACATTCCTGTAAAACATAATAGACAGGACCCTGATCCCACCAAATCTACCCATCAAACACTATCGAAAGAAGTATTTGTTGCCTTACAGTATTTTTCCGCCACCTAGAAAATAATATCTTCCTATAACATTAGTATCGCCTCTTCCAGGCTCCAGTGATTAATTACAGCCACATCAAAGCATTTCTTTCTGCTGTAAATCCATCCTCCATTGTCGTTATACTTTTTGATCTTCTCTTAGAGTTGGACAAAGGCAAAGTCATCTTTGATCTCCAAACGAGAACCAAGAAGACTGAATACATTATCTTACAGATAAAGCAAGCGAAAATAGAGAACCTAGCCCAGAAAGAAGAATGAAGCTTTAAATGATCCTAAATAATCTTACCAGAAAGATAGAAGAAGCAGAAACGACGCAAGGAACAGAATTTTGGGAAATGCTGCATGAAATTTCACAAGTTTCTTAAGACCACACAGATAGACGGGAATAAAACTGCATGAGGATAAAACCTGGAGGAAACCTTACCCATGAGGATAAAACCACATGCATGAGACCAGCAAGGCCACCTATCACAAGTAGCAATAACTGTAGATATAAAGTAGATGAAGTAACCTGCCAAACAGAAATCAAAATCCAGAAGATTAATTTACTTCTGCAGAAAAGTATCAGGCACTTGTTCACGAAACCTTAATACTTCCATATTTCAGCACCAAGACAAAGGGATCCCTTTTGCTGACAAAGTATGAAGCCGTTGAAAAATCCTCAAAGAAGGTTTTAAAAAGAAAAATCAGAAATCTCGAGGGTGTTTTGATGGAAAAGTGCTCAAAAAAAATAATTTCAAGATATTCAGGAAACTAATCAGTTCAAAGCTAATTGAAACATTTCAAAAATCAACATAATTAGTAATCATGACTTCACCAAATGGCCTAGACATTGCACATTTCCTTCTACGGATGTGATTTTCCATTTTATCATGATCAGGTTCATACAATTAAGAAAAAGAGACAAGTTATGAAACAGCATACTTAAAAAACATCAGTTCCAATATCCGTTGGAATGTGCAAGAAGAGAAGGTAGCATGACCAAACCTTGTGCTAAAACATCATTTTAGTTTAAAAGAAAGATCAAAGTAATTTGGAAACGGATGAAAAAAGAAAAGAGTTGAAAATGCAGGTCCTATCAAATCTTTGCACAATATGGTGAAATTGCTCAAAGGATGCTATTCTTTCCAGGAATCATCTGGCTTTTGAAATGATTGACAATAAATGTAGAAGGGTGCGGCGTCTTACTTTTTTTATGAATCTTGTTGTTCCACGTATTAATCCATTGCTAAAATGACCATGATTTACAAAACATGAATTCAGAAGCATCGTTGTACTTAACACTATACCAAGATAAAGAAAAATCTTCACTGTTTGAACCGTAATGCCTCGGACTTACCCAAGTTGCAAGAGGCAACCATGAGATGGAGTACCTGCAATTAACACCCCCGCCACCAGATGAGTATCCTTAATGAGTCACACTAAATGATAACAAAATAACAAGTTTTGCATTCATTTTCGTAGGAAAAAATGGCTTGAAGCTTCCTGTAGCAGAGAACCCTGAGATGGCTGCCACGGCATGAGGTGAAAATCCAGAAAAGGGAGAAGAAAATGATATGCAATATTTTTTAGGGCTGCCTCACAGAAATGGATTCAGCATAATGCAAGGAAATAGGGCTTACTTTCTGGCGTGTCCATCCAGTTTGTTGATTTCGCAGATGGATCCTTGTAAACTGGTAAATAGCTATAATATGTAAGAACAAATAGAATAAAATAAAAGGGGAAAAAATAAAAAACATAACATGTAACGGGATTTTATAAAAAGTATGTGCAAGAGCATATTATGCCATTACACACCATGCTCAAACTAATAATGGAGATAAATCTAATGCACACATCTCGCCTAGTTAGAGTGCCATTTTGGATAAATCCCAGCTCGGATCGAATCCCTTCATTAGTTTTTGTGAGTATGTCAGGTCTATGGATTGCCTGCCAAGGAAGTACACACTGCATAGTCCTCACACATATCCAAGCAGCAACTTTCGTAGGATAAATTTATGGCCATTCAAAATCATGTATTCAAGAACAATTTCCAACATTTAAATGCACTTTCGTTTTTTCCAAGAAAAAAGAAACCTTGGTGAGCATAGCTCCACTCCAACATTTTCTTTTGACTGGTATCTATTTGCCCAGAATCTAAAGAATCACGAATTGGGAATCTTGAAAGAAAAACAATATATTCCGATACCAAAATCTTTTATTTATTTATTTTTTAATTTATCCCTCAAATTCGAACACGACGCAAAATCTCCCATTTTCCCTTGTTCAATCCAAACCCAATTCAAAGTACATTCAATCAAACAGAATCAATAACCCATCATTACTACTAGCTTCAGTTATCAAAGAAGCTCAGATTGTGAATTCCAATGTCATCAATAATAACACAGACCAAAAGGGTATGCACAAAGAAGAAGAAGAAGAAGAAGAAGAAGAAGAAGACGAAAAGGGAAAACAAACCTGAGAAAATGCAATACAAGCAAGAGCACCATCGATGCAAGCAAGTGCTATATTAACAATAAGCAGGTCCAACGGGGAGCAGTTTGATTCTATATTCATTCTTTGTTTTTAATTTTATTTAGAGCAACTGGAGGGAATCTCGCAGCAGGAGGGGAAACCTAGGAGAGGAGGAGCTAAGGAGAGATACAAGGAAACAAGGGGTTGTGTTGTTAATTTTTAAGAGCGGGTTTTATATAGGAAGTAAGTTACCTAGGAAACGATGATAATGAGGTGTACGGAGAGACAACGACAGAGGATCTGTAATCTGTTGATTTGCTCCTCCTGTTTTTGGGTTTGACCTCTGGCATGCTCTATTAGTTGCTTGCCTAGCCTGGCTTCGCTGCTGCTGTGAAATAGTTCTCTTTTTTCGTTGGGTCTTTCAAGTTTCAGCACCTAGTGGCTTGTGAGTTCCTTGGCGAGGTTTTGTTGGCCTGATCTACGAGTAGTAACGTGGTATCTTCCTTACTCCCCGCTTGCGCCCATGTTACTCTGCCGGCGCTGCCCAGAAAGCTTTAGCAATCGTGCGTGTTTTTTTAAAAAAACATTATTTAAAAAATATATTAAAATAATATTTTTTTTTTATTTTTTAAAAATAATTTTAAACAGAAATAAAAATTAAACTTTTTACCGATTTCTATTTGAATCCCAATCTCAAACAAGAGTGGCATGTATTTAGCATTGCAGTAAACATAGATTTAAGAAAAATTAGAAGTTTATAATTTTTATTAAAATTTAAGATGAACTTCACATATATTTTTTTATAACCAAATAATTTTAAAAAATCATAATCAAAGTAAAAGCTTTTTTAACGCAACCATCCACAAAGACAAATGTAACGTGATGGTTGCTCATCAAAGAATGTGTTTTTTTTTTTTACCGTGTAAGCATCTAAAAGTGTAGTTGTAATTATAATTATTTTTAAAATATTTTTTATTTAAAAATATATTAAATAATATTTTTTTATTTTAAAAAAATTATTTTTAATATCAGCATATCAAAATAATTTAAAAATATTAAATAATATTTATTAAAAATAAAAAAAAATTATTTTTTTTTAAATACAAAAACAAATAGCATCATTTTATAGATTTAGGCCTATTCAAGAGAGTTATTTTACTCTTTAGAATTTATAGTATTTACATTTTAATAATTAAGCTTTTTTAATTGTACATTAATTAACCAGTACAGTCCTATTTTATTTTTTTTCCCTCGAATAGAAAAAACACACTCTCACATCATCTAGAATTTAAAATAAAAATAAAAATAGAATATAACTCCTTAACAGTAGGTCATAAATCCTTTAAAGTTTTATGTTACCTTTTTTGAGAACTAATATAAGTAATATGGATAAATATCGTGGTCGAGAAAATAAAAACTTGATAAAATTATAGTTACCAAATAACATAAGATTTTCAAAAGATTGAGAATGCAAGCACGCAATCTTGATTATCATGTATTTAAATTGGTTCGAGTGGTGAGTAAAAGACTGCAATATTCGTTACCCAACACCATCTTTTTTTTTGGTGAAAAAACATATCTGCACTGGACTGTTTTAATTCGACTATAAATTCTAAACATTACGGTGTGCTTACAGTGATGATGGTTATTTTTTATTTGAATATATATTAAAATAATATTTTTTTTATTTTTAAAATTAACTTTTAAAATCAGCACGATTAAAGAAGTTATGCTCCGAAGTGATGCCCTGCGGGTCAAGTTCTGCCGACAAGTTTTGCTCCAAAAATAAATGTACAGATAGAGATTGCTTGCAAAATCTGCATCGTTGATTACCAGCTGTTCAAAATATTTAGCAAAGGTAACATTGACCCTTCCTCGGCAGCGATGACTAAAAGAAAAGCAAGAGATGCAACCAGTCGTCCAATCTCTCGATTTTTTTTGTCCCTACTTTGAACGCGGTGTTCGTCACTGCCCATCTCGATAACTCTGCTCAAATTAGCCTCGAGAAAGTAGCAGTACCTCTCTCTCTCTCTCTCTCTCTCTCTCTCTCTCTCTCTCTCTCTTGCCTGTGATTTTTCAGGGTCTCAAACTTGCGTCAAAATCCATTGCTGTCTTTAATGTATATACGGTCCTAGTTGGTGTCATGAACAGCTACCGTGGATTAATTACAAGAAGCCAAGCACGGGGCAGATGAACGTGTCCATGAGATAGTAGAAAGGTACGTGGAAGATGAAAATGCAGATCTTTCATTTTCTTCGAGTACATGCAAAACGTTTGCTTCCTTTCACCATCTTTCTCGTGGTGCAACGAGTTTCTTCCTCCGAGGCTTCGAAAATCTGCTGCCAGGTGCTACAGCCACTCGTGATAGATAAAAAAAAAACGCTCGAAATCCTGAAAATAGTCAACCCTTGATATGATTAATGTCAATAATAACTGCTTTGACAATGTACAGAAGTTTGAGGTACATCGATTCAAGTTTTTGGCAGAAGAAGAGTGAAAATGACTCGGGGCATTTGGCATCTATTATTGTCTTGTTGACTCGAAGAGGCCATGTATGTGTAATAAGGACGTGTGATAAGAGGCCACGCGTCAACAGGAATCCTAGAAAATCAGGGCCTATCGGATTTCTTAGTTTCTACATGGAGAGTTTGTCTTTAATGTTTGTGGTTACGAGGAAGCACACAGAATACTATTCATTTTAATTTTTTTTGTTTGTTTTCTGAAAGTACCCATCTTCAGCCTTGATTTTTTGTTTTTATTTTGTTTTTTAAATTTATTATTTAATACTTAATTATTTTTTTAAAAAATATTTTTTTTGGTTGGTCATGTACTGATTCTATGAATTTAGTTTATTTTTTATTAATTTTAAACCTTTAATATTTAGATTCATTGTAAGTGAATATATTATATATTTTTTTAATTTATTTTTTAATTTCATAACTCATATCATATTTTAATAAGTTAATTTGGATTCACTCAAGTTAATTTTTTTTAAAGCCATTTTTTTCTAGTAGATTTTTTTATTTTCATCATTTAAAAAATTGATTTGAAAATTGAACTTTATATTTTTTTTTCTTTCCATGAGATTATCTTCGAAATTATGACCCGAATTGTGGGTTAACAGGTTGTTCGAGTTAATCCTGTTCATTTTTTGTCCATTTTTAATTTGAGTATTTTTTTAACTAGACTTCATAATTTTTTTTAATTTATTTTTCATGAGGTTATTACGATCTTCTGATTCGATTCATATGGGCTTAACATATTAACTCAAGTTGACTCGATTCATTTTTTTTTATTTTCACCCTCCAACAACTTAATCTTCTTCTTCTTTTTTTATTAATTTTTTATAATTCAATATTAATTTGGGAATTGAGCTTCGTAGTTTTTTTGAAATTTTCTTTTCATAGAGCTATCCTAGTCTCATGGGTTAAGTTTTTTTTTATTGATTTCGACATTCAACATTGAATGTATTGAAAATTGAGCTTTCGCTACTTTTTTATTTGTTTTTTTTATGAAAGATTATCATAGTCTTGTGATTCAAGTTGTTAGTTTAATAAGTTAACCTAGATTTTTTTTTTTATTTTCATCATTTAACATTTTTTTTAATTACAATAAGAGTAAAATTGATAAGATAAAAAAAGCAAGGGATTCAGTTGATGACGGAGTAATATATTCCTAACTAAATTGAGATTCATGGTTTTTTACTTATGAACATTCTTTTGCATTTAGTTATTACTAGATAAATACGAGTCGTCCTATGCTATGATTTGGATTAAAAAAAATTTCTAAACCTGAAAAAATATATGGGAGTTTCTAACATGTTTTTTTAGTATCTTTTAAACCATACAATGTTTGACTCAATATGATTTAGTTAACATTCACATCAAAATGATTTAAAAACACTAAAAAAATATTAATTCAAAGTAATAAAAAAATAAAAAATTTTCAAATTTTTTAAAAACATAGTTTGACTTATGAGAAATCAAAATATATATTTTTAAAATAAAAATAAAATTAAACAACAATATATTAATCAATTTAGGTTAACTTACCACATTTCTGCAACCTAATCATAAAACTAAGATAAAATAATATAAAGCAAATTGAAAAAAATTACAAAATTCAATTCTTAATCAATCAAATATTAAATGATGATATTGAAGAAAAAAAAAAAAAAAAACAACATTGGTTTTGAGACAAACTCACATAAAATATATCAAAACATACTATATAAATATAAAATATCAAAAGAAAATAAAATAACAAAAAAACAAAATTTTTTTTTTTCATAAAAAATAACCATAAAAAAAAAAACAATGAACTCTGTAAATTAATAATTGAACCGCATGCTATCCCTTTGCTGAACATAGTTTTTAGACAATCCTCTGAATGTTGATCCGAGAAGATCACATGATAAATAAATAGTTGCTCTTGACGGTCACTAACAAGTGGTGCTCGGGCGTATAAATGGTATCTTGTATCAATCACAGTTAGGATGAGACCAATAAAATAAAAATAAAAAAGTTAGGGATTCAATTGATCATGGAGTAATTTGTCCCATGCTAAATTGAGATTCATAATTCATGTCAAACACAATTATATATCTAGATTACCATTATTTCACTTGTCATTTCTCCTTAAGCTACAAATACCCGTTTGGGTTGTCGTTTAAAGTTTTTTTTTTTAGATTTTTTATAGTTTTAATACCATTGATGATTTTAAATCTTCAAGAATATATTAAAATTATCAAAAAATATATTAAAAAAACCCCTCAGTTTTATCAAATAAAAAACACTCAAGCCACAGCACCAAAAAGACAACCCTCAGTTTTATCTTGTTGATGCCTCCATCTCAGTCGTGAGCCGCCAGAATGGGCAGCAAACACCCTCTTAGGATCTCCACTTGTTAAGAGCCCAAACCACCTTGGACCGACTCTTCCAAAAAATAGAGCTGTGTATTAGCATCCATTTCCCTCTCTTTCTGAGAACTAGCCGTTGCAGAACTCTTGACCAAATGGTGGAAACAGAAACCACCACTTCAAATCGTCTACGGAATATTTGGAATTACGTCCCAAACAATGCTTTCAAAATATTTATTTATTTTTATTATTTTAATATAAAAAACAATTATTGCCCACATTTTCAAACATCGCTTAGTCAAAACAAAAAAGAAAAAGAAAAAGAAAAGTGTAATAAAACAGAGAGGAGTATTGGATCCTGTCTTTGCTAGCTGGAAAGACCGAAATCACCATTTTCCACTACAAGATTCTTCCATCAAATCCCTTTAATTTCCCAGAACACCCTCCTCAATCCAACCTAGGCCAGCAAAATCCCGTCTTTTTTTGTTCTTGTTGTCCGAAACAGAGCAAGGCAGCCACTTTATATACACGACAGAACAGAGGCAACACATACCCAGAGACAGAGACAGAGACAGAGAAAGAGAGAGCAAGGTTTTGTTTTTTGTGTCTGCAATGGCAAAGAAGACAGGGCCATCGAAGAAGGTGACGACGGGGAAGGATCGGTCGTATCCATGGAAATTCTCTGGTATCAAATGGAAACGTGGTCTTGATTTTCACTTGAACATAATAGACAATTTGGTCTTCAAGGTTCTGTATGTAGTTGAAGCTGCTGTTCTTGCTTCCACTCTCTGCTTCTTCTATCTCTGCTGTGGCTGCCACATATGAGTAATCAATGGCTAGCTCGTTGTTTTTTCTATCCATTCATTATTTCTTCCCTTGATCTGAATCTGTACTCACCTTCTCGGTAAAATTAAGAGCTAATGATATTTTCGGTATGCATACTTTTTTATTTTTTTTTATTTGAGTGTATCAACATTTATTTTTGCTATTTGAGTGTGTAGATTTTCAATTTTTTTTGTAATCAAGCATTTCTGTTAAATTACTGACACTGTTTTTTAAATTATATTTAACTTGATCCAAAAATTGTTAGCCAAATTTTAAAAACACTCAACTAATAAAAAAAATGAAAATACAAATATTTGAAAAAAAAATAAAAGTAGAAAAAGAAGAGGAATAAAGCACCTAGACTCAATTGAGAATAAAGTAAAATCTTCATGTACACGTGGCGACCACCTGACATATAATTAATAGAATCCAACATAAATATTTGATTAGAAAAAAATTGAAAATTTATTTATTTAGATAGAAAAAAAATAAAAGTTAGTATACTTAAATAGAAAAATTACGCACTAAAAATATTATTAACTCGACAAATTAATACAAGTATGCTTAATATCGGCCGAATTTAAAATTACCCAGGACTCAATTAAGACACAGGTAATACTTGAGGGATCAAATTGCCCTCTTCTATTTTTTTTTTTCCTTCGGGTGTAGCTCATGTCTAAAAAGTTCCTACTTCCGACTGCCACCAGAAGAAATGCTCTCTACCCCCTGAAATCAAATCGAAACCAAACCATAAAGAAAAGAAAAATGGCTTCACCAGCAGCAACACTTCAAAGATCCCAACTCCCCTCCATAAACACCACCGCTTCTCCTTCACATTCTTCCTCTTCTTCCCCCCTTCATCGCCTCTCCACTTTCAAAACCCCTTCTTCGTCCTCTCCTCCTCCGCCATTCTCAACCACCACAAACCCATCACCTTCCCCTTTAGACTCTCTTGCCAAAGACCCAATTCTCTCCCCATTCCTCTCCTCCTCCTTCTCATCCACTTCCTTCTCCTCCGCTGCCCTCTCCTCCGGTTCCCCTGCTTCCACCGCCGAACACCTCCACCATGCCATTCGCTCCCTCGAATCCCAACTCCGTTCCGAAGTCCTTTCCCGCCATTCCCACCTCCTCCACCAACTCTCCTCCCTTAAAGACGCTGAACTCTCCCTCTCCACCATCCGATCCGCCGTCTCCTCTCTCCAGTCCTCCGTCCGCCGCGTTCGATCCGAGCTTTCCGATCCCCATAATTCTATTCAGCCAAAAACTATTCAGCTTTCCAACTTGCATCGAACCATCCAAGCGTTACAGCACACGACTCGCGCGCTGAGGTCGTCGAAAAAGCTTCGAGATTTAATATCTGCATCAGAATCAGAGCCTGAAAAATTGGATCTTGCCAAGGCGGCGCAATTGCATCGCGAGATCTTGACAATGTGTGATGAGTTTGATTTGAGAGAAATCGACGTGGTTGATGAAGAGCTCAGTTGGGTTAAAGAAACTGGGGAAAAACTGCGAAGCGAAGCAATGAAAGTATTAGAGAGAGGAATGGAAGGATTGAATCAGGCAGAAGTGGGAACTGGGTTGCAAGTTTTCTATAATTTAGGAGAGTTGAAGGTGACTGTGGAGCAATTGGTGAATAAGTATAGGGGAATGGGAGTAAAGAGTGTGGGTTTGGCATTGGATATGAAGGCTATTTCTACGAGTGGTGGCGGTGGTTTTGGTCCAGGAGGGATAAGAGGGAGTGGGACTCCACAGATTGGAGGAGGGGCGAAAGCAAGGGAGGGACTCTGGCAGAGAATGGGGAATTGTATGGATAGATTGCATTCTATTGTTGTTGCTATTTGGCATTTGCAGAGAGTGTTGTCCAAGAAGAGGGATCCATTTACACATGTTTTGTTGCTTGATGAGATTATTAAGGTGAGAGGGATTTATTTTAGTTTTCATAATGTTTCGGTTTGTTTGCTGCTTTTAGATGAATGCATACACCTCGGTTTTGGAATGTGGTACCTTTTGTCGTGTGAACTGCTAACCAGAGTTTTAGTTGGTTTGTAGTGTTTAGGTCTTGTAATGCGGTTAGTTATTCATCTGTTTTGGGTTGATCCTGTACTAGAAGTTGATAGCACTAGTTTGTCATGTAATAACCTGTGCATATCTTTGTACCATTAAACGAAGTCTTTGATCTTCAACTTTTGAATATAACAGAACTAAATGTTCTTGGATAGCAGGTTAGCACAATCTGATATCTAGAAAGAAATGCTATTGCATGGAGGTAGTAGGCGTATAATGGACAGATCCAAATCATGTGAAGCTACGGACCATCCCACTTGATCTAGCAATTCAGTGGATTAGCAATCTATAGTCAAAACTCGTTTATGTTTCTTGGTGTTTTTCAATAATAAATTTAGCAATTATATGTGCTTTGTTTTCTGGCTCATGCCATATAAAAGCTTCCTGAGTAGTTCAAGTCATTGTTGATGGTTTCCTGTGTTTTGGTTGCTTTCCTGGGCCATAAAAAAATTCAAGAAAGAAACATTGTCATGCTTATGCTTTTTATTTTTGGGTGGGGGGTGGGGTTATTTCTGCGGATTGTGTACCTACGATTGCTACTTGATTTTCTGCTGCTTTACTTTTCCCCTCTTTCTGTGCTAACAATAAGCTGATATTCTTGTAGGATGGTGATCCCATGCTAACAGACCGAGTTTGGGAGGCACTTGTGAAGGCTTTTGCAAGCCAAATGAAGTCTGCTTTCACCGCATCAAGTTTTGTTAAGGAGATATTTACCATGGGCTATCCTAAACTCCTCTCCTTGATAGAGAATCTACTTGAAAGAATCTCACGTGATACAGATGTCAAAGGGGTTTTACCAGCTATAACTTTGGAAGGAAAGGCACAGATGGCTGCTGCCATTGAAATATTCCAGACATCTTTTCTGGCTCTGTGCTTAAGTCGCCTTTCAGATCTTGTGAACACTGTTTTCCCAGTTTCCAGCCGTGGAAGTGTTCCTTCCAAAGAACAAGTCTCAAGAATTCTCTCCCGTATCCAGGAAGAGGTTGAAGCAGTTCAATTGGATGGGCATTTGACTCTTCTTGTATTGCGTGAAATTGGCAAGGTTTTGCTCCTGCTTGCAGGACGTACTGAATACCAGGTAATTTGGTAAAACAAACAGTGTTTTGGTTTGTTGGCTCAGGTTTCTCCATCAAGTGTTCTTAATTTTCTGGTTTAACGTGCTTATATACATGGCATCGTCCCCTCTATAATACATAAAAACAATCCAACATCATATCTTACTTGAGCGTTTACTCAATCCAGTAATTTGATGTTTTCTTTCCTTCTTTTTCCCTTTTTCTTAAATAAAATTATAGGTCATGTGTTCTTGTAAAAGTATCACAATGCTAAACAACTTAAACCGAACTACAAGAGCACAGCTTCAAGAAATGCTATCACATCTCAGAGTCCACTGTGGATTCCGATCATGGACCCCAGAATCTGATGGTTGATCAATTTTTCATGTTGTGTTTGTGTAGTTTGGTCTTCTGATTTAGATTTTCTCATAAAATCATCATCTTTTATCTGTTGTGTTAGATTGTTACTTGTTAATTGTAATTGTCCTTCTATTCAAAGGGTGAACAAATGGTTAATTCCTGGTATGGTCATATTTACTAGCTTTTCATGCTCAGAAATCTTGGTTCAAGTAAAGCAACTGTTTTCATAGTTTTAGTAGTATGCTATCCAAATCTGGTTATTTAACGCTAGTGGTTTCTTCATATCTTGTGGTGTTTTCTGTTCGATTATGATAAATTTCCAATGTTGGAACTTGAGGACAGAGTAACTTGCATGCTGGAAACTTCTTTCACTCTTGTTTTCATTTGATCATGTTGCTGGACCATGTCATGGATCTCCTTCTGTGGCTAGGCCTTAAAAAATAATATATAGCAATGAAGATTTTCCAAAGTGGATGTAATTGGATTTTCTGAAGGGTTAGTTTTCTCATGATTTTTTTATAGAGGAGAATTCCTTTCATATATTTAAAAAACTGCATTGAAATTTCAGATATCTGCTGGTCATGAGGCACGCCAAATTACAGGTCCTGCAACTGCCGCACAAGTCAAGAACTTTGCTTTGTGCCAGCATTTACAAGAAATCCATACGCGGATATCATCTATGATTGCTGGGATGCCCTTTATCGCCGCGGATGTGTTGTCTCCTTCTCTGGGTGCAATATATGGGGTAGCTCGTGACTCAGTGACACCCCTGTTCAAAGCAATGATTGACCGTCTTGAGACATGCATCCTGCAAATTCACGATCATAACTTTGGTGCTCATGGTATGGATGCTGCAATGGACAACAATGCTTCACCTTACATGGAGGATTTGCAGAAGTGCATTCTTCACTTTCGCACTGAGTTTTTGTCGAGGCTCTTACCTTCAGCAAGGGCTACAATAGCAGGGACAGAAACTATATGCACCCAGCTTGTGAGAAGTATGGTATCACGGGTTTTGATATTCTTTATCAGACATGCATCTCTTGTCCGACCCCTTTCAGAATCAGGGAAACTGAGGATGGCTAGAGACATGGCTGAGCTGGAGCTAACTGTAGGCCAGAGTTTGTTCCCAGTAGAACAACTTGGACCACCATACCGGGCACTCCGAGCATTCCGGCCCCTTATTTTCCTGGAGACATCTCAGTTGGGAGGATCTCCTCTCCTTCAAGATCTGCCACCAAGTGTTGTACTTCACCACCTTTACACCCGAGGCCCTGATGAATTGGAGTCACCACTGCAAAGGAACAGGCTTACACCTATGCAGTATTCACTGTGGCTGGATTCTCAAGGGGAGGATCAGATTTGGAAAGGTATCAAAGCAACTTTAGATGATTATGCCGCAAAGGTTAGATCAAGAGGAGACAAGGAATTTAGCCCTGTATATCCCCTGATGCATCAATTAGGATCGTCTTCGACAGAGAATGATGCCCTGTCCCAAAAGCACCAATGACAAGTATATACAAAGAAAAACAGCATTTTTTAGACTTTTGCTTTCATTTTAAGTTTTTCCATTAATCTTCAATGTATATGAGTAAATTGAGGAAGCTTCCTATAGAGTGGTGCTAATTTTGCTCTCCAGGTACATTTTTCTCTTCATACAATTTTTTTTCACTTCAATTATACTGTCATTTTTTCATAATTGCTATGTGTGTAACTATGAAATTCAAGGGATGAATCATTGCTCCAGGAAAACATCAAACTTTAAGCTAATTGTTCATGAAAATGTCTAATTGTTCTTACTGACAGGTAGAAATTCTGATGTTTGCATCTTGAATAACTTGGTTATTTCGCCTTTACCTTATGGTATGGGAATCTTGAAGTTCGTGCCTTGATTCTTCTACACTTCCCACTCAATTTTCATCCAGAGTAGCATACCAGCATCTAAACTCACAAATTTGAATCCAGCATACTTATTCATAATCCTGAAGCAAGCATGGAGCTATAGGTGCTGTTTTGTGTATTATTTACAATTATCTCAAACCCGAGTCCAACACGTGCACGAGGTTTAAGCACAAAACTTACATTGCATAGGATTTTTTCCAGTGTTTACTTCTCCGACATCACTCTTTCAATGTGAGATTTAGAGTTTTAGACATGTTAATATTTATATTAAAATACTTGTAATAGAGAATATTTTTCAATAAAATCTTAACCTCAAATATAATTGAACCTTACTTTTTAATTTGAACTCAAATATATTTCAAACCAATATCTAGCAAAACCTTCACTGATCCACCAGTATCATTCAGATTCTTTTAACACTTAATTGTTTGAAAATGCAAGACATGATGACCTCTATTACAGGACAATTAAATTTCCGCAAAAAAGAAAAAAAAAGTGCAATTTTTTGTACGAACATCTGAGAACCTCGCTGCAGTAAGATCATGATTATAAATCTTTTACAAAATACAAGTAAAAGAAGATAAGTTGACAGAGAAGTTTTCATTATTCTGAGGTGAATGAATTTTGCCACCTTCAAACTTCGGTATGGGGGAAGAAAATGGAATCTTCTGTCTTATTCTTCACACGTCAAAGAAAGAAACGAATAAATTACAAAAGATTATTGTGAGAAGAAAAAAGATTAATGATGAAATGCGGGTACACATTTAACATTTACCTTTCCACGCTTGAATTAGATGAACACAAATTTTCCAGCAAGACAATCTATGAATACAATTTTACTTTGCTCTTTTTTTTTTTTCCTTTTCTGTTTGCTATCTATCAGATACAGATTACAAACAGAGAATGGTAGTTTGAAAGAAACAGGAACGAAAACGAGGTATTTGGCAAATAATGAGAGCATATAACCTTATGTCATTGTGGCATTCGCTGTGTTGCTTGTGTAGCTGGGAAAGTATACAACGATTTCAGCTGCCTGCTCATGAGCTTGCTGTTATGTAGAGCCTGTTGAAGTTGCCCATCATCAGACCACCATTGCTCTAATCCATGAGCCTCAAGAAACTTCTGTTTTCCCTTGGACATAACAAACAGCTTCGCAGCAACTTGCCCATTTGCAGGACCTGCATTCTCCTTGTCAGCTTCTTTTTTATCTCCAGTTCCATCCGGGTCAGTGTAAGAGCAGCAGATGTAGTCACTATTGTTCACGTAGAAATTAGGCGCCCAATTTTTTAATCCCATAGAAGAAGTTTTATAACCCAAAAGAGGTATCCAACCCCTCAATCCTAAAGCAGAAGTCTTCTCTCCGTCATCACCGGTTGCCTGTGTTTCACCGTTTGAAGGAAGCATTGACTTAAATCTCTTCCAAGCAAACCCAGCCTTCTCTCCTATGTTTCTTAAGCTCATTGCCATGGAAACAGAAGGCGGGTTAAATAAATGGGCCTCCACATACACTCCTTCTTTAGCTAATGCTTTTCCCACCTGGAGAGCAAAACCAGCCCCCAAGGAATGACCAGCAACACATACATTGCTGCTTCCATACATTTCAGCAACTGATTTTAAAGCCTCCAACGCTACTTTGAATCTGACAGAACCTTTCAAACTTTCCCATGCCAGAAAACGGAGGTCATCCTCAATATCCCTCCGGATTGTAGGGCCTTTGAGTAAAGTTCCTCGGAGTGCTAAAACAGCCTTTGGTGCTCCGCTGGGTCTTATAAGGACCATGTCAGCTAATGCTGCAGCTCGATCCCATTCTAGGACCGCACCAAATATAGATCCATCTCTTTCATCGATTAAGGTTTGGGTCAATTTGTATTTGAAGCTTCGCCACCAATTTGGAGCTAGCGCATTTTCTTCTGTTCTGTTCTCTTGTCTGTCAATTTCAAGCAAGTAAACTGCTTGAATGAAGCAGGAAAATACAGTTCGCTTGTAGTTCTCTTTCTTCCTGTATACAAAGATCATCTATGAGAAACAAAATTATCATGGATATTGATAAAGATCATATATTCTGACAATAGATTGCAGGCAAATTTCTGCAGGTGAGCATGTTCCTAGCAATTGAAAACCACCAATACGTCGCGTTCCTACTTAAGTTGTATATCAATGAATGACGGGTTTTTACCATAACTGGAGGAGAAGAATAAAATCCAAAAAAGGCAAATGAGAAGCAATAAACTGATTATCCGGTCATAACAAAGGAGAAATTTAAACCATTTACCAACCTCCTTAGGAACAAAAAGAAATGAATGTTGCATTTTGTGAGCCAGCAGATTAGGGCATGATTCTGCATTACAGAACCCGAAATCACATCACTGATAGAGAATCACAAAATCATCATTGATAGGAAAGATCCTCACGCACCCAGCTCACATATATATGTTCCTCCTCCAAATGATCACATAGTACATATAGCTAGGGTTTTGCTCCTTTACTAACGCATTCTATCATTCAAAAAGGGCTCGAAATCGAAGACTGGACAAACTTTAAGAAATCCTAGTATTTCACTTGCTCTCCGCTCTCCGCTCTGCCCTATACTCTTGTTCGGAGAAATTACATGAAACAAAAGAACAAAGCTAAAAATATACAAGATTTATATCCCGTCAATGATCTCCACGAGTAATTAATTAACCAATTAGCCTCTAGAAGTCCAAGATTCAATGACCTCTACTACTAGAAATCTTGTTCTGTCCTAGACAACAACGTTCTCCAGCAAAGGAAAGTCCAAGAATAATTAGAACAAATAAGTAAGTAGCTACAATCTCCAAATCCAAACATAACCCGAATCCCACATTCCAGCTAAAATTAAGGAACCCCGGAAATTTGGTCATGAAGAAATGATTATTAATTTATTTTAAGTATTGATGAAGGAATCCCACTGATGGTGGAGTCTCAACATTGATTATGTGAATATATAATCCACAATCACCTATCACAAAGAATATGGGAATCCACAATCTATACCACCAGTTACATTAAGTAAACATAAATAAAGAAATCCAACAAAAAACCCCTGCTCTTTAAATCCAGTAAACTAAATTCAACCAAAGATCCATCTGATTGACAGAACTTACCAAAACTATCAAGAATTGATTACCATCTATAACAACCAGGACACAAATCATGTGCAAACCATGAACTTATAATCAGGCAGCATAAATAAGGAAGTTACTGCATCAGTATCTTAAACCCAGATGCCCATTTATGTCATGCTCTCTGTTTCTGATTATTCAAATCTAAAATTGATCAAAACCCGCCTCTTACTTGTACCCACACGAAGAGAGAAAAAAAAAAGTAGCAACACTAATAATAACAATACTGACCAACTAGAACTGATAAGGTCTCTCCAATTAGGAGAAGCCACATTTCGAGGTCCGGAGACATGAAACGCATATGGGTGTGCTTCTTCTTCTTGAACCACCACCATATCCCTCTCTTGTAATTCACCACTACAACTGTTTGCCATTTCCAGTTTATATCCTTCTCTTCTTCTCCGTATAGTTTGGTTTTCTTGAGACACAGACAGAGATTGAGAGAAGGAAACTGTGCGTGGATTCTGTTTCGCTGAGATTTGATAAGCTGCCTTCTTTCTCAGCTTTTTAATTGGTTAGCTTTGCTTACATGGAATCTGATTCTCTCCCTGTTCGATTCAATTGCTACCCTATTCAATTTCTTTCTTTCAAATCACAATATTTGAAAGGCTAACGCCTGGACTCTCATCCACAACGGTCATATTTTTCTCTAACGTTGTCGGTTTATAACTAAATGACTTTTTTGTCCCTGGAAAAGTGTTTTTTGTAATCCCGAATGAGTATGAAAGCGTGTGTGCTGCGTCTCGGAAAAGGGAAAGGAGCCAGGTTCCTTCCCCGGGCTCTATCTTCCACAAGAAGTAAAGTTAATGGGTTGTAGGGGTATTTTGGTATTGACGATGGGACTTTAGCTTCGGCTTCATGCTGTTTTTGCATTTAAAAATATTTTTAAAAAATATTGAAATTTTTTTATTTGTCTACTTTTAAATTATTTTTTTATATTTTAAGATTATTTTATTGCATGGATTTCAAAAATAATTTATAAAAAATATATATTTTAATATATTTTCAAAAAAAAAAAAACTTTGAAAAAGCTACCATCCTTTTAAAACATTCTTATATACAGCTGTACGCTTTTGATAGGATGTTAATGGTTTCGTGAACGCTTTGTTTGGGAAGGAAAGAAAGAAATTGTTTTCCCGTTTTATGATTGGATGAAGGGAATGTGAGAGGAATAATCCATGAGCGTTCTTTGGGACAATAACGACTCTAAATCTCTAATCCATCATAAAATCTCCACGTGTGAGTGAATCTGATCCTGACCGTTGATCATCAAGATCCAATACAGTGTAATGAAAATAGAAAATAGAAAATAATAGTAAGAGAACTAATAACCGGGAAGCCCATCTGGACTCCAATGCACTGGATCCACACCTCCTCCCAAGGCCCACACAAGTTGTAATTGTGGAAGAGAGCTCTTCAGATTCTGGCCTGTTTATTTTATTTTGAAAAAGAAAAGAAATAAATATTTCAGGTGGCTACAATACGAGAGAAATTTGAAACGAGAACCTCATGAATTATTATAGCCTCACAATTACAAAGCAAAAAGAACTGAATACTCGAAAGCTGCAGTAGATTTTTGACAAAACAGAAGTAATAATCCATGGCCTTGAATCTCAGTGCCTCTTCTCTTTCCCATGTATCCTCTTCTACCACCGGCCCTCAGTTTCTAATCCCAGCACACAAGCACCTCCTCAAGCTCTACCCCTCTTCCTTCTCTTGTACTAAAACCTCTGCTCAATCAGAAAGTGCTGCAAGTGGAGTTACAGAGCAAGACCCTTCTTCCTTTTCAGGTATTTTCCCGGTTGTTGCTCTCTTTTTAGTATCTCTTTAAGGTTGTTCTAGTCAAATTTGTTAGTACAGTGCCAAAACTTTCAAGAATTCCAAAGCAGGAGAACAATTCAGAGCCCTTAATGCTAACGTGTTATTTACTGCCAGTCCTGGTTCCAAATGTTGTAAAATTTCTTGTTAAAACTTTTTGAAGGTTGTTGAATTGGATAAAGGATTTGGTGATTGACCCTATCGTGTGATTTTAATGTTTTTGCATTGAAGGGTCTCGGCCTTCCACGCGCACACAGCTCGATCTCCTGGAACAACTCACCTCTGCCACACCATCCGCTGAAGGTATGTGAATTATATCTCTACAAATCTGTTCCATTCATTTTAGATCAGCAATAGTCAGAATTTACTTGCTTCACTGATCAGGTTATGAGAGTGATGGTGGTTCTGGTAAACTTACAATTCGTGAGCAGCTGGCTCAATTGGTTGGAGAAGGAGATGGTGATTTCAGCATTCCATTGGGTAAAAAAAACTTGAAGAAAGTTAGTGCCAAGTTCTTAACTGTTTCACAGAAGAGAAACATTAGAAGACAAGCTTACCTAAATCAAGTATCTCAAAGGAATGATTCAGTTTTCTTTGCCACCATCGGAGCTTTCATAATTCTTCCGCCGATTATAATCTTAGGAATTGCCATATTAACTGGTTATGTGCAGCTTTTTCCATGATACTATACTCCTTAAATTGTTGTAGAGAAATTATAGCTTGATACTCCCATATATAAAAAGCTGTTGCTTGTTAGCTAGTTAGTTACAAGGTTTTCATAAGTTTCACATCTTAAGAGGAAAAAAAAAAAAGTAAGCTGAAAACTATGAAATGAACTGTTGATAGCATTAGAGTGCTAGTATATCGGAAGGAAACGAAATCGTTCTGTTTTGCCATCATCACATTTGAAATACAATTTTGTTCTTTTGTTTATGGTGGGTGTTAGAGACCAGTCATTGCAAAATCTTGCATCTTCATGAAGAGAGATGATGGATAAAGGTGAAAGAGCAAGTAATTTCTTGAAATGATGTGATATACAATTTGAAATTCTCTAATCAGTGATGGCATTTAAGATGAGTTCTTTAACACCGGCTAATGTCTACCTGTGTCATATGAGGATTTGGGAGGTATTGAACGATATCTGACACAAGATTTGTCATAAATCACTCACAGACTTAGTTTCGTGTCTCTCATTTTCATGTCTGCCACAAAGGTGTGATGAACACTATTCTAAATGTGTGATGGGTTGTTGAAAGCTACAAGCTAGCATCAGTGGTGAATGTTGACTTCAAACTAGAGAGAGAGAACCTTCCTTACACATCTAATGCTATCATGCATTTTCAGAAAACTTCTGCATAAAGAAATCAAATACATAAATTTCATTTAAACTCTAGAACCTTGAAAGTGACTGACCATCTTTCTGCTTGACGAGGACGAAGTTCAATTCTTAGATAGTGAGACTCGCATCTTGAGAGAGAAAAAATCATTTCTCTGACGTTTCCCCTTCCTTCAAATCCAATTTATGCATCATTCTGTTTTTAACAGAGTATCAGATCAGCTTCTCTGGCTATAGTCTTTCAAATTCAGAATGTTCAGGGCTAATTCCCTATCCTTGATCCTTTTACTCTCGTCTCCCAATTCTTGCTCGAAGCCATTTCTCAGGAAGGGCAAAGATCTGCTGTCTTTATGTATAATTTCTCCGTTTCTGAATCAGATCAACTTTAGCTGGAGCTTTTCTTGAACAGCATATCAATTATTGCTCATGATTAGTAAATATAAAAGGTCCTGCCAACATATGAATATAGTTCTTCCTGCAGAAACTTTGTAAACTGCACATTTTCTAACAACTAGCAACTATTTTATATCTCGAGATTATTGAGAGAGATTCATCAAGACGTCTTAGTTGCCTCCTTGTTCCAAACGGGCAAGCAATGGTTTTTAATAGTGTCAAGCATGTACAGTGGCCAACGGATGTCGCTGTTTTCAACACAAAGATCCTTTTGATCCCAGCGGGATTGTAAAAGAGGACACAATAATTAACCAGGCATTATGATGGCTTAGAGAGAGTAAAGAAGAACTACAGAGCTTGATAATTATTGCAAGATCCAAATTTCTCTTTCTTTTCCCTTGACTTGTATGGAAAATAAACAGAAACAGCTTTCATGTGAACCATATTACCATCTACCAGATCAGATTTATCCTCTCAAGATTTCTGCTCCACACCGTCTTAAATTATTATCAAACCCGTTAGATATCGGAAAACTGTATTTATACTCCATGAAAAGGGAAACCCTAGATACAACACTAAAATCCCAACATGGTCGAGAAATCTATATTCAAATTTACAACTGTTGTGCAATAGTAGTTCACCAAAAATGAAAAAGCGAAAAAGAAGAAGCATAATTTATCTTATTAAGACTTGCTATAAATCTCCGATCCAGCGTTCAATGCTTCCAAATACTGGTCCTTTGCAGTGGAGAATATCCAA
Source organism: Populus alba (assembly GCF_005239225.2). NCBI lineage: Eukaryota > Viridiplantae > Streptophyta > Magnoliopsida > Malpighiales > Salicaceae > Populus > Populus alba. Next base: position 4,346,421 of record NC_133285.1, on the reverse strand, counting down.
TGATAAGAAAAACTAGAGGTGGGCATAATTCTCTGTTAGTAATATCTCCAAGTTCTCCTTTCAAAATCCTATTATAGCGGGGCCATAATTGTTTTCAACGGCATTTTATCTACTTTCTCAGCAAGACTCGGTTGTTGATCCCTTTTTCTTTTCTCCTGGAGAAATTACTTGATGAGTGGGCCTCAATGGTTCCAAAATGACTCCTTGCTTATGTATATAATCCCATTTGTCTTGGAACAGGTAAAACAAAATAATGAAAGAGACCTCGGTGGTGAAAACTATAGTCCAAACATGTATTCTTCTTGATGTTTTCTGATGGTAAGCTTGTAACCCTGTGTATACGTTGACGATTCCCAGAAGAGATACCGCAGTTCCGGTTATCCAGTGCACAAAAAACCACAGACCTCTTCCTTTAGATCCTCTGTATATGAAGACATTACATATAAACTCAGATTCTTAGCTAATTGAGGCTGGCATATATTATTTAACTTCTCATTAATTACTACTCTTCCAATGTGTTCTTTCTGCACTTTTTTGTGCTCTATCTGCATTTTCTATCATTAGCCTGTTGTTTTTTATTTTTTAAAAGTATTTTTGAAAAAAAAATAAATTTTATTTTATTTATTTATTTATTTTAAATTAATATATTTTTAGTGTTTTTAAATCGATGTGCTAATATCAAAAATAATTTTTAAAAAACAAAAAATCATTATTAATATATATTTTAATATGAAAAATTATTTAAAAAACAACTATAACCACCCTATCAAACAAGAGCGGATAAGTTTAGCCTCAGGTAACTTCAGCTAGCAGGCCTGGAAATGGCTGAGTGAGGTTGAGTAAGATGTAAATGCCTAAGAATATGAATATAAAAAATACAATGAAGCCTGATAGCTTACCTCCTAGGTCGTAGAAACCCAATGAGTGCTTGTAACCATACCATACCATATAGGCCCACGCCTATTCGTTGATGGTGATTGTCGAATGAGTTGTTGAAGTTCTTTATAGACATTACAGCTCCGGCTGTGGAGAGAAGTACAGAAAGCATCTGCAGAACACAAATTACTCATTCAATACATACATGAAATCTTACACTATGGTCATGTAGTAAATTTAAAGAAGTAAAGTTGTTATCCTCGCTCGTGTGTAAGATGGCTTTACGTGTTCATTTGTGAATGGCCTAGAGACACCTAATGTCATAATTCTGTACCATGAGTATGCTAAATTAAGATCATAAATCCATGAACTGCCAATCAACTATTACTTTATTATCATCGTCTTTACTTCCTTCTCAAGTAGTCATGAGATTAGCAACAAACCGTGGGCTACATAAAATACTTGCAGAAAAGGAAACAGCTCTACTTTGTGTTTCTCTTTCATCATCATTAAAAGCTAAAGAGTGGGGTGTCGACCTTAAATAAACAAAGCTCAAAGCTTTAGTGATATCTTTTTGTAACCTGTACAGAGATACTGTTTTACGTTTGAAAGTAAAAGAAACTAGAAGGAAAAAAATTAACCTTGATCGTGGGAAAATTGAAGAGGATAATGGAACCATAGTTACCAAAAGAAAAAGAAAAAGAAGAGAAAGAACCTGCCTGCGAAATGGAATGAACATAGAAAAGAATCTTAAGCCGTCGTCCGCATGCCTCTCTGTGTGACATTCTGATAGCGATCACCCCAACAGGCATTAGAAATCCCATTGAGGTCCACAGCAGAAACCCATGGAGTGTAATCTCGAACAGCAGTTTAGGACTTGACTGTTGTTACAGAATATCAGTCAGTTTTATTGGAATCGCAAGATGGTAACGGGCTAGTTTGTAAAATTGAAATGAACGTGGCATATGTATGAAGAAAAAAAAAGGAGTGCAGAAGATGATGGATTTCAATTCTGAAACATCAGGGATTAGATAATAAGAACTTCACCTAAAAAACAACTATAAGCAAAACATGAATACCTTATGAATGATGTTCTTGTTGCTAGTAAGATTGCCTGTGGTTTTCAAGTGTTCTTGAGATGAAATGACAAATGGTAGGAGAAGAAGAATAACAAGACTCGCACAGATGGTGAAAGAAACCAGTTTCTGTAGAAGTTGCATTGTTTTTCAGAAGCACAGCCAAGGACTTTCTGTAATTCTTTTTCTGGGTGAACTTCAGTTGGAGGCTAAAAGGTTTGGTGCATTAAAATGATGTAAAGACAGAAAAAATGGAGCAGTAGCGCAACTGAATGCGTTTTTGATGTATTTCTTACAAGAAATGCAGGTTCAGCTTCATGAATTCTCTCCAGATATAGCAATACTAACTTGCCTTGGAGAATTATCGGTAATTTCACCTTTCTCTGCGTGCCCGCCGCATACAAATATACCAACTAGACAGGCTTCTAGAATGTTATTTCAAGAAACTATAATGCTCATATGTTGAATTTAAGAATTTCAGGATGAAAGGTTATTTTTACCAAGACAAAGTAGGATATTTTAAATACAGAACTCTATGTATTGCATAGAGATTGATTCTTTTAGGTGGGGGGATTCGAGTAAGAAAAAGGCGGGTAGCAAGGTAATGGTCATGGACTGCAATTTCAACCAAGTGGGGTTCACTTTGACAGAGAAAAAGGAAGGTCGGATTTCAATGGAGGACAGAAGTTTGAATTTGTAAAGTGAGTCTTGGCAGGTTACACTAGCAGACAGTACTATCTTCTGCTTTATTCCCACTGCTTGGTATACATCTAGCATTAGCATCATGGATACACCAGCCCACAAAACGAAAATAATTTGATAAAAGAAAACACAAATATATTTTTAGTTTTGTGAAAAGATAAGATGATTTTTAGATTGCATATGTAGTAAACCCAGCTAGGCGGCCTTCACTGAAACAGATGATTTCATAGACATCCATCGTTTTAACCCCTTGTTATTTAATTTGGCAGCTGCCTTTTTTATCCAAATCATCATCCTACAGACCAAACCAACCTGTAGCATGGATAACTGATAAAGAACAATAAAATCCTGATGAGTTTCTCTGATGGTATTTACGAACACTTAAAAAAAGACTTGCTCCTAAACGAAGGTACGTAGCAACTCTCAAATCAAGAAAGGTGGGCCAAGACAAGCTTTGCCCGTCTACACAACTTTTTAGCTGTGAGAAATGTAGCAGTGATTGCGCACATAGCTGAAGTGGTCCTTCCCCTGTCACATACTGCAGCTGATTTTCTTCAAGCTCATGATGAAGGTTTGGAGTCTCTACCTGTTTTACACGGCTAAATATTCCTAAAGAAAGAGACAAGTGATTGTCTCTAATCTGTTTTGCATGTGATTCATTCCACCCACCCCCATGCCACCGTTTCTGGGCGTATGTACCCGCTCTTGCTAGCTAGATCGGAAGCATCGCAGCTCAAGGAGTAGTTGATATCAGCCTGTGCTAAACCTAGATTACAGTATTACGGACAAGACTTGCGACGCACGCATGCTTTAAAGTACCCTAAACATTTACAAGGACACAGCCCGAAGTACAATAATCATGTGGATCGCATACCTATATACAAGGAAATAATAAAAGCTTGCTGTGATAATAAGGATACAATCAAGAACTCCAGCAATAATAATCATCATCATAAATATAACAAGGCAGAGGCTAATAGCAGTATTGGAACTAGTTTTGATTAATGCCATCTTGACACCATCTTGTTATTTAGACATTACCCAATTAAGTTGATTCCGGATTGAGTTTCATTGCTATGATTTTATCAATAAAGAAAGGAGCCAATCATATCATTTCGTGATACATGTCACATGTGGTTCAACAGCAATGCTCACCCGTATAATCATTACTGAGTTGAAAGGAAATCATAATGTATTTTTCAACTTGCTGTATGAGCTCATATATATTCTAGTTGGAAAATCAATGGCGTTGAAAAATGATAAAAGCCATTCACCTGCCTTTATTCTAGAGAAGACATATCTGAACAATACAAGGCCGAGAACCCAGGTCTGGCGAAGGGAATGCTTCTTTGACAAAGTGGCTCTGAAGAATAATCGAGTGATTGTCCAAAGAAAAAGGCTCTGTTTTGTTGATTTGAGCTCCTAACCAACTTTATTGTTTTGTCAATGGAGGCTTATATGCTGACTGGACATCGTGCTTTGGCCTTTATGTAAAGAGATTGGAAAGGTGGTAGGACGACTAGAGTTTTTAACAGAATCGGGTGGCGAATAGAGACAGTGACGAGACCCTCTACCCAATGAGAATGATTTCATGCTCTTCTTTCATAATTCTCAGAAATAAATAAATAGATAGATAGATATATAGACCCTTGATTGGTGCGTCCAATGCTGATTTTTAATTACTAAAGATGGCAATCAGTTCCATTTTGATTAACTAAAGTCGAACTTGATGATATCTGTCCTTCTCACTTGAATACCACTCGATTTTTTATCTAATCAGATGAGGAATTGAGTAGCAATGAGTTAATCTTCTTGAATCTATGAATTTTTATCCTAAGAGATGAAAATTTATTATTTTTTTACTTGAAAGTTTCATGAGGGACATATACCTCTAAATCTTGTAGTTTTTAGAGGAAAAAAAGAGATAAATATATTATTAATGGGATAATAAATTCTTAAAAGATCTTATATGCATATATAAATATAAAAAATTTATTACCGAATGATTATTCTAAATAAAAAGATATGGTTGTTTATTAAGTTTTTAATACTTATATTATAGAGAATTATTCAGGATCAAATATATATTTTTAGAACTTGATAATGTACAAGTTTTTTGAACCCATGTTTTTATAGATTTAACTGACTATAAAATTTAAATTTTTTTGGTCTAGCATATTTATTAAACCCATGTTTCCTTCGACTTGGCTAATTGCTAAATCCAAGTTACTTGAATCTAGTATATTTGTCAAACTCATATTTTCTTAGACTTGATTGACTACCAAGTCTAAATACTTTGGATCTAACATGTTTGCCAGATACATTTTATTTAAGAAAATTTTTATGTATCTTAACAAAAAATTAAATGATCGCTTTTCAAAGTGTTTTTAGCTTAAAGATATATTGAAATATTTTTTTTTTTAAAAAATTATTTTTGATATCAACACGCCAAAATGATTTAAAAACACCATAAAAGGTTAATTTAAAGCAAATAAAAAAAATCAAAAGCATTAAAGATATATTAAAATAATATATATTTTTTATTTTTAAAAATTTATTTTTGACACCAGTGTGTCAAAATAAAAAAAATACTAGAAAAAAAATTTAATTTGAAAAAACATAAAAATAAAATTCAAAAGCTTTTTTGAAAAAAAAAACCATGCTTTTAATCATTTTATTTTGTTTTTAGTGATAACATTATACTAAATATTCATGTATTAATAATTCAATCACATGTTATCAACACATGCTGTGTAATTTTACTATATATATATATATATATATATATATATATATATATATATATATATGCGCGCGTGTTAATAATAATTATTTAAAAAAAAAGTTTTATTATATTAAAATAATATATATTTTTTATTTTTAAAAATTTATTTAAAATAAAAAACATTTTAGAACGCAAAACGAAACATTCTCGTAATATCTCCTCACCAACCCCGGTGAAGTCAGCCCTCAAATCATGGTCGTGCACTGGTGCTAGGCTTTATCCTTCGTGCAAGGCAGACTAGTTAAAAAAACATGTATATATATTTGAAATTCGGTTACTGTTCATTTAATATATTTTTTGAATCATTTAAAAATTTAACAACGTTTTGCGTTGTGATTTCACGTGAAGTTTATTATAGTTTTTTACTCTAATACTAATTGATTTTTAAAATATTTCTATTTAAAAATATATTAAAATAATAATATCTATTTAAAGCGAGTAACGCTGAGGTCACATATTTGAAACTTATGAGTGTGGTATTTTTTTTTAAATAATAAATATTTTTAAAAACAAATGATTGACAAAGAAAAACATAAGTCTAGGTGTGCAGACCTGTCTATGACTCACGCGCCTAAGCTTTTTGAATAGGCCTAACATAGTTCATGCAATTCTAGGTTTTTTCTTATTCTTTTTTTTAATTGGCCTCTTGGCTTTTCTTGGTTTACTATTTGTTTTTTTGTTTATTTATTTATTTAATTTTTTACTTTAAAATTATATTTTTAATTAATTTTATTATTTAGTATTGAGTTGATTGTAAATTAATTTTTATATTATGTTATAAAATAAAAAAATTTAATTCAACTTAATAAATTTTATAATTAGGTTGTAGATTTTGAGGGTTGATTAAAGTGAATGTTCTTTTTTTTTTTTTTTTTTTTTTTTTTAGAATAAGTTCATGTTGAGGTAACATAAAAATTATTTAATTTAAAACTCGATATAGTAAAATAATAGGAATATAAATTCAAATAGCCAGCTGTTAGTTGTCCCTATGTTGCATTTTCAAAAAGGACTACAAATTCTCATGATCGAATACGGGCCTGTTTTATTACTCGAGATCGGCTTAAGGAGCCCACTACCTAAGCACGAGCCTATTAAGCCTCACAGACTACCCTTTCATCTTATATAATAAAATAAATTATTCTTAATAAGATTAAAATTATCTGAAAGAAAATGGATTTTGGGTCGGGTTGGTTCGACAAGGGAATGGATAACCCATTTTCAGTCGGAGCTACAAATCATTTGCAGAAAACAATTGTAATCGGTCATGATGACCAGAGCATTCCCAGCGGCTGCCGAAAAAGATGATCAGATCGTCCTTGTAACATAAACAGCATCGAAACCTCTCTAATTCACCGTTCAGAAACCCTAACTTCTCAAATTTTCCTACTCCAATGTCAAACGTCTCTGTCGCGGCTGAATGGCAACTCCTAGCAGACCGGTATTACAGAAAACCCGAACTCTACCCAATGCGATGGAAACACATAGACTTAAGCCGTAATAAAGTAGCCTGCGCACCCTTCGGCGGTCCAATCGCTTTAATTCGTGATGATTCCAAAATCGTCCAGCTCTACGCCGAATCCGCCCTCCGAAAACTCCGAATTTTTAACTCCGCTGGTGTTCTCCTCTCTGAAACAGTCTGGAAACACCCAGGCGGCCGATTGATCGGAATGTCATGGACTGAAGACCAAACCCTAATTTGCATAGTCCAGGACGGCACGATCTACCGTTACAACGTCCACGGCGAGTGTCTAGAACCTAATTTCTCCATGGGGAAAGATTGCTTTGAACAGAATGTGGTGGATTGTGTGTTTTGGGGGAACGGTGTCGTGTGCTTGACGGAAGCTGGGAAGTTATTCTGTGTTCCTGATTTTAAGGATATTAAGCCTTGCAAGCTCGCAGAAATAGGGGTTGGCGTTGAGGAATTGCCACATTGTATGGCGGTTATAGAACCGCAGTATACGGTTTCGGGTAATGTGGAGGTTTTGTTAGGAGTAGGAAGTGGATTTGTGATTGTTGATGAGGATGAGGTGAGGTTCATTGATGAGGAAAAAGTTGGTGGTGCCGTGCAGAAAATTGCTGTTTCCCACAACGGGAGGTTTTTAGCGTGTTTTATGCATGATGGGAGATTTCTTGTTTTGAATACTGAGTTTATAAATTTTACTAATTATCAATGTGAGGTAATTTATGTTGTGTTTGGTTTGATCTTAAGGTTTAACTTGTGTTTTGTTTGATTTTTTATTAATGTGTTGAAATGTGCAGTCTGCGCTTCCACCGGAGCAGATGGCTTGGTGTGGATTGGATAGTGTGTTGCTTTATTGGGATGATGTGCTTTTGATGGTAGGACCTTCTGGGGATTCTGTATCATATTTTAATGATGAACCTGTAATTTTTATCCCTGAGTGTGATGGAGTGAGGGTATTGTCAAATACGAGTATGGAGTTTGTACAACGGGTGCCTGATTCTACCGTGTCTATATTTAAGATAGGAAGCACGTCTCCTGCATCATTGTTGTTTGATGCTTTGGATCATTTTGATAGGCGAAGTGCTAAGGTACTTGTCTCATTGTTTGCAAACACAGCTGTGCTTTACTTTCTTACTTAGACTAACAAATGGGTGGACCACTTGCTTAAAATGTTTTTATAGTACTCTTGCTTACATTTGTGGTCTATAAATGGGTATGCTGGCCCACATGAACCATTTGGTTATGAGTTTCAATAATATCTCATGTGAATTCCATCTTCCGTTGTTTTTACCAGGCTGATGAGAATTTGAGATTGATACGCTCATCTTTGCCTGAGGCTGTTGAAGCATGTATTGATGCTGCTGGTCATGAATTTGATGTTTCCCATCAGCGGACGCTGCTAAGAGCTGCAAGCTATGGTCAAGCCTTTTGCAGGTGATTTCGATTCAGAAAAAAAAAAGATATATACTCAATAGCTGTATATAACTCTCATGATGGCGTGAATTTATTTTGTTGTGTGATTCCTATCATTTGTAAAGCTTGACAAATTTTCACTAAGGCAAGAAAGCAAATTACGGTTGGCTCATCGAGATTGATTTCAATTTCATATTGCACTTTTGTTAACGTGGCAATGGATGGTTTTGGGAACCTAACTAGTCAGATTGTTGCCTGAGGCTATTGTGGTGCAAATTTCTATTTGGAACAGTTGCCTCTTGATGTGAACTGTAGCGAGCTTTACTTTTAGCATGAATCTTTTTTTTGTGTGTGAAATGGGAAAATATGCACTGATTACTTTGTGCTCATTTACTTGATTATAATTCGTTGCATCTATGATCTTAAAATAGTTTTTCTTTTTTTTTCTTTTCTGATTTCTGTTCTCAGCATTGATATCCAGTTGGCTTTGGCAGCAATTTTAAACGTGACCACATTCAAGAGATGTGCAAAACTTTGCGCGTCTTAAACGCCGTACGTGACCCTGAGATTGGCATCCCTCTAAGTATCGAGCAGTATAAGGTTTATGATGCTTCCTGACTTAGGTCGTCAATTTCAAATCTGAACTTGCTTGCTGCTTGTCAATATAATACTGAATAAACATTTTGTGGTCAGTTGCTTTCTGCACCCGTTCTGGTTGGTCGTTTGATTAACGCTCACCAACATCTTCTTGCACTGCGGATATCAGAATATGTAGGATTGAATCAAGTAAGTTTAAGTCATAGATTGTCTCTTCATTGTTGCATTCTTTGGGACTTTGCCAATTAGGTTCCTCTTCCACAAATCAAAGCTTAAAACTGAACCTTGACCTAATTTCTTTGACGAGAACACGTTAAGTGTTATTTTTGGGTAACATTCTATTGGGAAATTTTGTTGATTTTTATTAACATTATATTGGGTAAATTTTTATATATCATGAATACAACAAACCTTGATGTTCAACTAATGTAGAGCAGTTTGGTGGCCTACAAAAGAGTCACGATGAATCAAGCTTGGAGAATTAGGGATTTTTTAGGGTTATTTTAGGTTGGAATTAGGGTTAGGGCTTGATGTATGTGGAATCTGGATTTATTACTGATGTGTTTGAGGTGGATTTGGAATTTTTACTGTATCTGTAGAAACTAGAAAGTAATCCATGTTTACTTTAGCAGTAAGAAATAGCAGAAAAGATACTTAGAGAACAGAGAAGAGGAAGACAGGGCAATGGCCACAACCCTCAAAACTAAATCAAAATATATACTTCATTCTATTATTGAAATCCTACATTACTTAGAATAGCTCTTTTAGAGGCACCAAAACCCCTAGCGCCTAGCAGTCCTAAACTAAGAAGAAAATAGAAAACTTAATATTAAAAGGAGACACGCATACTAGAAAAATCCTACTTAATGTTCTAGTTCCTGAAATAGTACTGATATAATTAAGTAAATAAAATCCTAAAGAAATCTCAAAATAAAAATAAAAAAATAAAAAAAATTTATTAATCTCTTTCCTTGGTTGCATCATCAGGAAACATTAGAGCCACTAATTGGTAATTGTTTTATATGACTGAGTACTTGTGGCCCCTAGTGTTTGCATCCATTTTGTGACTAGCACCAATACTTGGACTTCCACAATTCTCTTATATACATGTACTCTGTTCTCTAACATATTATCAACTTGGTTATATTTTGCCTTCTAGGAATTCTAGAAAGCAAATCATTTATGTGTGCATTCACCTTCTCCTGATTGTTTTTATATAGGAAGTAGTAGTAATGCACTGGGCATGCGCAAAAATAACAGCTTCATTAGCAATTCCTGATGCAGCCCTCCTTGAAATCTTACTTGATAAGGTTTGTGCTTCTCTTGATCATTGCTAGATTAATATCAAAAACTCTGGAAATCAACAGCTCTCTTCTTCTTGTGTTTTTTTTTCTTCTTCTAATGTCAATGCAACACATCTGAAATGATGCTCTTTGAGTTGCAGCTGAAATTATGCAAGGGCATGTCCTATGCAGCTGTTGCTGCTCATGCAGATAGGAGTGGCCGCCGGAAGTTGGCTGCAATGCTTGTTGATCATGAACCGCACTCCTCAAAACAGGTTTCTTTTTTAATATATTATAGTAGTTGTTAATATTGTCCCTTTGAAGAGATGACTATTTCTGAGGTGTTACTGATTATATTTTTTTCACTTTAGGTTCCTCTATTGTTAAGTATTGCGGAGGAAGAAACAGCTCTAGTGAAGGCAACTGAAAGTGGTGACACTGACCTTGTTTATCTTGTCCTATTTCATATCTGGCAAAAGGTAATTGCTTCTTCTAAATTTTATAGACTAGCTTCTAATTTTGGGGCTATATAAATGGAGCATAATCAAAAGTACTTATTGATTCATCAATCACTTGAACCATCCTACATTATTTTTCTTGTTTATCCAGAGTTCAGCCTTGGAGTTTTTTGGAACAATACAAGCCAGACCCCTTGCTCGTGATTTATTCATAGCTTATGCACGGTAGGTAAAACATTCTAGTAGATTTTTTTCTGAAACTAATTTTATGATTTGTGTGTTTTTAATCTGTTATAAGAAATTTAATTTGCAAAGCTTTTCTCATCCAATAACCAATGTCATTTATCTTCTCAGTGCATACTGACATGTTTTTTCTTCCCTTGTTTCTCATGTTGTATAATAATGTATGAATCATTGGAAGACTTTTTTCACCTCCCTTTTTACTGCATGATTACATTTAGTTTTCCCCCCCTCCAGGTATTATAAACATGAATTCTTGAAGGACTTCTTCCTATCAACAGGACAACTTCAAGTAGGTTCAAGTTCTTCCCAACTGGTTAAGAAACAGTGAATTTTTTTCTGTTTTATTTTGAATTGACTTCATGGAATAGAGTAGCAAGTGATAGTTCGGTATTCATATGCTGCTTTATGTAAATGTGTGATAGCTAGAAAAGGGGTTTTATTTGGTGATGAATTGCCATAATGAGTTCATAATGGTTCAACTCATTTAGCATGGTAAAATAAATTTAAAATGTCAAACAATCCGTCATGCTTGATGCTTGATCCTTCTACTAATTTCCTTGTATCCATGTGAAATTGTTAGAACTTTTTGGTAATATGTCATTGCCATAGAAATCATGACACTGTTCCATAGGTTAATGTTTAAAGTTCATTAAAATCTCAATCAGCTTAGTGGGTGCAAATATGATCCTCTAATTTGCAATATATTGCAAGTAAATGGGCTCTATGTGCATGCATGCACATGTGGGTTTTCTGAGGGAGGCAAATATGGTTATGGATGACAGACCACTCCGGGTTTAGCAAACAGTAATTTAGATTCAAAATTTTAATGTAAGTTGACTAAAATGAGGCGATCCAATTTCTTCAGGTATCAATGACTAATAAATTGCTATGAAATTGTGATTTGTAAGTAGGATGGGCTTCTCTTTCCATGCATACACACATATGCAACATCATGAACTGGGGCAGGCTTTACGTGCCTTCTGTAGTCCATGATGCCCATCAATATTTATTTTGTTTGTCAAAGCTTAAATTTGTGTGCATACTGATTACCCATTGACGTTGTCTATGTTTGAGTGTCTAAAGTTGTGCTGAAGATGTGATGCATTTATTGTTAATCATTTGTTTCTCTGTCCTAATTTGCAAGTTTAATTTGGTTTTTAGGAGGTGGCTCTTCTCCTATGGAAAGAATCATGGGAAATAGGGAAAAATTCAATGGCCAGTAAAGGATCCCCACTTCATGGTCCACGCATAAAACTCATTGAAAAGGCCCACGATCTTTTTTCTGAGACCAAGGAACATAACTTTGAGTCAAAAGCTGCTGAAGAACATGCAAAGTTACTGAGGTAAGATGCCAACTAGAACCACCAAATATGTTGTTGCCGTCTGTTTATTCCATTTTTCTCCAAAACATTGCATATAATAGTAGTTCATTTAGTTCTATTATAACAGTTAGATGCAAAGAAGATGTAATGTATAAAATTAATATAAAAAATCCAATCAATTAGCAGTTAACCCTTGCTATAAGAAGTGAAGGTTTTATATTTATGGAGAATTTTCTGGTTTTATAGAAACTAATAGCACTTGGAAAACATGATTACTAAATGATGATTTCTGTCTTTTCTGATTTTCAATCACTAAAAGTTTCTCAGATTCACCACTTTGAAAACCAAGGGCGCTGTTTGTTCACCTATTACTTTATCCCTTTGTTATTCATTGTTTTAAATGCAAAGACCTGTGGGAAAAGTGTTAGATAGTAAACATGTTTTCTTTAGTTTTTCTTGGAGAAATGATTTTAGAATGAAGCTGATAACAGAAATGAAAATTAGAAATTTTTTTCTGAAAGCAAACACAACCAAAATGTTCTAGCAAGCCTTTCTAAAAGGGACTCTTGATAACATGTACAAGCAATAAAATATGGTTATGACACCCCCCCCCCTTTTCTTTTCTTTTTTGTTCTAAATATCACTTTCATGCTCTATTAAAGTCCCCCTTCAATTGAATTGAAAAATCTCAATTTGATTCTCACTTGCTGCTTTATAAACTTGTGTGAACTCCTTTTCCTATCTGATAATACCATTTTTTGCAGAATTCAACATGAGTTAGAAGTCTCTACAAAACAGCCCATTTTTGTAGATTCAAGCATCAGTGATACAATTCGAACATGTATTGCATTGGGAAACCATAGAGCTGCTATGAAAGTGAAAACAGAGTTTAAGGTCTGTTTACCTTAGCATGTTGGCTCTCTATTTGAAAGAGTAAAATCGGGGTTTTACTGGTGCTTCTTGTCATGAATATAATATATATATATATATATATATATACATGAGTTTTTTTTTGTCTGTGTGCTTAACTGAATTTTATACACTTGGCTGATTTAACAAAAATATTGTTTCAGTGTCCATAAGTTTGAGGCTTTTTTTTTCCAGGCCACAATATTCATCTTTTTTTATGTGACATTTACTTTACTCAGGTTTCTGAGAAGAGATGGTATTGGCTTAAAGTTTTTGCTTTGGCAACAATTAGAGACTGGGATGCCCTAGAAAAATTTTCGAAGGAGAAGAGACCACCAAATGGTAAGATCTCTTCATTGTTCGATCTTGAAGGACAACTAAAGGAAGTAAATTAATTGATGACATCTTCCTTGCTTGGCAATTTTTCTTAAACGTTTCTTCTTACATAGAGTCAAAATGCGTTGGGTTTAAATTAGCAACTTTGATTATTAGGATGAGTTTTTAATTGGTAAATTATTGCAGTCAGACATTTTATGTCTCGTTATATGACAGTCATGATATTTTGCATTTTTTTTTTTTTTTTTTTGGTGGGGGGGTGCATCTGATAGGTTTCAGGCCATTTGTGGAGGCATGCATTGATGCGGCTGAGAAAGGTGAAGCTCTGAAATATATCCCAAAACTTGCAGATCCCGGAGAAAGAGCTGAGGTAATCAGACCATGTGCCTTTTTTTCTTCTCCTTCTTGTATGTGTTATTCGTCACTTTTGTTTAGATCACCTTTGCTCAGGTCCCTCTCTGATTTTTACAGGCATATGCTCGGATTGGCATGGCCAAGGAAGCTGCTGATGCTGCTTCTCAGGCAAAAGATGGTGAATTGCTTGGTCGATTGAAATTGAGTTTTGCACAAAATACAGCTGCTTCATCAATTTTTGACACTCTACGAGATCGATTGTCCTTCCCAGGAGTTTCATAGTGACCTGAAGCTTCATATTCCTTTTCTTCTCCTTTGAGTTTTGAGCCTGTTGTACGTGTGGTGTGCATATTCTCTCTTCCATGTAGATTTATATGAGCTATCCCTACAGTGTGTTCATACAGTTGATGCCATAGAAATTAGCTTCATCGAGTTTTTTGCTTGTGACCTTTTATTTTGTTCAGGGTGCATTATTTCCCTTGCAGTTTTCATTCTTTAGAACGTTTTCCAAATTATTAATTAATTAACTTTAACTATAATAGAGGTGGTGAAATCACTGTTAACCGCGCCACGTTTCACACAAACAAATTATTGAGTCTTTTTTTCTCAATATTTTTTTTTCAATTACATTTTTATAAACCTAGATTGATCGTCATTTTAATCAGTGTATTTTATTTTTCTGGAAAGATAAGATTTAAAGATAGACGGTCAAAGTAAAAAGGGTGGAGAAATGGTGAATGTGGTTATTTCAAACTTGGGGTGAAAAGTTTAGTTTGGTCTTTAAACTTTTAAATTATAAATTTTTGGTTCTATCATATCCTTAAAATTTAATTTCGTTTAAAACTTTATTTTTTTAAATTTTTGGTCTTTGTTTTGATAGAAGAAAGGGTTAGTTTTTATATTTTGGAGGTAGAGAAAAAAAATCTTGGTTGACATTGAATTCAACAATGAAAAATAAAAATTTTAGTGTTAATGAGTTTTATTTGATGAGGGGAGTTTATTCTAAGTGTTATTTGCTTTAAACCTTACTTGAGATGACAGATATAAATTAGAGAGATTTTGGATTTACATGGTGATTTTTGGTTGTTTAAGGTCATGAATAAGTTTTTCAAGGTGTATACTTATTTAAGTGTTTTTAAGTTAAAATATGATTGAAAGTTGTTTTTAGGTTAAAATATGATTGAAAATAGATTTTTTTTAGTATAAAACACCTCTACCTTTACTTTCCAATGATCTCAAGTCGTTGGAATTTGGGCAGAGTAGACTATGTATTACCTATTAATTTTTTTTTTTGAAACATTCAAGGGCATTCACCCTTTAAAAAAAAAATAGCCAGGCGTATGACCATGGGTTGATCCATATCTATGTGCCTAAGCCTTTTTTCCTTGCTTTTAGTTTTTAATTTTTTTATTAGTCTTTTTCAATTAGATCTTTATTAATTTTTCTTGCTTAATTTTTTTTTTAATTTTATCTTTTAATATTTTATTAATTTTTAATTGAGAAATGTAATTTGTTTTGGTTTGATATTTATAGGCTTATCGTGATCTCAAACAAAGGCCACAATATTTATTTGGTTCTCAATCTTGGAATTTTATTTTTAATAACATAATTTAGTTAAAATTTTGGGAGAATGGCATAGGTTATAAAAATATTTAGAAAATAGTATAGTTTGAACTAACAAGAGAGGACTATCCTCTTTGTTTTTATTGTTTCAATTTTAATCCTTATTCTTTTGATTTTTTTTTTACCCTTTAATAAAAAAAAAATTATTTTCAATTTAATCCCTTAATTACAATTTATCATATATTATTTTTTTTCAATTTAATCCTTATTCTTTTGATTCTAATTTTTTCCTTGGTCTTTTTGCTAAAACTTTATTTGTTTTCAATTTTATTCTTTAATCAAAGTTTGTGGTGCATTATTTTTTTCCAATTTGATCTTTGTTCTTTTGATTTTTTTCCTTTTATTAAAGTCATTTTTCTTTTTAATTTAACCTCAAATCAAAAAGAATTTGCCTCCCCCTCAATATATTTTTTTAATTTTCACCCTCATTCTTTTAATTGTATTTTTTTATTGGAGATCATTTTATGTTTTTAGTCTAATGACCCGAGTCACGAGTTTTGATTATTAACGCGAGTCAAAATCCTCTTTTGTTTTCTCATTTTCTTTTTAACTTAATTTGATATTATTTTTTTATAAAAAAGATTGGCTTTATGGTTTTTCTCAATTTCTTTTCTACCATGTTATTCCGATCTTATAACCTGAGATACGAGTTTTATAAGTTAACACGAGTTGACTCGCCCCTATCACCTAGGCTACAAGTGTACCACACTAACTCGAATTCACTCTAGTCATTTGTTTTTAATTCAATTTTGTACTTTCAAGTTTTTTTTTCCAAGTTATTGTGCACTTTATTTTTATAAAAGTTGTATTTGTTTACTATCATTGCCTATTTTTTCACTAACTAATTAAAATAAAACTAACTTATTTAATATGGTCGGGCTTATAGCTAAAGTTCATTTGTTTTTCTTATTTCTTTTAAACTTGCTTGTGTCACCTAAACTATCACTGGCTTTTTTCTTATTTTTTTATTTTAATTTTGATTTTGATTTTAGTTGATATTTTTTTTAGTATTTTCTTACCGTTAATATCCCTCCTCTATGATTTTTTTTATTTAGCAATTTTTGAATTGAGGGTTTTTTAAAAAAAAAATATTTTGTATGTGTTTAAGTTTTGAAGATATTGTTCCGATTCATTTATAATTTTTTTATGTTTTATATTGATGAGTTTCATTTTTTAAAATAAAATAAAAATTATTTAAATATAATCATGAGTCTATTTTCATTGTTATTTGGTCGAATAACAAAAATTTTTTTTCATAAATAAATTTAGTTAACATGATCACATGAATATCTCATGTTATGGGATCAAATATCTTGATCTGTATCTATATCTTGATTTTTCAATTTTCATGTGTTTACACAGATATTTGATCAATTTATTTAATTGAGATGCTTGCATAAAAAACATTTATTTGCACTTAAAATGTTTTATATATAAAAGCAAATCAATAAAGCCTACACATCCATTTAAAAAAAGAATACAACTCGTGGCTTTGTGCGGGTTAAAAAGCTAGTTATTATTATTAATTAACAAAACCTAACAGAGATGAGGCTTTTACTATGCACAACTTCACAAAATATTATTCATTGCAATATTTTTTATTTTTTTAATTTATATTTTTTTTCTAATTTCATTCTTCAACTCTTAGTTTACCAGATATTGGACTTTATGACCTGTTGTTGTTTACTTTCCATGTAGTCATCTCAATTTCATGTCTCATGTCATGGGTTTGGTGGGTTAATTCAACTAACTTAGAGTTTTTTTATCTTTTTTTTATTTGATATTTTTTCTAGTTTCATCCTTCAATATCTTTAACATTGGATTGATTAAGAATTATGTTTTGCCATTTGTTTCGGTTTATTTTCTATGAGGTTATCCTAATCTTATGACTCAAGTTACGAGTTTTGCTAGTTAACTCAGGTAGACTCTGATTGTTTTATATGTTCTTTTTTTTTTTTAGATTGATTTTTTTTTTCAAATTTTATTATTTAATAATGTGTTTATTGAGAAATGTTCTTCATAATTTGTTCGATTTGCTTTCTATGAATTTATCCCAGTTTTATGACCTAGGTTGCAAGCTTGGCTAGTTAACCCAAATTAACCTGAGTCACATGCTTTAAAGGTTAACCCGAGTTGACTCGGATTGTTTTTTTTTATATATTATTTTATAAAGTTATCTCAGTCTCATGATCCAAGTCATGAGTTAAAGGGATTAACATAGGTTAACTCAGGTTATTTTTTCTCCTTTTCTAAAATTGATTTTTTTTTTTCCAATTTCATCTTTAAATTCAGTTGATTGGAAAATTAGGCTTCTAAATTTATATTGATTTATTTTCTATAGGGTTGTTCTCATGACTCGAGTTGTGGATTTGGCATATCGACATGGGTTGTTTTTTTATCCCTTTTTAATTATTATTTTTCAATTTCATTCTTCTACATTGAGTTGATTGAAAATTAAACTTCATAATTTATTTTGATTTATTTTATATGGGTTGTCATGATCTCATGACTCGGGTTGTGGACTTGGAAGGTTAAAATCCAAGTCGATCCAATATATTGTCACATCAATATTTGTTTTAAAAAAATGTTGTCTTAATTTTATTTTTTTATATAGTCAAACTATGTTTTAACTAGGTGTTCAAGTTGTCTTTAGAACCAACAAGTCAACCGGGTCATATCAGGTTAACTCTCAAATGACTTAATTTTTATCTACTAGAAAAACATTAGTTATACCTAGGTGTTTTTTTATTTGTATTGAAAAAAAAAATATTCAACCCACAGCGTAGCGCAAGTCAAATAGCTAGCTATTTCTATTGTTTAAGCAGTACAAAGTCATTTTGCTATAGGATAAGAATTGTTTTTCACACATTCTTCAACAAAATGAGCTTTCATTCAAGCTTTTTAATTGATGAATCGCTAGTGTAAAATAATCATTTCAACCTAAAAATTTAAGTTGTTAAGTGAGGTCATAAGAATAGTTTTATAAAACTTTTTTTTTTTTTTTGGATAAGAGTAATTGTATTAAAGGAAGAAAGTTGTACAAAAGTTTGTTACCCTAGTCTATCTAGCCAAACAAGGAAAAGAAACAAAAGCTAAAAAAGACACTAAAAACAAAAAGATAAAAACAGAATGTGATGACAAATAGTAGTTGAGTCGGTCGATTGGTTTTGAAAATTTCCATAACCGATCAACCGATTGATTATATATGAAACTATACTAAACATAATCTCGAAAATAGAAAAGTAATGGTATCTCATGACTCTCGGAGGTGCCAAAAGGACCTAAAAGTAGTTAGGATGTGAAACATTGGTTTGAGCTCTACCAAATAGGACCAAACCAAATAAAAAAATGTCCTCACAAACATCTTGATGTGATCGGTAAATTTGATGAAAGACTTTGTTATTTCTCTCATGCCAGATGAAATAAATCAAGGCTAAGAGGGCTAGCCAAGTAAAGAGATGTATAAATTCCTTTTTCTTTTTCAAGTGTGTGTATGCCCACTAGAGTAGTTGACGTCATATCGAAGAAGGTCAACCAATAAGAGTCATGCTCGTGATAACACCTCAAACTGCAGTAGAAAAAGGGTACTAAAAGAATAAATATTCATGTGTTTCAACCTGCAACCCACAAAAGATACATGTTGAAGAGGGAATGATTTGAAAAGCATATAGTCTCTCCATAATGATGAGATGACCCATAGAGGCAAGCCACAAGATAAAGGAGTGTCTCGGGATGAAACCTAAGAACCAGAGAAAATGGTGTATAGAGTCTGTGGGTCTAGAATCTCTAAGAATCTTTTATGCTAAGTCAATAGAGAGCCTTCCCGATGAATGACCATTCCAGACATAGTGTTCTTATAAGGCACTCCTAGGGTTAAAAGTAATCATATTCCAAATAGGTTAGAGCTCTGGACTACCAGATGAAAAAGCTCAAGAATCCCCCTTAATGATGTCTGAGACCTTAATATTTTATGGCAGCCCAATAGAAGTGAGCCCCTAAAAGGCACTAGATCACATAATTGTTGCCTATTTGGCAATCAATAGTCTAACCATAGAGAGGTAGTAGTCTTATCACCAATATTGAAGACAAATTTTCTTCTACATCAATCTATGCTGAGTATGATCTTTCTCCATAACCAAGAGGACACTGAAGGAAACCTGACAAACTAGAAGCATCCGCCTCTGAGCAGAACATTATGGACCTATCTAGTTTTATAAAACTTATATTACTTTGTGCTTAACTTTTATGAATTAGGATGAGAGTGGTAAGATTTGAACTTGTAACTACTTCATCAACAAGGCTTTGATATCATATCAAAGAATCTTCTTAACCCAAAAGCTTAAGCTATTAGGTGACACTTTAAAAATATTTTTATATTACTCGTTAACCCTTTCTCAAAGTGAAAAGCTTTTAAACTTGAAACTTATACATGCTTGCATTACTTTATTATTAATTTGTATTAATTAGAATTAAAATGGTGAAATTTAAACTTATTATCAGTTAATCAACAAAATTTTAAGGATTTTATTTCTGCTGGAATACATAACATCAAGGCTTATTCCAACTATCTTCTCAGCTTGATTTTGTATTTCAAATGCAATTTGTGATATGAAACTTCTCCAGTGCAAGGAAATTCGAATAAAATGTCATGAGATATTGTCACACTAGTCATCTTAATACAAAACGAAAAAAGTAAAGACGAGGAGGGGGGGAAAAAACACAACCAGCTGCCTGAAATGCGAATTGATGGCCTACAACAAACTTCTGTGCTGGGAAAAGAGATTTATTTTGCTATTTCTGTTGCATTTGGAGCAGCATAGGCTGAGTGTTCATATTTGCCTTCCCACCTGAAAATTGCATTTTTAATACGGAAACATCAGGCTTCAGCAAACTACTGATGACTTGGGGATTGGAAAATTGTGAAGGTAGTTCTGAACTAAAACTCTGAAATCATGCTGACCTGTGCTTTTCGTTTTCAGGAATTTGGAGCTCCAAATTGTCTTTGAACGGCTGGAAAACCAGGTCCACTTTAGAGTCATCCACTTCGTCACAAGTTGGTGGGTCCCACTGTAGAAGTTGATTGTTTGCAAAAGTTAAAGGATATAAATAATAAATAAAATATATAAATATATGAATACTTCTTTTTTTGAAAAATAACTAATACTTAATGCTTTACCACCTTATCAGGGAAAGAAAAGAAGCAAAAAGCCAAAAAGATTGAATACGTTTACAAAATGGCTAAATTGCTGTCATTTATCTAAAATTATACCTGACCTCCGCAGGGTCAAAAGTAAAAACAGTGGCCAGATTGATTTGACCTTAACAATACCAGCATATGCCACATGCACACGTGAACGCGCGTGCAAAGGGGAGGGGGGGGGGAGTACCTTAGGAGCATTATCCTTGTCAATGGTGAGAGCTCTAATACCCTTTTCACAAAAAAAAAAAAAAAAGGATAGCTCATTAAAATGTGACAAATTTTTTTGAGTTACTGATTGTCAGGTGTTTTTTACATGTAAAAAACAACACAACTCATTACCTCATAGACATCAGCAGATATGGTGGTTCGGAGTGTGTTCATTGTTAGTCTGAATTCCTTCTCAAGACACTCAGCCACTGTCTGCTTCCTTCCTTCACGAATCTGGAGATGTTTCGGAAAATTAGTTGCATAGCATGGGATCTAAAAATCATCACTAGAGAAGACCAGTTATACTTGCAATTCTAATCTAAAGTCAATAGCCATTCCCTAGTTATATAAATGCCAGAGGTAGAGAAGAGCATCATCTGTTGTGCCTGATGAGAAGGCTCAGATGAAAAGTTCAGGCAATCTTGGAGTATGAACTTTAAAACAAAAAACCTGAGAAGGAATTCAAAACAATAAAGGCAAGCTACAAGAACATCAAACAGTGGTCTAGAAGAAAACTTGTGTCATTCAGCAGCCAGCAAAATTCTTTTCCTCGACTTGTAGTAAGAAATCCAATTTGAAAAAAGATCTACCAAAGAGTTGCATTCAAACAGAAAGAAAGCTAAAAGACAAGTAGTTCGCCAAGGACTACTATTTCTGATAAATTCAAATTCAATGTAGTAGGAGGCTGCCTGCTACCATGCATGATATCTATTACGAATCATATATTGAGTGATTACCGATCTGAGAGTTATTTTCAATCCAGTAGGGGATGATCTTTTCAACCCTTTCAGTATTGCACCTATCCATCCATTTCCATCCTTGCTTGCCTCAAGTTCCTGGAGCGGAATATCATACGTATCACATTCATTATGATCATAGTTTGCAAGTGGATACTGTGAGAAATTTCTTAATTAGAGAGGGGAGGGTGGAGGGTGCAGGAACTTACAAATGATTTGATGATGTCTACCACAGTATCCTTTGAAAAGCACTCATCAATAATTGACAACCTTAAAAAGTTAACAAACTGTAATAGGTCCCAACACTATGAAATAGAAGAATTCATGAAGGAAGAGAATATATGCTTTACTATTCCATAACTATTACTTGTTTAAAACGCTGTCTTCATCAAGCTGTATGTCCACAGAAAATTCTTCAATAACAGATTTCACTGCATTCTCATCACCAGAGTTCAAGCTTATAAGACGCTTCTCTAGCTCAGGCAGTTTCTGACATACAGAAAATAAACAAGATAAGTACTTCAGTGAACCACTACAGTGAATGAAATAGAAAGGTCAGCGGTCCTTTAGTTCTTCTTTTTATTATTATTTCTAGTTTGTTATTCAATTATAACTAAGATATTTCTGGACATCTTCCTGAAGGAGGATTGGTAGCGACCATCTTTTAGTAAGCATGGGATTCTGTGTTCAACTGCTTTTGGAAGCAACCTACCCTCTCATCCAAAAAATAAAAAAGAGTTTCTGAAACAAATAACGATTCCAAGACTGGGATATCAACAAATACAAAGTAGTATAATTCAAACTAACCTCAAATGGGACAAAATGAGTTGCCATTCCAGCAGCGACCAATTCCTTACCATTCAGCCTCGCACCTGTCAATGCTAAGAATTCCCCTGTATGCAATACCATGACTTTCTGAGTTTTTTTAACACATTGAAGTACCAGAAAGAGAGAAGTGAGTGGCATTCAAGTCATTAACTTAAACATTAAGAAAATAAAGAGAACTCTTAGCAAAGCTTAACTTTCCCTATTTGAATACTCACCCAAATGACTAGGGAGACGAGATAGTATGTATGAGAAACCACAATCAGTATGAAATCCTATACTTGCTTCTGGAGTGGAAAAAACCTATTTTTTCATTGTAGAAACTAGAAAGATTTAGTATGCCAAATCAGAACGAAATTCCAAGCCTTATACCACAAAGGCTACAATCGCTAATCTATGCATAGAAATACCCAAACAAGGACAAAATACCCACAGTTTTCTCTGTGACGACCGAAAACTTCATTGGGACCATCAATGATGCACCTCCTCCCATTGAAATTCCATGGACGAGTGCAACCTGTTAGTGAAACGAGGTTCATCATTCTGTAAGTACCTTTGGATATGTAGGAGAACAAGTCCAAATAGTACCTGGGTTTTCTTATAAGTATGGATGTGATGGCAAAGCCAGTACATTCTGTAAACCACTTCAACACAAGAATCCCCTGCCAAAAGGCACCATATTTACAAATTAGCTTCATGCATACAAGAAAGGGAATGACCTCAAACATAGGAGGAAATCAACAACTCTGTTTAGTGCAATGGCTCGTGAACATGTTGTGGCTAAGGAATTATAATTGATGCCAAGATAAAAATGGGAATCTAAAAGTTTGTTTCAGGGAACTGTGTTTACTTGATGTCCTGCCATCATAGAACATTCTTAGATCCCCACCAGCAGAAAATGCTCGCCCAACACCCTGTATAAGGAATAAGATCGCTGTTAAACTTTAACAGAAAAAAATTGCACAGTGATGGCAGTCGTTAGTTTGGTGCTGGTGGAATTGTTAACTGTTGAACAACACTTGATTGATTATCCCACCCTCAGAAGGGTTACTTTTCTCATAACTCACAAAGATAGACAATTGACCCACAGGCTTCCACTGTATCATATCATAACATATGAAACCAATCATCCGATCCCTCTCTCTTCTTCCATGATTTTTTTTACTTCTCTCCAACTTTTTTATTTTTCTTGGATGAACTTTATCCAACTTCAGTGATTAATAACCCTTCATACTTTAAGTGCTTGATATACTCAGTAAGCCCATGACACAACTGAGCAGAAAGAGCAAGTTAAGTTGAATTTTCTGGAGGTATCAGAACTAACCTTGATTAATATAAGTTCGGTGCTATCATCTTTTTCCCATTTCTCTAAGAAATCTGCCAGCAGAGAAACCTGAATGGAGTGAAAGAAACAACAATTACACACAGAAATCAAGCTGAACCAGTTGCCATTATAACTTGGGTGAAGTTTACTCAGCATACCACTTTTGATGAAATAACATTCAATTGACGAGGCCTGTTCAATGTGATCACCCTAACATGATCTATCTCTTCTCCGAGAACAACCTAAAATAGCAATTACAACAGCACCCATTTTATACTAATTAGTTACTTTGGCGCCAGTAGGGGCAATTCCAACCATACATAAAGATTTGAAATCACACGCACATAATTTGATAACAAAAATAGGAAGCGGGTAAAGAAACCAAAAAGACAAAGACGGATCTTATATAACTGAAACTTGCAGAGCATATATACCTGCTCTTCTGGGTTAACAACTTCTTGAGCCATTTCAAGAAACTGCACAAACAAAGGATAAGAGTTCACGAAAATGAAACTAATTTCCAATGGTATGGACCATGGATGATTGTTTCGCCAGAAAATGGGAACACTACTAGGATAGTAATAATCTGGCTTAGAACAGAATGTTCATTTCATCATCAAATTACATACTATAAAACAGAAAGATAAAAGCGGGCATTAGCGTATATGATCATTGATTACATAAATCAGAAGGGTGAAGAGAACACTTACTAAATGAGTTCAAGTTGGTTGAGGAAAATGCTAAATGAAGAAGCAGCAGTAGGTGGGGCCGTGGGAGGGTGAGAAGTCGTGGTGGGGGTAAGCATATAAAGAGGGAAATGATAGTGTCGTTGTTTTCACCTTCCAAATAGGGGGATTTCCATATATTTTTCCTTACCGCCTACCTACCACCCCTCTCCTACACTGCTGCTACCTTAATCTTTGACTGTTTATTCTTACAACGCTGCCATGTCTATTTCATTCACTTTCCATCAACAAGATTTCAAATATTTGAAAGATTTTATCAGAAATAGGTTGTCTCTGGTAGATTGGTTGGACAGTTGGTGCTTGGTAGTTGAATCATTATTGCCTTGCCAGGTGTCAAATGTTTCTCGAGAAAAAAAATATAATGCGGGGAGGGTGTTAATACCTCTTGGACTCGGAGGATGAAAAGGTGCCACGTGTATAAGCTTAGCCGGTAACTTGAAGGGAAATCAAGAGGAAGCAACCGGCGACGGAGGAAAATCAACAGGATAGGAGCAACCCGCCCGCCCGCCAAGAGTAAAAACTTGAAGGAAAGATGGGTTCGGGTCGGTCTTGCTGGTTATATCATTTGCTTGTTTGACGAGTTGCCAAACAGTCTTGCTTTCCAATCAAAAAGCCGTTGACCATTACCAAACTTCAACAACCCAACTAAACTTCCAACATCGTCGTCTCAGAGGAGGTGCCATCTGCTCCAATCTAGGTGTTTGCGTCAAAATGTCCCTACGCTAAACATTTAACACTGCTTTGCGTCCCCTTACTAGTAACACCGAAATGTTAGATAGAACACGTTGCAACCTCACATTTGAGTAGGTTTTCTGTCCACGCTACGATACACGTGGCAACCACCCTCCAGTCAAAAGACAACAAGTACATGAAGTACGTGTTTAGCATTTTGACGAAGAGTGTGTTCAAAAATATTTTTAGAAAAGCATTAAAAATAATCAATCTGATGACTCTTGAAAGGCAGCATGCATCGCTTGAAATTATCATAAGAAAAGCTAAAATACGTGGTCAAAGGATAGTAGTTTTTTTTAATAAAACACTGTAGATACCACAGTGTTTCTCTATATTGTTATTTTTAACACAATTTTTGTTTGTTATGATCTTTTTAAAAAAAATATATTTTTTTAATATTAAAATGATTTAAAATTTTACTTTATAATTTTATTTTTGTTATCTTTTTATATAGCTATTGTTTTGTCGAGGTAACTCAGTTGCCTAATTTATATTTTATAGGTTTTTTTAATTGAACTTGATTTTTTTATAATTTATTTTTCTTTCTTATATTGTTTAAAAAAAAATAATTTTAGAGAAAAATCATGTTTTTAAACTTTATAAAATAATAAAAAAAAATAAAGGATGGGGAAGAAACCACTATAATCCACAGTGTTTTGATTTATTTCTTTCTTTTTAGTTTTTGAATTTTTGTTATAATTTTTTTTCAAGTCTATTTTTGTCAATTTTATCATTAAAATTGAGATTTTGAGAATTTAGCCTTTTTAATTTGTTTTTTTTTATTTTTTTTTCTTTATATGAGGATAGCGTGATTTACGAGTTTGCCAAAGTAACCCAAATTACCCCGGTTTACAAATTTAACGATTGTCTTTTTTTTTTTTAATTGAACTTGATTCTTTTGTAGTTTATTTCTTTCTTATGCGGTTAAAAAAATATAGTTTTAGAAAAAAAATTGTGTTATTAAACTTTATAAAGTAACAAAAAATAAAAGATGTATGGAAACTATTGTTCACCTACACCTATTACACTATAAATAGCAATAGTAATCCACGGTGTTTTCCTTTTGTTCCTTTTGAATTTTGTTATAATTCTTTTTTAAATTTATTTTTGTCGATTTTGTTTTTTAATATTTGGATAGTTGAGAATTTAACTTCATGATCTGTTTCTTTTTATTTTACCTTTCTATAAGGTTAGCATGGTTTGCGGATTTGACAGGATAACCTAGGCTGCCCTGTTTATAAATTTGGTGGGGTGTATTTTTTTTTATTATTGAACTTTTTTTATTGTTTTATATTTTATATATATATAGTTAAAAAAGTAGTTTTAGGACAAAGTTATATTAAACTTTATAAAATCTATAGATCTATTCACAAGTTTGACTAGTTGACTTGGTTCGTTTGTTTAACAAGTTTAACTCTTTTTAATTAGTTTTTATTCATCTTTGGATAATGGGTTAACTAGAAATTCAATTTTATAATTGATTTCGTTTCGTCTTTTATGAAGTTAACACAATTTAAAAAAACATCTCGATATTAAGTCGGTGTTTGATTTCGCAATCATCTATTTTTGTTATCATATAGTTAAATAAAAAAATAATTAAAAAAAAAATTATAATCCCAATAGAGTTCATAATACAATTCACATGGGTTAGGTGTGCTAGCTCGACTTACCCTGATTCACAAGTTTACTCACCGATATGATATGTTTTGTTTTTGTTTTTTATATTTTATATTAAATTGGTTGAGAAATAAACTACATTATTTATTTTATTTTTATTGCTTTTTAGAAATAATTATCTCAATTTTATAAACTTCTATCTTTATTATATAATTAAATAAAAAAATTTATTAAATCCAATAAAATTCATGATCCAGATTATAAAAGATCAGAGGTTGATTCAATATGTTATTGACTCAATACTTTTTTAAAAAAATTATCAATTGACTTTTTTTTTAATTAAATTATATTTTTACTGATTATCAAAATTATATTAAAACCTATAGAATTAATCAATTCTCACAATTTAATTAAGAACTTAAATTAGATAAAAATTGGGCGTTTCAAAATTAACTCCCTTAATTAGGTTAAATAACCCTGTTAAAAAATCCTTCAAAATCTTAATATTTTTTTTATATTTAAAAATATTGATTCAATAAGTGCAAGCCAATATTCTAGTTGCTCCATAATCAAAATGAATACGAGAAGCACCAATTTCAGAACACATCACCTTCAAAACTGGAAAGAACATTTTCATAAGCATTTGACAGCGCCATTACAATGAAGGCACCAGAAAGTTTCCATGAGCACAAAATTCAAAAAGAAATTAGGCAACTTAACAAAACACATGAGCTTCAAAACTTGAAAGGGTGGACAGCAGTACATGCAGAATAAGCTTCTGGAAGCAATGGGTTCATGAAAGAGATCTAGCTCTAATCCTCTCTAGCTCAACAATCTATTCAGCCTAACAAGGTCGCAGATCGAAGAACCAACAATTTAAACCAACCAATTTACATAAACAGGTTGGGCCTGGATGCCTTGTATGTTGTCTTGAGCTTCCTGGTTGGGGGTCTAACCTTCTTGAACACCAATGGGAACTTGATTTTGGAATTGTGGAACTGCTTGGTACTCTCTCTCTTGCAAAGCTTTGCAGGGATGGTAGCAGTCTTGATGATCTGGATGCATGGTGACCTAACCCTGTGGCGAGATGCCATCTCGTTGTACATCTGTTCAACAGCACCATTCAGAGTTGTATCCCTGTATTCCTTGTACATGTTGTGATAACCAGTTCTGCTCTGGTATCGCAGCCATATTCCATAGTTCTTGATCTTGGTAGGATTCTTCTCAAAAATCTACAATCAGAAATTAATTATTTAACGATCATTGGAATAAAATAGCAAAACAAATAAGCATAAAAAACAGTGATTCTTGTCCTTCCACAGGAAGACTCATATACAAGTATCACAAATGTTGCTAACATTTCCCCTTCAAGGATGGATCTAAATCAAGCACAGGAATTGTAATTTGTGACACCAAAAACACTAGAAAGCACTGGAATGGATGGGTATCAAGGAAGAAAGTCATTTCCTATGAGTTGATTTAACCAGCTAATCATGTGACCTTCCCTTGATTAAAAGGAAGCTTGAACCCCAGGAGCAGAAACAAAAGAGCTATAGAATGTTTATTAAAGTAAGATTCAGAATCTCACTCATGCAGATGCCCTTATGCAGAAGGCAATAACAAAGACAGGTAAAAATAATTATTCCTGAGATATCCTTTCAGAGGTTCCAATCCTCGAGAGAGTAAAGTATAGTTTCAACATTTAGGTTATAACTCGCCAATAATATTAGCTGAAGAAAAACAAAATTGAAATCGCAGGCCTACTCCATGCAAATAGCCTGGTTGCACAGATTATAGAGTTGGTGGGAGCAATCAACGCATTTTTTCCATGTTGCCAGGATTCAGACCAATGCATGAAAATGCAGGTGCTTGAGCCAAGGAGCATGTGAATAAATTTTGTGATTAAAGATTTAAGTGGCTGGATTTTTTTAGTTAAGAGGCGAGTAATTATGAGCTGAGCCAATCTATTGGTACTAAAATTCAGTTTAGTATTCTTCAGAACTAAATAAATTTCCTTACAAGTTTAACACTTTCATTGGTGCAACTTTATTAAAATTCCCCACTGAATGAGTTAACATAGTTCTATGAAGTTAAGTCTAGAATTTCATCACATTAGAGCCTGGAGCGCTGAGGACATAGCATTTCATCCCCTTTTTAAATCCAATTCGGCTTCATGTTGAAACACTCATTTTAAATTATAAGCTGATTAATCTCGATTAAGGACCCCCAACTTCTGAATTAAATGGTTATACTATCCTATATAATGGCAAAACTTGATGAGGTCTTACTATATTGAAAATGATATTTCATTGCCCACTTCACTAATCTCAGCGTCCAGAAACACCTTCATAAAACAAAAAATCCTTCCAAGGCCCAAATCAGCTCTTATCTTACTCATAAGACAGCATCATCGGACGCTCTATAACGAATGTAAGATCACACGTACCTCATTGATGGCAAGAATTTGTCCATTGCTTTTCTTGACCTTCTTAAGCTTCCTCAAGAAGTACCTAAAACTCATCAACCATCATAGAATCAGACATTTGCGATCATAATAAAATACATACAAACGACTCAAAAAACCATCAAAGATAGATTATTTAGGAAGGGAAGACACGACACATACCAGAACTTTGATTTTGAACGGACCTCGTTAGTGGCCCAAAGCTTCATGCGGTAGATCTTTGGATGCTCATCGGACTCAGTTGGAAGTGCTCTCCCGACCACTTGGTACTGGTGAAACTGTTTCCACGCAAAGCACAAATAAAAAAATCAAACATCTTGTCATTGGAGCCATGAAAAACAGCAGAATGAGGAGGTCCGAGGATGTTGATGTTACATACCCTGAAGGAAACCATTTTGTGACGTGCTTGAGAGAGAAGCAGCCGGGTTCCTCAGCTCAAACGCCAACTCTTTCCTCCCTGTCTCAAAGTTTTGGAGGAGCATATAAGCGAGAGTGTAAAACCCTAGTTTCGTGTCGCGGTTAGGGCCAGCTCCGAGCCCTAAAATGTTCTCAGCTTGGCCCAGATCTAATTTCTGATCCAGAAAGAGTCCAATCTGCATATTAATCTCGGACCAAAAACACCTATTAGTCTAATTGAGCTTCCAGAGCCCATATTTAGGTCTCGATAGGCTCGCAGGAGGCAGTTCAAACTTCAATCCATGCGTACATGAGGAAAATATCATACAGCCAGGCCCAGCCAAAAAAAAAAATTCGTACATTTTGTTTTTTTTTTTATAGTAAGTATATTTTGTACGTATCTTCTTGAAATTTTCTTGGTATATCGTGTCATCCCTCTACTAATTTTTTTTTTTTATAATATCATTAAAATATTCTTCTATCAATTTATTCAGCAACTAAAAATAAAAAGATATACCTCGTACGTTTATCTAAATATTTTTTAATTATCTTAAATTAAATAAAATATTCATGATAAAAATAGATAAATCAAAGTGCTATTTTAATATTAATATTCTATCAGGCATCATCTTATTTTGAATAAAAATAATAAATT
Source organism: Populus alba (assembly GCF_005239225.2). Lineage (NCBI taxonomy): Eukaryota > Viridiplantae > Streptophyta > Magnoliopsida > Malpighiales > Salicaceae > Populus > Populus alba. Next base: position 4,316,079 of record NC_133285.1, on the reverse strand, counting down.
AAATTATTAAATTTAAAAAATTAACCAATTATTTAAGATATAAATCTTATCTCCAAACTATTTAGATTTTTTAATACAAATTCATTGATAATATCTTATAATTTTTGTTGCCTTCTTAGTTCTTGGCCAAGTTGTGTCAGCGGAAAGAACTGTGACAAGGAAGGCTATGGATGGACCCTTCTCACTCAAATCCCATCATCATTTTTGTGGTTTCTCCAGTTAATTAGATGGTGAATTTTAAACGAGAACGGTAGGGTAAAAAAAATATAGATATATATAAAAAAACTTACCAATAAAAGACAGCTTTATATGTAATAATAATACGAAGAAGAAAGATGGAAGTTAATTATTTTTTTTAACCACTATGTTAACATAGTTTTTTCTTTTGCCTTACTAGCAGGCATTGAATTGACTAATTTGTAAGAGTTATTTAAGTTGAAAACCAGGTTTATTTTAAAGTTTTTTTTTTAAGATAAAAAAAGAGAAAGAAAAAACTTAGATGAATATATGTTTATTACTTTTAATGGTTCTGGATTTGATTTTCTTTCTTTGCAGGTGTCTGTCTGTTTTTTATTAATATATCTAATGAAATAACTAATAAAATATTACTAATTATTACGGTAACATAAGATTTTTCCAATTGACATCCTAAAAATATATGCTAGTCCTTTTTTATTAGATTATCAATTATCTTTCTTAATTAATCTCAAATTACATTTTTTTTTTTCCTAAAATATTTTTCTATGCCAATTTTATTTTGTGAAATTATAGGTCTATTTAGTGAAATTACATATTATTCATCTTTATTTTATTTTTTCAATAAAAAAATAGAAAATGTGTTTATCCATAAAAAAAACAACAATAAATAATTTCTCCATGTAAAAAATAAATGCATCAAAATATAGCTATTTATCACGAAAGAAATGAAACCATAATTTATAACATTCATTATTTTAGATATTTAATTATAGAGAATATCACTTTCATTTCATTTAAATTACAATAATAGTATGAAAAGGTTATTACGCACACACATTCATACAATGTTTGTATTTTGTATTTAATATTTGTATGGTTTTATAAAAACTTGTAATTTTTTTACCCTCCTACAATCGAAAGGCTTAACTGTTGGCATGAGTTATGTAATTAGCTAGCTTAGACTTAAGAATCATTTCCCTTAAGAGACAAATTAACTTGATTGTAGCCGAAGATATTGTATAGGCATTAAATAGCTTTCTAAAATAATTTATCATATCTCTATGTCTTGTACTAAGATTAATGAAATAATACAACGAAGAAAGCTAATTTTGTCAATAACTCGGTACCTTTAGATTCAGAGAAACGTTGAATCCAGATATGTATGAATATGATAAATTGTCAAATTTATTATATTCGAGCCCAGTCGAGCACTGAGTCTATGAATTTTTTTAATTCTCGAGAATCTTGTGTTTTATGAATATTCTGATATGTCAGAGATATTTTACTCTAATAAGACATATATATATATATATATATATATATATATATATATATATATATATATATATTGATGAACAAGAGATACACGACTTACACTTTAACCCTTTCTCTTTGAAGAAAAGATAAGCCTTGTAAGAACTATGAAAATGGAGCAAGATATCTCTCAAGAGTAAGTTCTTTTTATTGTATATCTATTATTAACATTCTTCTCTAAAAGAATGTCTACCTCTTTAATGAAGAAAAAGAAATAAGCTTGACCACTATATTTTTTGGATGAATTTCAAACTTATCCAATGGGCTTGAAGGCCAAGCTAGTATCTTTGATAATGGCTTAATCTCTCAGTTTTATTGATCTGAACCGTTCTTTTTAACAAAGATGATTAATGGATAATACCTTATACCTATAAAAGGTTTCATTTTATGAATTTAATGACTCTTTAATGCTTCAATGAATATCGTTTAAGAGAAAATGCAATCATCTTTTAGAGAAGAATGCTAATAATAGATATACAATAAGGATAGCCTACTCTTGAGACATATGTTTTATTAGAGTAAAATATCTCTAACATATCGGAATAATTATAAAGCACAAGATTGTTGAGAATTAAAAAAATTCATAAACTTGAGTGCTCGACTAGGCTCGAATATAATAAATTTGACAATTCATCATACTCATACATGTTTAGATTCAACGCTTCTCTAAATCTAAAAGTACCAAGTTATTGATAAAATTAGCTTTATCCGTTGTATTGTTTCATTAATCTGAGTACAAGATATAGAGATACAATAAACTATTTTAGTAAGCTATTTAATGCCTATAGAATATCTTTGGCTACAATCATGTTAATTCATCCATTAAGGGAATGGATTCCTAAGTTTAAATTGGCTAATTACATAACTCACGCCAACAGTTATTACCTTGTTTTTTGTTACTCTTGTAAAAAAGAAGATCTAGCTAAAAAAGCAAAATGAATATCGTTTTATTAATTTGAGGACTCTTTAATACTTATACCTACAAAATGTTTCATTTTATTAATTTGAGAACTCTTTAATACTTAAAATGAATATCGTTTAAGAGAGAAAATGCAATCATCTTTTAGAGAAGAATGCTAATAATAGATATATAATAAGGAGAACCTACTCTTGAGACATGTTTTATTATAATAAAATATCTCTGACATATCAGAATAATTATAAAGCACAAGATTCTTGAGAGTTAAAAAAATTCATAGACTCGGTGCTTGATTGGGCTTGCATATAATAGATTTAACATTTCATCATACTCATATATGTCTAGATTCAACATTCATCTGAATTTCAAGATGTCAAGTTATTGACAAGTTAGCTTTTTTTATTGTATTATTTCATTAATCTGAGTACAAGATATAAAAATATAAGGAATTATTTTAGAAAGCTATTTAATACCTATACAATATCTTCGGCTACAATCATGTTTTTCCCTTAAGGGAATGGATTTCTAAGTCTAAGCTGGCTAATTATATAACTCACGCTAACAATTATTATCTTGTTTTTTGTTACTCTTGTAGAAAAGAAGATATAGCTAAAAAAGCAAAAATGTCTATATAATATTTTTGACTACAATCATGTTAATTTGTCTCTCAAGCAAAGGGATTTCTAAGTCTAAGTTGGCTAATTATATAACTCATGCCAACAATTATTACCTTGTTTTTTTTGTTACTCTCGAAAAAAAGAAGATATAGCTAAAAAAGCAAAAACACCAATCCATCACTTTGGAATAAACTCCCACATAATCCCATGTCCATGTCTAAGAAATGATAAAAAAAAAACAGCAAAAGTGCATTAAGATTAATGGCAGGATATAATTGCAGAAGGCATGGTGTCTGCCGATCGAGTTGACGAACTCTATCTTCCAGGAGCAACGGTGAGTCTATTTCTTGGATATGAGCTTGAGCATCTTTTCAAAGCAACTAGCATCGTACGGGATCTTCAGCAATCCCTCTTGCTCGAACCCGTATTCTTGAGCTGCAATCTCGAGCAGCTGAACAATGAAAGGATGCTTGGTTAACCTCATGGGTAGCAAGAATCTCTCCATCATCCCCTCGTTGCCCACCAGAACTGGAAAAACACCTTTTTTGTGGTCGAGCTTCATCTTCTCACGCATCCCGTCCCTCTCTAATCTCACATAGGAAGTCGAAGCGATGGAAGCTCTCATCGTTCTCATGCTCGAACTCGAGGCTCTCCTTGACTCTTCTATATAGAGATGGAGAGGGGTGGTGCTTGCGCTTCTCAAAGGCCGCTTGCATTCTATTATATCACAAATATCACTATTCTTTTTAAAAAAAAAATTAATAATTGTTTGAGTGTCCCTCGACTCTAACCATTGGGTCCATTACATGAGGATTAAAAATTTCAATCTTAACTAAGTTTTTAATATAGCAAACTACGCGTGTTGATCTGATTTACTTGCTATATATATTTTATTAATGTCTTGCAGACAGAGAAGCTTGATTGGCCGTAATTTTCATATAATAGTTTATGATGAGAGGAAATCTCATCCTCGACCGACTATTAAAAAAAAATTAATTAAAAAGGTTCTAATTTATTCGAATTGATATGTAATTAATTTAAAGTAACCTAAAAGACAATTCTAGATGGTTTTTTCTTCTTCAACTTAGTGCATTTTTAGATAAAACTATATAGGTGACACTAGCCGAGTTGTGGGTAGAGTTAATTGTTTTCTAACGTAAAAACTTAATGCCAGATAATAATAGTATTTTTAAAGCAACAAGAAAGATTTATGATTTGGGTTATTGATTCAAGTGAGTTCAATAGGAATCAAAATAATGAAAATTAAAATTGATACAAGCTGACATGACATTTTTTATTCAAGGCTATGAGAGAGAAAGAGGAGAGAAAAAAATCCATTGAACCCCAATGCACAAGCACGGGAAAAAAACGATGCGATGCTTCCAACATTGTTGCGGCATTTGATAGTCAGGAGATGCATGCCGCGTTCAAAAATATATAGAAAATATATAAGTATTTTTTTTTTGTTCAAAAATTAATGCCAGATAATAATAGTATTTTTTTTTGTTTTTGTTTTTAAAAATATATAAGTTATTGCATCGTGAATAAAAAAATGTAAAGATACTAATAGATATAGTAATAACAAATGAAAGAAATATCATTTTATCCTAAAGACTAGTTCATTAATTTTTATTATGGAGTGGCAAACATCAGATGTTTTTAATTTTATCTGTTATGATTTTTTTTTTAAAATTTAGTTCTTATTCTTTTAATTAATATTTATTTTATTTGGAATTACTTTTTATTTTTTTTCATTAAATTGCATCATCCTTGAATTTTTCCTATCAAATTCTATATATATATATATATTTCTTTGACGTGATTATTTATGATTTTTAATTTGAGCATCAAGTAACACGCAGTTTTGTGAATGCCGAGTATATTTTAATCACACCTCGCATGCTTTCATGCTGATCTCCATTAATTATTTATTTATAATTTATTGTTGAAATATATTTTCTCATAAAATATAACTTAAAAGTGAAGGCATATTATTTTAATTAATAGAAAAAATTAAAAGATGTGCCTAAATTGTTGCAGTCATATTCATAAATATTATTTATTAAAAAAAGTATTTTGTGATTATTTTTTTGCTTTTTCTATTTAATTTATTTTAATTTCACCAATTAGTAACCTAATTTTTTTTTCCCTAAACTATCGGTTTCTTTTTCCAGTAACCATGTTTTTGAAACAAAAGTCTAATAGTTGACGCAACTAAACTATCGGTTTCTTTTTCCATTGACCATATTTTTAAAACAAGTTTCCAATAGCTGACGCAACTAAACTAACGGTTGTATATTTCCTGCTGCTGCTCGTAGCGTTTCAATGCTATGATCTAATTGAATTACAAAGTTTCAAACAATCTCGTTGCTTCGATGATATGGTAATTGTTCGTGAAGAGGTAGTGGGCATGGAAGATTTATTGCAAGGGACAAATGCCTAGGCAATTGCTAGTTTACTCGATGAGCTGCATTATTTAACATCATGGATTAAGACTCACAGTGACAGAGCTGGAAAAGCACTCTTTTCTATTTTAAAGAGGCGCCGAGCAAGGCGTTCTTGGACAGAAGTGCCAGCGGCATGCTCCCATCACACCATGTCACGGGAGTGGAAGACAGCTGGTGGAGTTTTTCAATTCATATGTCGAAACGGATGATGGTTCACCGGAACCCATCAAAGTTTGATACAGTGTTGAAATGAGCAAGATAGGAGACAAGTTGCAGACACAAACAGTACAAGCTCTCACGGGATTCCATTTTATGGCTTATATTAGCTTCTTGCAAAATGGCAGAGGTGAACGTGTTGCAAGTGAAGAAACGAGGGTGTAGCTGCTGGAAAAACTGGGGAAGAAATTGAGTTGGGATTGATTTTTGACCGTCAGGAGAGAAGGTTTGGTGGAAAAACTAATGAAAGAATAGTGGTCCTGGACCCTTTACCTCTCTCTCTCCCTCCTCCTTTGCTCTTCTTACCCTGCTGTTTGAGAACGTTTCTCTGTTGATATCACGACCTATTCGCAGGGATCTGTGTATATGTTCCATACCCATTAAACTTGTACCAGAAGGCATGATAAGATTTTCCCAAATAGAGCCTGTTCTTCAAGAATTCATCCAGTCTTAGGTGGGAAATAAGATTGCCAGTGATCCCACATCCATGAATAAAAAGAACTTAAACTGAGGCCATCGCCTGAAAGACAATACCGATGGAGTTCATCTGTGTTATTACTTCATTGCAAACGGCAGCAAAGCCAACGATTGTTTTTTCTTCTTTGTAACTTGTTTCCCAACTAGGATTAAAGAAAATTGTCAAGGAGCTCCTAAGGGGTATGGCTTTCGGAAAATAAACAGAACCAGTAAACGAACAGAGAGGTTGCGTGAAGTTAATGCAATGCACGAACAGTTTTAGCCTCAGATTTTCCAATCTCCAACTCTACAAGACCACAATTGATCTACATGATTCGGAAATAAATAAATAAAAGAACACTGCAACATCAATCGAAGTTCATAATTCTTTTCAGCTTGCAGTAAAGTGTCATCCTGAGTAGATACAAACGAAATTTTCACCATGCGTCAACAATTTGCATTGAAATTGCTCAACTTAACAAACGTATTGCATAACATCATCTTAGCTGCATTAGACGTAATAGTATAACGAACCTGGCTTCATCGACCAAATCTCTTGCATAGAGTGTTTCAGAAAGAGCAGCCATGAGAGAAAACAGTTCATGCTGAAGCTGTTTCTGCAATTATTTTGGCTCCAAGTGTCTTTTCATATTCCTCAATCGACTTGAAGAGCTCTGAGAAATTTCCTTTCCCAAATCCTCCGCATCCACCCTTCTGGTATTCTTTGCCCTTCACGTCCTTGAGCATGCACCCAACTCTCTGAATTATCTCTATAAAGATAGTTGGCCTGCCAGAAACACAAGATTAAATAAATAGTTGGCCTGCCAGAAACACAAGATTAAATAAATCTCCTCAAATCTTCCAAGCCTAAGGCCTAAAACTTATTCAAAGAAATAAGATAATAATAAATTGACTCAAAACTATCCAATCCTATAAAGCCATACATGAACTCTAAACCCAACGGATACAATTCAATGAAATCAAAGAAGTTTTGCAAATACCTGTCACCGACAGGCTTGGTGAAAATCTGAAGCAAAGTCCCCTGATCATCTCGATCAACCAAAATCCCCAATTCCTCACACTCCTTAATCTGCTCATCGCTCAACACATCCCCAGCTCTACTCTTCAGATTCTTATAGTAAGTGGGCGGCGGCGAAGGCATAAACTCGAATCCCCCAACTGCACTCCTCTTCCTCATCTCCCTCAAAGTCCTGAAAATATCCTCACTCGCAAGCGCCAAATGTTGCACCCCAGCCCCTTCGTTGTGCTCTAGATAAGTCTGTATCTGACTCTTCCTTTTGGTCCCAAAAACCGGCTCGTTCATTGGCAACAGTACCGTCTCTTCGTTATTAGCCAAAACAACCGAATTCAGTCCACTTTCGCTAGTCCCAACATCCTCCGCCGTGAACTCTGCAAATTCATGAAAACCGGTGAATTCCTTAACGTAATTCACCACTTGAGCTAATTCAGGCACGTTTCCAACCGCATGGTCTAATCTCCTAATCCCATAATCCACCGGAAACGACGATGCTGCCTCAACTACCTCGAATTTGGGCAAAAACCAACTACCAGGGTCAGAGTCGTCGCTTTCAGAATTCCCGTAGCTCACATATCTTAACACAACGTCGCCGTAGAGGTGAACCTCGGCGACAACGGCACGATTATCGAGGAGGACTGGAGAGGCTGATGGCTTGGCGCCGTGCGCGACGCTGGTGGTGAAAGCCAGCTCGGCGTCGTCAACCTCGATGGCGATGGCGCGGACTGCGAGGCCGTGTTTGGCGGAGAAACCCCGGCTGGTTTCGTGGTTGAAGGTGGGGATGGAGGCGGTAGCAGTGTGGGAGAGGTTGTCCATGGATGCGATGGAGGGAGAATACGGTGCGGTGAAGAGGAAGTTTAGGTCGCCGGAGCGGAGGAGGTAAGAGGCGTGTGTGGCGTTTCCTGTGGAAAGGTCGGATTTGGCGACGATGGGCATGCCGAGTCCCCATGAGAATCGGCGAGCCGTATTTGTTGCGTCCGGGCACCAGAATTCTATGTGGTGGAACCGGTTAACCTTAAACCGGTCGGACCGTGGGTTGGCTCGAACAAAGCTTGAGAAACCACCTAGCTTAAACCCACCTGGTGTCTCCGATGTCTCGTTTTCTTTGCCCATTGTTTACTTGCTCTCAATTTTTCTGGTTTGCTGCTTTTTGAACTTGAAGGAGACAGGTTTTTAAATTATAAATTAATGTTACAAGTTGAGGTCACTTGGCTTGTACACGTGGAGGTTTGGAGATGGTCATATCTTATCGTGTTGAGTAAGATACTCTGAAACGTGACGCCTGTGGATTTCTATGACGTGTCAAGTTAATCGCTCTCGTGTTTATCGACTGGAGTTTAGAGATGCACCGTCGAGTAGAGGGGATTATGCGGCGACAGACCGTTCAGCTCTAACCTCGTTGATGAGTAAATTATAACTTAGTCTCTATTGTTTAATAGAATTAATTCATCGGTCCATCTTATTTCATAAACTATATATTAATCCTGTAACTAGCTTTGATTATTATTTCATTAATAATAATTAGATATTTAAAATTGTTTCTCATGTGGATTTCTTTGTCTGCTTTGATTCTTAATTATTTATAAACTTCTTATAATTTTTTTTACTTTTCCAATCATAACCGAATTTATGATGGAGGTAAATGGCTCTTGGTTTTTTGCATGGAATTTATGTTGAAGTGTTTAAAAGTTGAGGAAAAAGAAGGGAAAAAACTACAATGCTATTAGAATTTAGTCAGAAAGAGAGATATATTAGGGGGGAAAGATCAAAATTGGTCACTGCTAGAGAATTTACAGAGGGATTAAGTTGTAACAAAATTAAAAAATATGAGGACTAAATGATTAATCTTATTAAATTACATGTATCAAGTTATAGTTAACTCAACATCAATCATTGGACATTGGATATGTGACGTGGTCGGGGGAGGGAAAATAGCGACTCCAACGATACGGTGCAAGAGTTACGTATTCAGCAAACGAAATTCGGCCATTGATCACATCATTTGATAAAGCAAGACCTTGGCTCAGTTGTCAAGTCAACGACGTTTCGAATTACAGTCATTAACAATTGGTGGTTCAGATCAGTTCACGGAATTTTTTATTTTGAGAAATAAATACCCCCAATTGCTATGAAACGTGATTTTTATGTGTTTTTTTTTAATATATTAAAATGTTTTTTTTATATACAATAATATCAAAATCATTCAAAAAAAATCTAAAAAAAATTAATTTAACATATGAAATGAACTTAAATATAAAAATAAACAGTGCTTTAAGTGTATATTTAGTAATGTAGTACAAGGTATTTTTTAAAAAAAAAATTAATTAAAATAATATTTTTTTATTTTGAAATTAATAAATGAAAAAGATATATTTTGTAACATGGTATAGAATATTGTTGTAAATCAAAATAATAAAAATCAACCACTACTAAGCTGCTTAAAATTTCATCGCATGACCAATAGGTTGCTGGCTCAGTGGTTGTTGGGGCAGCTCTCCTTTCTTTGAACTTCGGTTCAAGTCCCAGTGGGAGTGGGGCTGAAGAGTTTGTTCCCTTCTTGTCTCTATTGGGTCCTTTCTATGCGGCATGTCTGTCACTCCCGCGGTGCCTTACTTGCTCAATGGGCTTGCAGGATGTTCAGTGGACTGTAGGATTAGTCGTGGTGCGCACAAGCTGGCCCCAACATTCATGTTAATTAAAAAAAAAAATCATCGCATGTCCTGTCTAAAAAGATAAACCTTGATGTTGCAAATAAAAAAAAATACCTAGAAAGCCGATTTTTCTTCTCCGTGAACCATCATATGTGTCGCCCGAAAACAACATGGTGGCTCACTTGTTAACATATTACATGAACACTCCAATAATAATTAAACTAGCAAATCACTTATGATATCGATATGATTATAGTGAGAAAAAAAAGTGAAATTATGAGCCCTAGAAGCCAAGCCTAATATTTTTTTATTCCAAAGGTGTTAGAGAAGTTACACCACACGTGCTTGTAGGGATAATGAAGTAAGTGTATTGTGCAAAAAATGTGAAAAAATTGTTATACCCTGAACAAATCTAAAATAATAAATAAATTTTTTTAAAAAATTTACTCCTGAAATGTAGTCTCGGTGATTTTTTTTTTATTTTCTTATAACAAAAATATCAATTCCCTATCATAATCCATGATAAATTAAAGCATATTTATAATGGTTTTCCCACACAAAATACTTTACGTTAATAATGGAGCATGGGAAATGAGTATCATGGAAGCTCAAAGATCTCTAAAAATGAATAGACTTCGATAGAGTATGTTTGGCAGTGTGGTAGCGGTTATTTTTTAAATAATTTTTTCATGCCGAAATGCATGCTAATGATGTTTTTTTTATTTTTTAAAAATTATTTTTGATATCAGCACATCAAAACAATTTAAAAAGTACAAACCACGTTGAATTTTAGCAAAAAAAAAATCAAATTTGATGGGAAGACGGTTTACACCACGTTCCCAAACGCTTTCTAATTGATCCAGTATATTTGAGAAAAATAATTGTATAATTCAAGGTGCTAGGCACTATAGTTTTTTGAAAAATTTAAAATAAATTATTTTTTATTTTAAATTAATATATTTTTTATATTTTTAAATTATTTTAATATATTGATATTAAAATAAATAATTTAAAAAATAATCATTCCTAAACTTCCAAACATGTATTGAAACATCGTAAAATGGTCGCAAACCGCACGTGAGGTGCTAGGAGGCATCACGATGTGCAGACCTGAAGATGCGCGCTTGCTTTACGCATTCGCGGCGAGATGCTCTCTCGACGACTTATTGTCTTCTTTTATATATATATATTAACAATATCTAAATGGTGTGGGGAATCACTGTTCCCCCACACACAAAGCACTGTGGATTACAACAGTAATCCATAGTGCTTTTTCCTCCCTTTTTTTTTCTAACTTTTCCTTCTTCTTTTTTTTTCCGTTTCTTTTCTTCTTCTTTTTTTCAATTTTTTTTTTTTTTTTGCAAATTTCTATTTTTTCATTTTTTAACAGTGCTTTCCTCCTTTTTTTTTTTTTTTTTTCTTTTTCTAACTTTTCCTCTTTTTTTCCGTTTCTTTTCTTCTTCTTTTTTTTTTTTCAAATTTACTTTTTTTTTCAACTTTCCTATTTTTTCTTTTTTTATTAATTTTTTTTCAAAATTATTTTTGTTGATTTTAACTTTTAAATATTGACCTGCTTAAAATGTTTGCTTTCTAATTTTTTTCTTTAAAATACTGTGGAGTGCTGCGATGTTTTTCACATATTTTTTCTATTTTATTTCTTTATTTTTTAAAATTATATTTGTCGATTTTTTTTAATATTGAGTTGATTGAGAGTTTAGTTTTGTAATTATTTTTCTTTAAAACATTGTTGATTTCTACAATGTTTCTCTGCATGGTTTTTTTTTCTCTGAAATTATCTTTTTTATTTTATTTTTTAATATGGAGTTGGTTAAAAATTACAGTTATAATATGTGAAGAAAGCACTGTAAATTTCCTCAAAAAATTACTGTTGATTGCTACAGTTTTTTTTCTCATATGATTTTTTCTTGTTTTTGTTATGTTTTTCCCTAAAATTATCTTTGTCAATTTTATTTTTTAAATATTAAACTGGTTAAGAATTGCAATTACAAGTTTTTCCTCACAAAACACTATGGATTAATACAATTGTTTCTCATATGGTTTTTTTTTTCAGTTTCTTTTGTGTTTTCTTTTTTTTGTAATTTTTTTTCCAAAATTATTTTCGTCCATTTTATTTTTTCTAATATTGAGTTGGTAAGAATTTAACTTTGTAATAAAGCTTAATCATGTGGGGAAAGCATTGTAGCTTTGCTCATAAAACATTATAGATTGCTACAGTGTCTCTCCGCATGGTTTTTTTTGTTATAATTTTTTTCAAATTATCCTTTTCATTTTTTTTTAATATTGAGTTGTTTGTGAATTACAATTATAAGTCATTACAAATAAGGCTAAATCATGTGGGGAAGCACTGTAGCTTTCATCACAAAACACTGTGAATTGCTACAGTGTTTCCAACATGATCTCTTTTTTTGGTGTTTGTTTTGTTTTTTTTTTTTTTTTTTCTAAAATTGTCTTTATCGATTTTTTTTAATATCGAGCTGATTAAGAATTTAGCTTTATATTTTTTTTTCTTTAAAACACTATGAACATGTGATTTTTTTTATTATTTTTTCTCTTTGTCGATTTTTTTTTTTAATATTGAGTTGGCAATAAAGCTAAATCATATGAGGAAAGTATTGTAGCGTGGATTGCACAATATTTCTCTAAATGGTTTTTTATTTTATTTTATTGGGAAAAAACGCTATAGTTTTCCTTACAAAAACATTGTCAATTGCTGCAATATTTTTTCTCATAGGTTTTTTTCCTTCCAAAATTATCTGTATTGGTTTTTTTTTAATATTAAGTTGATAGAGAATTTAACTTTGACTAAAAAGCTAAATCTCTATAGATCATTTTTGTTCAGTCCTCTGAGTTTTTGATCACCAACACAACTTTTTTTCCCGTCATGAAATATTTGCTCTATCATACCTTTAATTTCTATTACTTATCTAACATTGATTCACAGTTATAATACTATCAAGTATATATAAGCCCCGGCAGCGCGCGGGCATGTCATCTCTATGTATAATATATATATATATATATATATATATATATATATATATGAAGAAATTCAGAGTAAATTATAATTTATTCGCTGCGGTTTCTACTTCCTCAGGTTTTTTTATTCCAAAGATTTATCACAGCTAAAAAATTAATTAGATAGTGGGCCACGGGCACAAGTTATTTTTTTAATGTAAAAAAATTATGTCCAGGATAATTTGATTAACACATTATCTAATATACAGAATAATTTTATAGAAAAAAATATAGAAAGAATTACAAGGATTAAGATCTAATAATTTAATGTAAAATAATACAATAAAAAAATTAAGTCAATTCGAATTTACTTAACTAACCCGTTACACATAAAATGAGACTGAGATAAAAAAAAATATTAGAAAAAGAACAAGGTAAATCAATAAACAAAACTTGAGTCTACCCTAATTAACTAACCCGAACCAGGGATAACCCCACAGAAAAAATAAAAAAATCAAAAAACTTAAGAGCTGTTAATTCAATGTTAAATAATAAAGATAAAAATAAAATTAATTTTAAATAATGTGGAGAAACAAATAAAAAAAATCACTCAAATCATGAGACCAGGATTAATTTGTTTAAAAAATAATGAGATATAATTCTTAACCACAAAAAAATAAAAAATAAAAAATCAGATAAATAGAAATCAAAATAACAATGACCAAATCTAGTACAAAAACCAAATGAAAAGGAAATAATAATTAGTAGCAAAATAACAAGGATCAAAATATAAAAAAATTTATAAACACATATTATTATATTAAGTATATTTGTTTTATATGTCATCTCGTGTGTGTATATATATATATATATATATATATATATGAAGAAATTCAGAGTAAATTATAATTTATTCGCTGCGGTTTCTACTTCCTCAGGTTTTTTTATTCCAAAGATTTATCACAGCTAAAAAATTAATTAGATAGTGGGCCACGGGCACAAGTTATTTTTTTAATGTAAAAAAATTATGTCCAGGATAATTTGATTAACACATTATCTAATATACAGAATAATTTTATAGAAAAAAAATATAGAAAGAATTACAAGGATTAAGATCTAATAATTTAATGTAAAATAATACAATAAAAAAAATTAAGTTCAATTCGAATTTACTTAACTAACCCGTTACACGTAAAATGAGACTGAGATAAAAAAAAATATTAGAAAAAGAACAAGGTAAATCAATAAACAAAACTTGAGTCTACCCTAATTAACTAACCCGAACCAGGGATAACCCCACAAAAAAATAAAAAAAATAAAAAACTTAAGAGCTGTTAATTAATGTTAAATAATAAAGATAAAAATAAAATTAATTTTAAATAATGTGGAGAAACAAATAAAAAAAATCAATTTGTAAAATAGAAATAAAATACCAAACTCAAACCATATTAAAATTAAAAACTAATAACTCAAATCATGAGACCAGGATTAATTTGTTTAAAAAATAATGAGATATAATTCTTAACCACAAAAAAAAAAAAATAAAAAATCAGATAAATAGAAATCAAAAATAACAATGACCAAATCTAGTACAAAAACCAAATGAAAAGGAAATAATAATTAGTAGCTAAATTTAAAAACAAAATAAATTAAAAAAATAATAAAAACAAATAACAATCAAAATAACAAGGATCAAAATATAAAAAAATATTTATAACACATATTATTATATTAACACACGTAGTTGGATGCTGACGCGTCCAAGACCCAGTGTTAAGGTGGGCATGAATGCATTTAGCCCAATTCGGGTTTGTTGCATGCCCACCTTGGGGTTGGGCGTGGACGCATCCAAACCCAACTTGGATGCGGGCATGGTTGAGTCCAGCCCCACTTGAGGATGGACGTGGATGCGACCAGACTTTTAATTATAATAAAAACAAAAATAATTAAAACACAAGTAATACTATTTGTAATATCAATACTCTTAATCATAATAAAAATAAAAATAATATACTATTTTTAATATTAATATTTTTAATCATAATAAAATTAAAATTAATTATGACATGAATAATAGTTTTTTAAATTTTATTTTAATTTTTTAAATTAATTATTTATTTTATTGATAATATTAATTATAATAAAAAAATAATTTTATAAGATAATATTTTTAATATTCATGCTATTGATTACAATAAAAATAATAATATTTATAATATAAATAATTATATGAAAATTTTCAAGAATGATTACAACACAAATAATAATATTATTTATCTTAATACTTTGAGTTATAATACAAGTAATAATATTTATAACATAAATAATAATATTTTTGATATGAACATTTTACATTATAAAAAAAATATAATATTTATAACAAATGTTATTATATAAACACATATGTTGTTTGGCGTGAATGCATCCGGATCTGAGCTCCACGTGGTGGTGGGGCTGTCACGACCAATGAAGCCTTTTGCCAAGACCTAAGTGCCAAGTGATGCTTGGATCTGCCCCGTGCAAGGACAAGGATGCAAGGTTCGGGCATCCTAAGCGTTAGCTGTCCTTACATTGGTAGCTTCAACGTTAGGTGCCCGCTCTCTATAATCTGCAGCCCTAACAAAATTTGTGATGATCATTTTCTTCATAACAATCTTTTTAATGACAAATACACCTCAGTGAAAAGATAACCTTAGTTTATTTGATAATCTAGAAATCAAGAGGATATTATTTTGCAAGCTATCACCTTTTATCTTTTTAAATTATAATTTGCAATCTTTACCTGGATGTGTTACATTAAATAATTTATAGTCTTAATTAACTATATAAAAAAACTGCAATCTTTTTCTTTGTATCAGCGGACAAACAGATCCAAGCATTTCGATTGCAGATTGAATAAATTATGAAAAAGACATGTAACTAACCCCATACGATTTTTCAATTAAAACAAGATATGTGAATTTAATTAGCAATTAAACAAAGAAAGGGAATATATATATATTTTTTTATCTTCTCATCACCACATTTACCATTGTCTTGTATAAATCTAGAAGTATTTGAGAGTTTTCTAATAGTTATTTTTTATTGTTAAAAAATAATTTTTGAAATTAGCTATTAAAACAAAAAAAATAATTTTTTTAAAAATAAAAATAAAATTTAAAATTTTTAAAAATGTTTTTGCAACTATACACCATCTTGGAGTGAATTCAGATTTTGTTTTTGTCAAATAACACCAATTCTTCTTGCTAAAAAAATAACTACTATTTAAATTTATAGGTTAACTATTTTTTAAATAAATTAAATTAATAAAAAACTGAATTAATTCGCATCAATTTTCCCACTAAACTATTCCCTTTTCTTTTATTTTCTTTTCTCTTGGTTTTCCTCTTAAAAGAAAAAATAAAAAAAAAAACAAGCAAAGGCGTCACCTGCAAGTCCACGAGACAAGCCAAACCTAACAGCCCTCTTCGTAATTTTTAATATTATTTTCATGTTCGTGTTTGTCTTCTATTCTAGAAACATCACAAAAACCCATTTATCCAAAGCGACCGAACCTTTAATCGTTGATCTGTAATCCCATCATGACCTCCAATGGAGCTTCCGCGGTCAGTCCTCCCCACCCTTTCTCTCTCATTCCAATCTAAATGAATTGAATCCATAACAAAGTGTTTTGATCAATGATTACAGTGATGATACGTAATTAAGCTAATTGTAATTATGATTAATTGTAACAACAGCAGAGAGCTGCAGTGGACACAGAAAATAGTTTGGAGAAGATCAAGCGGCAATTAGCGTCCGGTTCTGGTAGAAACCTGTTGCAAGGCCCACTCCTTAAGCGATCTGAAACTGTACGCCAATTCCCCTTTCAATCTCTTTAGTTTCAGATTTTTTTTGTACCTGGGAATTACAGCTTTCTTGATAGTCTATGACTAAATTCTATGGTTGCTTTGACATTGTTGGGTCTTTAGGAGTGAGTTGTAAGTTATTGATTCTTGATTTTGCATTGTTAGCTGAGGAAATGGAACGAGCGATGGGTGATCTTAGACCCGACGACCGGGAAAATGGAATATAAGTGAGCAAATTTTGCTCCTTTTTTCGTTTTTTTAGGGATTATATTTTAATCCTCAACTTATGCTGTTTTTCGTGCCTTTTAGGACTAGGAGAAATGAGCCAGCTGTGAAAGGAACGATTATCTTCGACGCAAATAGCACGATCACAGCCTCTCCTGTGAACTTCCAGTAATATTACTGTTTTTTAATGATGGTTTTCTTCCTCATTTTCAGAAATTAGTTTCGTTATTAATTATTTTGAATGATTATTAACACTCTTTTTTCCGTGCATGATTTAGTGGACTCCCAAAGTATGACGGCTGCTGTTTTTGTATCCTTAGTTAGCTAATCTATTTGAGATTGTTATTCTTTTGTTCAGTTGAAAGCGTTGTGATGTAGGTGAAATGGAATTTGCTGAAGTTGCACGCTTAACTTTAATTTAGATATTGGTACTCCCCAGAAAAACGATTACTTCCTTTGTGCAGAGACTCCTGGTGCAGCTAGAGCTTGGGTAGCAACTTTACAGTAAGTTTTGCCTTTGCTTTGTGGAATTTTCGATGAGCTGAAGGATATATTTCTGTTACTATGCTTTTCTATGATTATAAATGTGTTTTTTTTTTTTTTATATATGTAGATTTGTTGATTATTCATGTAAAGTTTGAAATAATTTTTGTTCTGAAAATCAAGAAAGCAATAGCGTTCTGCTGGTCTATGTCTTAGGTTATGTGAACATTTAGGAGTCTTTATGTCCTTCCACTTGTGAGGGTTTCTTTTACCCCTTTTCCATGGACATGATCTATATTATAAAATAAATTTTCACGAGCCTTATGCTGGTTTGAGATTTTGGGATTAGATATACACTGCTTAAAGCATTATTTTTTCTCCCCTACCAGTATGCACTATGTTTGAATAACCGTAACATCTTGGAGATGATCCATTCATTGGACTTGTTAGAGCTTCCAAGAAAAGACAAATATAACAATTGAGCATATTCAAGAGAAAGTGGAGGTGACTTTTGTCAGAATATGAATAAAAAGTGCAAAGGTGAAGGAGGAAAAGGATGGCAAAAATATGATGTGCCTTGAATCAGTGAGGGAAAGAAAATAGTATTTTAGAATCTTATGGCTCATATGGTCTTGGATAGGGTAGGAATAAGGATAACTCTTGTAGCCTTCTCCTGCTGGCATTGATCATCTTGTAGGTGATTTGTTTTGATCCTCCAACATTAGAGCAACTTTCAAATTTTGTGTCCCCTTTAAAATATTTCATATAGGCTGTATGTTGAATACATTCCCTGTCATGACTTTGACTGTTCGGAAACTGCCCTAAAAGTTAAACAATTGGCTTAAAACAAACACTGGTAGAATCTAAGAGGCAGGTAATTCTAACGCATGAGAAACTAACAGCACCCCTTTTTTCTTCATCTTAGGTTCCTTTCTCTATCTGTAATATTTTCTTTTAGTTGGCCTATGTTTTTGTGATGATGTTCAGTAACTAATTTACTTTGGCCGATCTTACTAGGTTCATATGAGTTCCATTTTTTCCCCTTTATTCAGATTGATGTTGAAAATTATATTACACATGGCTTTTACCTATTCTTAATTATTTTTTGGCCTTTCAATGACCAGTGCTACTCAGTTGGTTCTAAAGGCTCACAAAGAGGCTGTAGATTCCTTAAGTGGAAGTGGTTCTGCAAAATTAGGAACAGTTGCAGCTGTGGTTGCCGCTGCCAATTCAATAGCACAGGAATGCTCTAAAGAAATTGAAGCAGCAATGCAGATTTCTTTGAGAAATGCTTTAGGAATGATGAATAATAGGACTACTGACGGTCCAATGGATGACTTGACAATCATGAAGGTATATAATTCCCAAAATTGCTCGTTCTTTTTTGTTTCTTTGTTTGTTTATGTGTTACATTTTCTGCCCAGATTTAGGCTCTGTTTGTTCATGTGATGCGGCGTGGTGTGCTCTGCATTTTGCCCCAACAATAGATTTGAAAGTGCACCAAAGTTTTGTATGAGTCCTATTGAAAATTCTCTTGAAATCTTGGTTAAGAAAAAGTTACATTTTGCAGCTCTTTTTAAACCTACTTTTTCAAATCACAACCACAAAAGCTACCACAATGCCAAACACACTTAATGGAACATCCTGGTATGCATTATGCATACTCAAAATTGGTTGCCTTCTGTTATTTTTTGGAACTTGAGAGTATACCACCCCATTCAATGTTTTACACTTGATGCTTAGAATATGTGTGTCAAACTGCATTCCCTTCAACCTCTTTTTACTGTAAATACTGAGTTATGCGCTTTGAGTCTGCGCTAATGCATGAATAAGAGGGTCCTTCTCAGTGCAGAGGATGTATGCATAAGCTCGCCTTTGAGAATTATGCTCTCATTGTTTTTCCTTTAACCATGTGCAGATTGATTTTGCACTTGCTAAACAGCTTGCAGTTTCTATATTTGCTTGCTCCTGCAGATAAGAAGTCATTTTCAAAGGATTGAACATATTTACCCCAGCATTATTGAGTGTTGTACAAATTTCACGTTAGGAATGACAAATAGTAAATTTTCTACAAGTCATATTGTCTGGCTTTGCTTGTCTCTTGGAACCCAACTATGCATCCCTTCATTTTGAAAATCAACTAACCACCCTCGCAATATATGCATACTACATGCTGTGCAACACCTGCCTAGCCCAGCTTGGCACGTTCCCAACTGGTTGCTTCCTGATTTCAACTTAAGTTTATTTGGCTATTCATTATGTGGACTTGGTTTTCTAAGCAAGAATATCTTACAGGAGACACTGAGAGTCAAGGATGAGGAATTACAGAATCTGGCTCGAGATCTTCGTGCTCGTGATTCAACAATAAGAGATATAGCGGATAAACTATCTGAGACAGCGGAAGCTGCTGAGACTGCAGCATCTGCTGCTCATATTATGGATGAACAAAGAAGAATTGCCTGTTCTGAAATTGAGCGGTTATCAATAGCTTCAGAAAAGCAGTTGGAGTCATCCATGTTGAAGGTACCAGTAATCTCTCCTTTCTTGATGGTTCATTGTGTAGTCCAATGGCTATAAGTAAACTATACACGATGTGATAGCAAAAGCAAATCCCTTTTCAGAAGATACATATTTTTCTTCTGACGTGCAGTTTGATTAATATCATTGCCAATTGGGATTTATGCCTAGATAAAATTTTGGATGTCAGTTTCATCTTTGTTTATGTGGGTTTTTATTGATGGACATGTGTAGTTAAAAGATTTTGAAGAGAAGGTTGTGGCTCTGAGCAAGGAAAGAGATCAACTGATCAAGCAGAAAGACTCTGCTATTCAGGAGGCAAATTTGTGGCGTTCTGAGATTGCAAAAGCTAGAGAGCGTGCTGTGATATTAGAAGGAGCTGTCGTGAGAGCAGAGGAGAAGGCAAGAGTAGCAGAAGCAGATGTTGAAGCTAGAATAAAGGAGGCTGTGGAGAAGGAGGCAGCTGCCGTGAAGGAGAAGGAGGAGCTTCTAGCATATGCAAATGTGCTACAGGCACAACTTCAAAGGTTTGACTTCTGATCCAATCTAAAGCCAATATGAAGATTGCTGCATCGTTTTCCATTTTCTGACCTTTTGAACTCGTCTTATGTTAGCCTTCTTTAGGAGACTCATAAACCTTTATTTTTCACCCCTGGAACCTGTCATCTCACTGCTTCTACTAATCTATCTTGATCGTTTCTTTTCTGCATTAAACATGAATTGTGCATACATCAGCATTTTTAGTCCATGAGACGGGAGAAATTTGAAAAATATTATTTCTTGAAATTTGCTAAGACTGATATACCCATTCACTCAACAGGCAGCACCTAGATACAGAGCAAGTTTTCGAGGAGAAGACGGAGACCCCAAATGTTGTTAGTAGAACTCTTCCCTTGACTAAGCATGTGGACATGTCAGATGAGAATGTGGATAAAGCCTGTCTTAGTGTTTCTAGAGCTGTCCCAGCCTCTGGGGAGAGTGTTGTGCACATGGCAGTGGATCAAAGCAACCCCCGGCCAGTTGAAGATGCTGAATGGAGCGATATTCAGGCAACAGAGTCAACAATAGCTGATGTGAGAGAAGTTGCCCCTGAGACAGAAGGAAGCAGCCTGGACATTTCTGTTGTTAGCCCACCTGTAAATAATCATCATGAGCAAGGAGCCAATACCTATCACCAGCCTTGATGTTCAATGTTGCACATACCACAGGGGATAGAATCTTTAAAGGTAGGGAACAGCATGCTATTTGAAGTCAATTGACAGTAAAATCTTGACATTTATCGAGGTATTTCTTTCATTAGCTGGCTCATTCGATGTCATTGTTGTTATATGACCTTGTATCTTAAATGAAGGATACAGCCAGATCTTTCCTGGAATGTAATTGAGAGCGTCAAACGGTCCATCTATTTTATGCGTGTACAGAGAGCATAGTTCTGAGATCTGAACCGCCTAGCCCCAAATCATATATCTATGAGTGACTTTGTATCTTTGTTAAAGAATACAGCCGGCTTTTCTTGAATGTTATCGAGGGCTTTAATCCCCTTTTGATGTTTCTATATTGAGCTTGTTAAATTAATTTATAGTTGCTGGCCGCTTTTGTTGCTTGATTAGGTTCTTGTTGCATTTAAATGTCTTGTCACCCAAGTTTCCCCTAATCATAGAAATCATTGAACGAAGCACATCCAGTTGCATGCACCAGGCGCAGTTTCGCAGCTAGTTTTGCTAAGAAATACGTGGATTGGCTCTGCAATTCTATATTTCTACATCTTCAGGATACGGTGCCAAAGTCAGTGAATGGAACTCTCTCTTGCTTTATTGTTTTCAATTTTGGATCATTGAAGTTGTCAGTTTCAGATCAACTTAGCTTGAAGTCCGATAGCTCCCTCTGTTGGGGCAACGAGCAAAGCTTGAGCCTCCCAAATCACCACCCTCATCATCTCCACTTCCTCCTGTTATTATTCTTCCACACCAGCTAGCCTAGCCTCGGTGTTGCTTGCGGATACACTAATTCCCCTGGCCCTTGCCTACGCACCCAGGAGGCCAAGAGAGTTCGCAAAACAACTCTACCTGCCCATGTCAGAAGAAGTTTGCTGTTTTTTCTGTTTTAAAGAGTGATGTGCGTTTAGTATTTGTTACTCTAATATTTCAAGTGGTGTTCAATGGAGGATGGCTTTGTTTACGCAGGAAAATGGAGAGAAGGTCTCAGTCGGATTTGAAACACATCATAGCATTTAGTTTTTGATGAAGATAATCATCAAAAGCTTACAAATAGATATCCAACCAAAAATAAAATAAATAAGTAAAAGAAAATCTGCTCATGTGCTGATTCCTCGTTGCATAGATAAGACGTAATTAGTTCAGGTGCGATACACGCAACAAAAATGGGCACGGATACGTTGAACATATATATAATGTCAATAGCCACGTCCGCTGGCCGGGAAGGGAAGGAAAACATAAAGAAAGGAAATGTCAAAAGGTGAATATTAATCCATATATAATGCTTAATTATTAGATTTCTAAATTCCTAATCATAGGACACAATAATATAGAACTACCAACAAGGTGGGGTAGAAAGGGAATATATGTGTGGCGTGTGTGTGTCTATATATATAACAGCTTGGCTACCTGTATCAATCTATCTATCTGTCACTCTATCTACAATAGTCGTAAACTTGAGCTGCATCAATGGCGCCTAGCTCGACCACTGTTCTTAGTTCATCCCAGTTTCCGTTATCAAAGAAATCATCTCCAACGTCTGGATTCCAGAAGTTCTGGAAAGCGGCTGTAAATGGAGCTTCAGTTATCGAATCATATTGACCGCCCGTAAAAAAGTGATTCCTTTCATGGTTAACTTGATCTATGATGACAGGCTTCCTTTCAGTTCGTTGAACGAACGAGTCTCCAAAACTCACGTTCTGCTCGGCACTGATTTCAGATTCAAAGCTGCATGTTTTTGAATTTGAATCATTAATGGGGTGCTGTTTTGCTGCTGCTGCTGCTGCCGGCACGTACTTTTTGTAGGACGGGACTCGTTTGAGAATTCGACAGAGCGTCCAAACCTCCTGCATGGCCAGGAAAAGGACTTGTCAGTTGGCCGTCGGTGGAGGTAGACTGAAGAAATTTAAGAGTTTTGAATTTTATTGCTCTGGCAATGGAAATAAACCACACATTTCGAACTTTTGAAGAGATCGATGGTCCCTATACATTGATTTCAACTATTTGTTCCGTAGACTTCCGAAAAAGAAGAGTCTGATATTTGAAAAAACGAAAAAAGTTTGTAGTCGTCGATGCCCCCAGGTCGCTACCACCCAATTAATTCATTCCTTGTGATTAATTTCAATAATGGGTACGCGGGAGACCCACATGTCCCCCATTAAACTTACTATTCAACTTTCTTTCTTTTCTCGCAATCAAGCTTACAATTCAACTGATATTATGCGCTCTTTCTTCCTCGAAAAGTCTCGTGTTTAAGCTTGTTTTTATAACAAAAAAAAAAACCCTTATAATTTTTAAACAGTTGGTGCCATGTTTTCTAATGTATAAAGAATAAATAAAGTACTTAAACTAATAAAAGCAACAATAAACAAATAAAAAGATGGCATATATTTCATAAAACTTCACAATTTCAACTCCTTCGTTCATGGTATGTTCGTCGATCGTGATGAGAGAGTCGACATTGTGATAGCTATAACCAGATATATTCATGCCAAGAAAGAAATTTCTAATCATATAATCACATCTAGAAGTTAATAGTAATTGTCGATGCTCTACATGCATGATTGAGTAGTAACATTAATTAATATTGTTGCTGTTTCGAAAAACATTGTTCATTTCTATATATATGTAACCTAAGGTCCATGACATCTCGTTTTTAGACGGGGAAAAACACATTGTAATTTAGAAATATTAGGCTGTAAGCAAATTTATCAACGTAGAAGTGGTTAGTATGCTCGCCGGCGTATATAAATCATGGATGCTTAACGTTGTATAGTATCCCTTCCTCTTAGTTACTCGTTCCTCAAACTTGCTAGACGTCGTCGGTTTTATCCATACCATGATGCATGTATGCACTGATAATATGCATTATATATACGTTATATACAGGTAACCAGGCTATCGGTGAGGACTCCCTTAATTTTGAGGGGGAATTCTCGTCGACATAAAAATGGCGAGAATAACCATGGAAAGTGATATCGATGAGGAATAACGTGGAATGAAGAAACTTACAGCTTCCTGTGCAATGTTCTTAGGGTTTGTGGTCTTCCCGTTTGGTGGAAGGCGATACTCGTGCATCATCCAATCAGTTTTGGTGCCTTTTCCAGCACTTCCCCGGTAGTAGACCAAGGATTTCTTGAGGCCAATGCACTCATGTGGCTCTTTGACTGAATATATGGGCTTGTCGATGCCAGTGGCCTTCCAAAATCCAGATCCTGTGACTCTGTTAGGCCTTATGCTGTTCCTATACTTCCTCCCTCGTATGCAGAAGAAGTACCACTCCCTGTCCCCCGCATTGCTAACTTCTTCATGTAAAAAAAGTAGAAAACAGAAGGTTAGAGGCAAAGCCAACCACATTATCAGGATGTAATTAATGAACTCAAATACAATATGATGATCTGCTAATTGAAATCATAGTGTTACACCGAGAACTGAATGCAGATGCCTCCTTATGGAGGAAATCTTATTTTCAGCAAGCTTAGATACTCTATTTTTTTTAAAATTACATTTTTATATATGGATTTTTTTGTTTATTTATTTATTTTTGCAATTACAGCCGGATGTATTGCTTATTTAAAGTAAATGAATCATATCCGGCCACATATCGAATGTATTAGACTCATAAATGTTAATTTCCGATTTTGGTCCTCCGGGGCACTGGCTAATAATGGTAACGGAAGCAACTTTTCTGAAACACAATGGATTAGTTTTCGATAAATTACTGTATAGTGACTCCAAAGTTCTTATGATCCCTAATTAAGATCTCATGCTATATCATAAAAAAAAAAAAAAAAGATCTCTCTTCTCTTCTCTCTCTCTCTCTCTAGCTACACACACCATTCCTGTCGGTCAGACCCGGTGAGATCAGGTTGAAGTTCTGCAGCTGGACACCTGAACTATACATATGTCAGGTATGTGCTGATCTTAATAAGCACAAACGAGTTGAATATATCTGTCGTAAGTACTTTTTTGAATGTTGTACCAGAAGTATATATATAGAGAAGAACAGAAGAGAGGCCATGAGATTTAAGATTGGTTTTGAATGGCAGAAAGAAGCTCTAGTTCTGTACACCAAACGCGGATACGATTGATCACAAGCGAGAAACGAAAGATTTCTGTGGTTTCACAAGCTAATTAGGTAAGAATAAACTCTAAAAAGGTGATGGATGAACATCACTAGGTAAATATATATATATATATACACACTTGAAAAGAGCGCACGGCGTCTTACTTGGAAGATCCCATGGATCGTACTTGTAGATATCGATCTGTTTGATGAGTTCAAACCTAAGTGGTTTCATTTCCACCTTCCGCCGCAGATAGAACCCAACAAGCTCTTCATCAGTGGGGTGAAATCGGAAACCTGGAAGCATCACTTCCTCATCCTCGTTATGATCAATATCAGAACTGCTCATCTTTGACAAGGCCTCCATATCTGATCTATATCTATTTCTCTCTTTCTTCTCTCTTACACCATGTATAATCACGCGAGGCTGCTCTCCAAGCTGGGGGTTATAATTATATATATACACAGTTACACACACAAACAGCTTCGATGAATGCTTGCGTACTTAATTACTACTTGATGCTTTGTTCTGGTCAAGGCATGACTTTGATTATAAGGAGGTACTTGAGGGCAAATGATCTGTCCAGGAAGAAGTCTACTAAAATCTCGGGGTCCAAAGGTTAACAAAGGGACCCATGACTTTTTTGAAAGTTTTAAATTCTGCATCACAAGAACCGATTTAAAAGTCTAGCTCGGAGAGCATTCCCTTGACTAATGAAAATGGAACTTCCTCGTTTACACCTTGTTTTTTGGGACAATTTCAACCCCGCCATCAATTTGATTCGGAAAGCATTCATAATTTCTTCTTTATATATATATATATATATATATATATATATATATATATATAAAAGCCACCCTGTAAGCTCAGGTTATGCCTTCTTGACCCTTTTATTTTTCTTTTTACCTAAAGTCTGGTAATGCATCACGGGTGAGTTTTAAGCCCCCTTTGTAGACCAAGTTATATATATAAAATAAGTTGGTGAGGTTGTCCGTTTAGGACGTGGAATGTCAAAATTTTTATAAAAATATATATTTGGTATTCTTCTAAACAAAAATAACATACCCTCGCTATATTACTAAATTAATAAACACATTAAAAGGTTAAATGAACTTGAGGAAATAGATTAGATAATTACATCATTGTTATTCAGTGCGCTCAAACCTTCGATCAACACGGGAAAAAAGAAGAAGCCACCCACCCCAATATTAGAAAGGAAACATGAACTATCACAGGTGGATTCCCAGTAGAACATATTGTTGACTTTCATCAATAGGCAAAGATCTTTAAAGATTTGACTTCTCACCAATCGTTTCTCCTATCAATTTTTGTTGGCTTGGATCATCTGGGTTTACAAGGACAAAATCAATCCTATCATTTCATGTCATTGCACCAACCGATAATATATATATAGACACACACACACACGTATGTATGTATTGAAAAAGTCTGCCTTTGAGAGCAGTGTAAGGAAGGATTTTGAGACTAGGGATTTAAAAATAAATAAAATTGAAATAGTACAGAGGCAGTGAAAGGGTAATACTAAATTTAAGGAAAACAGTGAGTTTTCTTTGTGTTGAAAATTACTGATAAAGTACAAGCTCAGTACAACCAATCAAAAACCATCAGTGCATGGAAATTAAAAACCTTAATGTACCGTCAATCACGGGTGTCCCGTATGTTGGCAAGGAGCTATTCCTACTTCACCATTTCGAAGATCGTGCATTGTAGTGGTTTGATGAGGTATAAAATCTGATTTAAAGATTAATTTATGAATTATGGGTCAATATAATTTATTATTTTTATTTAAAATAATATTAATAATGCAAACCTCGTGATCACGTGATCATGCAATCCATAATCAAGATTGAGATTTGATCCCAGAAAGCCAAAATAGATCTGATAGGAGTGTAACACAATGAAAACCTGTCCTAAGGCACCAACATTATTGAAATGAGTAGATGACGCTACGAAGCCAGTTAATCTTCAATAAATCAAATTCAGTTTGTTCAAGAACTGGAGAATGCAAGAATCACTCTCACACGTTAAAACTTAAAACTGAAAAATTCAGAAGTAATAATCATCAAAGCTTCTGTAATTTTGGCTTACAAGAGTTTAAATAGTTCTTGAAAAATTAACCCGAGTCATGATTTCTGCTGATTAATCTATTTGACTCAAGTTTTTTTGATTATTTTTTATAATTTTATCATTTAATATTAAATTAATTGCTAATTAAGCTTCATAGTTTATTTTGATTTGTTTTTTTATAAGGTTAAATTTTTTAAAAAAATTTATTTAATTTTTTTTTATTGGTTAGTTTTTAATATCGTGTTGTTTGAGAATTAGATTTAAAATTTTTTTTTTAATTTATTTTTTATAAAATTATCATATCATGACATAAGTGACATATTTTATATGTTAATCTAATTTAATCTAATTTGATTCAATATGTTTTTATCTCAAAAAATTTTAATATGCTAATAAAATATAATTTTTTAAAAATAAATAAAAATATTATTTTAATATATTTCTAAATAAAAAATAATTTAAAAAAATAAACACCAAATGCTTATTTGAAATCTATACAACGAACTGTAGAAAGTGCTTATGTAAGCATGACTTGGCCATGACAACTATTTCCCAGGAATTCTCTCCTCCTCGGACGTATCCTTCCTTTAATACTGTTGGGTCCCAAAGTTCTCGTTCTCGCAGACAGCTGAAGGAGTTATGATTGCCCTGGGACCATGGCTCTCGGCCATTGAGTTCGAATTTTCCGTGCGGGACCCACTAGATAGGGTCCTCACGTAACAAAATCAACCATTAATTAATTTTAAGAATAATTTTAAAAATATCTTCTTCTTTTTTTACCATTCCTATCTTATAACTTATTAGCCCGTAAATGTTTACTAGTGGAGTAGCTTTTATTTTTTTAATATGTTTTAAGAATGGGTTTTGTATATAAAAATATTAATTTAATATTTTATTTTTTTATGATTTTGATATACTGATATTAAAAATTTTAAAAACTGAATTTTTTTTAATATATTTTTAAAAGACACCATGTATACAATGTCAAATATATACTTCATTTTTAAAATAAAATTTTCATCCCCTTATGTCAAATTATCTGACTTTGCTGATGATTTTAGATTCATGCATTCAATTGGTCTAAAAACATACTACTTTTATAATCTTATTTGACTATATTGAAATTCATTCTGAATAAATTGGTTTTGATTATATTTATAATTTTAAAGGAATTGACATTGTTTCACCATTATACAGAGTCATTAGCAACCTTTTCCTTTTCTTGCCTTGAAAATTTATCACCGAACAGTTCCGGTGGAATACGTATGTATACACCGTTGGGTTGAAAACACTGGTTCAAAAAGAGGCAAAATACTCGACAAGACCTCGTCTTTCTTTCCAAGATCGATAGGCTCGGGGAGAGCGATGGAAAGGGCATACGACAGATTGCTGACTTTCAGACCTTAAACAATGATTAATTTATCGTAAATAATTATCCAATCAACGAATAATGGCAGCCTACAAGTGTTGAGGCACAGTTGCACGGGGACCAATTCGGCTTTCAAAGCTATGAATCGATCAAAAGCTTTGAAATCTCCAGTATATATATATTTATATATACACACACCAGACGAATTGTCAGCTTGGAATAATCCTCACCTTGTTAAAAATATACAATTGTTTCTTAATATGCTTAGAAATATATGAATCTACATGCATCACAGTTCTTGTCCCGTAGCAGATATGGTTCGCTTGCGCTCGCACGTATAAATATAATTCAGTTTCATCATTTGTCATAGCTCCAATGTTCTCAATGCATGATCTCTGCAATATTGGAATTTTGCTCAAGATTTTATTTCTGTATATATTTTTTTGTGATGCAACAAAGGAAAACTAATTTCTATATATTCAAAACTAGAAAATCTTGTGCCGGCATGCACGGCAGTCAATAATTTAATTTTCGTTCTTCGAAGATGCACAGAAATGATCAGGAGGTGCTGCTGGTTAGGCAAGCAATCTCGTTTTTTTCCTCCTTAATTCTCTGTGTGCGTGGCAAATTTTTTTACGCAATCAAAAACTCATGTTTCAAAGTATCACGGGTGCATATATGCAACTAGATACGCTTTTCTGAAGATAAGGTTTCCTCAAATCCATTATATATATATATATATATATATATATATATATATATATATATATATATATATATGCAACTAGCCAAGACATCAATTAATAATTGTGTCCAAGGAAATTAAGCAAATTAATCCTCATAGATTTACATGTTTTTTCCGTTTATTGCAATTAAAACAAGAAATGTTCAAGTATATTAATTTTGAAAAATCAAAATACTCACAAAACATATTTTGATTATAATATAATATCATACTCGATCAATGATTAATCTTGTACGTGTGGATCCAGAATTAGAAACGCACGAGGAAGGGGGAGGATGCCCGGCCTGAAATTACGATGAAATTGAGGTTGGGGGCTAGTTGCCATATCGGTGGTCATAATTTAGCATCATTCGTACACATATAAAACAGATTTTCTTTTCCA
This sequence comes from Populus alba, assembly GCF_005239225.2. Lineage (NCBI taxonomy): Eukaryota > Viridiplantae > Streptophyta > Magnoliopsida > Malpighiales > Salicaceae > Populus > Populus alba. The sequence continues at coordinate 4,286,314 of NC_133285.1, read as the reverse complement.
GAGAGACATCCAGTAAGTTAGGACTTATGGACTGTTGGTTTTCGGTGTTCTTGGGGTCGAGCCTCCTATGCTAGCTAAGCTTTCTGCTGTTCGTTTTTGTTTATAATTGCTTTGGTCTTTGGGTTACAGCAGGAAGGTGATGGTTGAGACCAATTCCCAGGAGATTATTCGGGCAAATCATGGATGTTTCCATGTTTAATTTGTAGAAATTTAGGGAAAAGATGGAAGAACAGTTGTTTATCTTCTTTTTTTTCTATCCCTTTGTGTTGTTTTACAGAATGCTTCTAAAGAAAAGAAGTGCACAACCAGTGCCAAGATTTGTGCAAGGAGTCACAGATTTTGAGAGATCAATCACCCCCTAAACATTCTCCTGGGTAATTATCTTTAATTAGCTAAACATGAGGAGTTAGTGATTGATTCAGTGAATGTAATCTTGTGATGATCTTCTGCAACCTCTTTATCCTTCTGATAATCTTCCAGTTCCATTCATATCATTACTTAGGAGTTAGTGATTGATTCAGTGAGTGTAATCTCTTGTGATGATCTTCTGCAATCTCTTTATCCTGCTGATAATCTTCAAGACTCACGTTTCCATATATATCATTTACATGTTCGTCATCCTTACTCTGCCATCATCGAGCTGGACATTAGAATACTTCTTAGATAAGATTGGAAGTGCATACTCTCTCATATTCTATGTCAAGGGAACCAGTACTGTGTTGATTTTTTGGCGGAGTTAGGAGCTCAGAATCAGGAAAGCGATCGGTTGTGGCATTAATATACTCCTCTAGGCATGAAAGCTATCCTGCAGGGTGATCATATGGGTGTTCTAATATGGTATTAATTTCATAACAGTGCTAGAAGATGAGCTACACAGTGTGGCTTTGATTTTTGACAGTGACAGTATAACTCCATTAAAAAAGATACACGAATACATGTAAAATAGGGTCATAATCAGTAAATTAATATAGGGAATTTAGAGTATTTTTAGCATTGCACAGTAAGACAAGAACGAAGATTCAATCGCTTTGGCGCACGATAGAACTTGTCATAAAAAGCACCTCCTGGTTGATTCTAGCTGAGTTTGTTGACCTGTTATTAGTATGGCTAGAATTTCAAGGAAGCAAATCAGCCAATGACCTCTGAACAAGTAGTGAGTCAACTCTGACGATCAATCGAGACTAGATAATTTAGATGCTAAACTTGATAAATAAATAAATAAAATACGAGAACCAGACCGAGTCACTCAGTTACGACTATTATCGTTATTTTATAAGAAACAGAACCTAATATATTATCCAAACAAATTGAGTATGTGTATTTTTAATTTTATTACATTGAGTACAATTGTTCGAAATCGAGATTTTATCACAATTAAATGAGTATTTTTTTCGCTACAGAATGGATTAATTTTTTTAACAAATAAAAGTGGATGTGGTCTAGGTAATTGAAGAATAGGAGAGAGCTGTGAGAGTGAGATCGGGAGTTGTAGCAACGACTAGTACATGCCACCAAACTTGAATTCAAGTCAACCAAACAAGGAAAAAATATCTTTATTTATGCACTACGTGAGACATTAAACAAAAAATTCATTCAAAGTCCATGATTTGAATTTTAATTTATGAAGGAACAAATCAACGAGTCCAGTCTTTTGAGAACCTTCTCCTCCATGGCTCCATCACACCAAACCTCGGTGTCTATCGATGATCTATCATAACAGTAAAAATACTTGTGACGGTGATGATGGGCTTGAAGGAGAAGTAAATGGAAATAATAATAATATTTAAACATCAAAGTCACCGTCAAGAAATGCGACGGTGGAAGAAAATGATGGAGGTGGAAGAGCGATGGTGCAGCAATAGCAGCAACATCACTCAGTGGTGGCGGCAAAGATAAAAGGTGAGATGACTAGGATGGTATGAATAATTAATATATATAATGAAAAAAATATATCATTTTAAAAAAATCCACCCATATTTTTTGTTTTTTATTCGTACCTTTCTCTATAAAAATAATAATATTATATTTAACTTTCATTCACATCTCCATACTTCATCCAGAAATCGAATTCGCCAAGAACACACCTAAAGAAAATGTGCATTTTAAGACGAACAGCAATGCATTAGTAAAAGGATATCCAAAGATTTTAGGGGGTTGGCGTGAAATTAAATATATTTGATTTTCCTAATTATTTTTTGTGGGACACGAATTTTCAGCGAATTAAAACCTTCAATTCATTTAAACACAAGATTCATATGGATAAAAAAAGAGGAGGAAAAACCCTTTGCGTGCACGAGAGAAATTACATGATGTCTGCCTCCACTTTGACAAGAAACTTGAACATATATTTTTCTTAATTTGGGAAAGATCTGTGTCACGAAAAGGTCAGTACTGAATGATTGCTATTTTCCTGATTATTTTAATTTAGAAGCACGAGAGAATAAATCTATGCATACATGGAAATCAACCGAACAGCGAAAAGCACACTAGAATAAGTTTGGCAAAGCACCAATGACCATGGAAATTGTTTTTCCTCCCGAGAAGGAACACGGCAACATCATAGATTTCAAAGTTTGGATAGCCTAACTTATTTAAGACTGGAGAAGGAAGGAATATAGGATATCTTCTTTGAAAATGGTGAGGTTTATCTACTCTTAGCATTGGATTCAAAGTAAAGAATATAGAAACTTTTCTTTGAAAAAATTAATCACCAGTTTACCTTCACGATTTCTTCAGAGATATTGCTATGATTTTGATTTTTTTATTTTAAATGTTTCTTTTTCGCACTTCGGATCTGAACCCAATGCCAAGATTATTAAATTAAAACTATGTGACGATTTAAGGAGCTCGAAAGAATAGAAAAAAAAAAAAAAAAAAAAGATGACGAACTTGGAGGTGAAATAGAAGAGGATACGAATCGTGTTAAAAATTAATTAATTTTTTTAACTTTCATAATATATTTATGTGAAATGAAAGAAAAAAACTTCTCTTGAATCCAAAAATATATGACAAAATTAATAATAAATAATACACCATAAACTTTGGTTGAATAATGAAATTAAAAACTAATATAATTAATCTTTATAAAATGGTCAAGGAAAAAAAAATAAGAATAAATTTAAAAAATATATATATGACAAAATAAATTGAAAGGCTATATAAAAAATAGACAAAACTTTGACAAAAAAGCTAAAGACAATAATTATAAATAAAAAGAAAATGATCGAAGTTAAAATATTATCAACAAAAAAAGTAATAACATATATAAAGCAGTGAACATATTTTAGAAAAGTATAATAAATTAAAAGGACTTTATAAAAAAATAATGAGTCAAATAGCATGTAGAACTTTTAAACGAAAATTTTAAAATCTTTGTCCTTGCTTTTAGGATTTAATTTCACATGTTTAATAATTCCAAGAAGTTTTGGCAAGACTTATCTTGGTCAAAGTGAAGTTGGATTCAATATATAAAAATAAAATAAAATTACAGTGCTTTTTTTACTAAAAATAAAGACTAGTAGGCAAGAAAACCAAGCTTGCTTTGCCAAAATTGTCTTTTCTGCTTCTTCTCTTTTAAAAAAAAAAATAAAAATTAACGTGTGATCTTGGTGTTCACGTGTTGTTGTTTTTTTTCACCAAGACATCGTCTTTTGTTTCTTATTATTTAAGCAGGCCATATATTAAATTAAAAAACAAAAAACTAATATGGCTCAATCTTTCCAAGCAAATCATCATATATTAGACAGTAGATTTGAAACAATATAATAACTATTATATTCTTTTAAAAATAATTAATAAATTAGCTACGAAGAGTATATTTAATTTGTGGTGGGTCAATGTCCATGGCAAAGCGAAAATGTTCTTAAGTATGGTATTAACAATTCATTTTTTATAGTGAATTAAATCCATTTTTTACTTTTGTAGGAGATCCACATTTTTAAACCCGGATGATAAAAAACAGAATCATGCTTGTTATTAACTCACTTTCATTTATTGTAGATTTGTTTGATGTTGCTATGTTTTATAGGAGCAATTTTTTTTAAAAAAATTCTATTTTATTTTTGAATCAAAGCAAATACGTTTTCAATTAAAATTCAACCTGTTTTATGATGGTCGACATGCATTTTTCTTGCTTAAAGATACCACTTTTTGAAAATATAATAGTTGATTATTAAAAACTATTTTTACTAAAATTAATTTAACTTTTAATGCACCATAACACAGCAAGTCAAAAGAACAATAAATTCTGAAAATACCAAACAAAACTTCTAATTTCATTGTCATAAATGTTGGGATTTTGGTATAGAAATGAAAATTTAAAGGAAAAATATTAAGGGGATAAGATTTAAAGATGAGAAGGATAATATTGTTCGTAGTGTGTGAGAGGAGGACAGCAAATCCTTCCAAAAGTTTTCTAATAATGCCAGCGCTTGCCTGCTTGGACGACTATCACCCTTTTATGGGAATTTTCAATTCATATTGGCCAAACTCGTGCATAGAAAAACAACTTGCTTCCTTTCAGATTATGATGATAGATAATCATGGATTGGGATGAAATATATTATTTTAGTAAAATCTAGGATTTATATCAACGGCTAGATTTGATGTTAAAATGAAATAAATGTCCAATCATGTATTGTTTGAAGAACAAGGTAACATGAAATATGAAAATCGTGACCACTAATTTGAATTCAGGCCTTCATTGAAGCAATTTTTAGCAAACTATTTGTGAAAAATCATTTTTTTTAATATATTTTTATCATATGTAGTTATAGGAAGATACAAATAACTTTTCATGTCTTGGAACCACGCTTTGAATTTTGTAAAGATCTTTATACATAACCTAGAATGATTATTTTTTTTACGAGAACTTTACATGTAACTTGAAAACATTACATTGTTGGTTTAATATTCAATGGTAGTAGGTTTAAGTGTTTCGATATTTATTTCCTTTTAAATAAGGTTTTGAATTCAAATATTATGAATAAAGCATATTATCACTGAGAGAGTTTTACTCCTTAGTGGGTTGTCTCAGCTTTGAATTAGTTGGGGTTTAGTAGACTTTTAAATACCAGAATTTAGATTAAAAAAAAATATATTATCTTGGCTTAATACTGAAACAGTTGCATGAATCATTAACCAAAAAAAAAAAAAAAACTTAATTATCTTTACTAAGTAATAATTTTGGGCAGAGAGATGTGTTATTTCAAATATATATATGTCCAATGCTTATTCGTTTGAAATTCTTATTTATACTCAGGTTTTTTTTTTAATACTACAAGCTATATCACATGATTCGAAGCTGTTATATATAAAGGATTTTATTGAAAAATAATAAGAATGGAAATGAAACATAATTGAAAGTCAATAAAAAATAAAGTTTTAAATAACTCAAGGAACTTTTAAAATGGATTGATCCAACACGAGAAACATTTTTCCTTTTTATGTTGAATAATAAATACGCAATATCTTCTAATATGATTTTTCATTTTATCAAAACAAAAATAATTAATAATATATGGCATGATACCATATTCTAATAGATATATAAAAAGTTGCAAAACAAATCTTACACAATATGAAATCACTCTTTGTTGTTACTGGATCTAAGATGCTTTTAATGTTTTATATGTGTTTCATGGGATCTATAAGATAATCATAATCATCCAAGATGGTCTTTCGTAGTAACACATTCTTTGAAAAGATGAGTATATAATATACTCTGTAATAAAATGGAGAATATCTCCATTAGTGGGATTAATGTTTATTCTAAGAGTTCCATCAATTATGAAAAAAGTTTTCATGAAAGGTCAAAAAATATAAAACCGAAATGAACTATCTTTTTATTTAGTTTTTTATAAACAATGTCATTGATGAAATATGAAAAAAAAACTTCACATGAAATTTGGGCTTTCCACAAGATGCAATCATTGCCAGGATGTATTAGGGGCTAGGTGTTTGGGCTTGATTATTCCTTGTTAAATTCGTCTATCATGAAATAAGGGATTCTTTAATACTTAAGTCAATAAATGAAAAGGAGAAATGAAAAATTTAAGAACAAGATTGAAATATTGAACTTGATAAAAATTATGACTTATAAAAACCTGTCTTGTTTATCCAATGACACAAAATATTTGTAAATATTGATTATGTCAACTCACCTTGGAAGATGGAGAGTTAAATAATAATTAATTGATGAAGATATTAATTTTATATTTGGTTGTAGTATTTTTTACTCTAAGAATATGCTGGTGATTATTAATAATATTTAAATTAAAAATAACAATTAATCAAGAAATAAGATGCTTAATTTGCATTGAATGTGATGTGTGTTTGCAATATCAATAATTAGCTCAAAAAAAAAAAGCACCAACCTTGTGTTAAAAATATTTATTTACTTGCAAAAAATATATCAAAGGATAGAGTGGCTTTTAACTCAGTCCGTTTGGTCGTGTGCTCGGACCGATATTATTTTGTTTTCCATGCTCAATCAATAATAGGCTGCAACTTGAGATAATTTACGGCTTGGATTTAATTTGATTTGCATTTTCTTTTTATTATTATTTTTAAGGTTTTAAACCGAAACCAAACTCATCCATTTTTTTTGGAATTTGCAATTGACTTTAACCAATATAATTACAAAATCATTTAGTTCAATTTGGGCCCCGTTAGTCTTACATCATTATTAATTGAGTTTCAAAATTTTTATTTTATCAATTTTACTCTAAATATAATCGATACCTAACAATATCATCCCTTCATCGACCTATCATTCCATCGCCAAACATTATCTTTGTTTTATTATAGATTAAGATTTAGTTTTATTCCTTGAATGTAAGTATATCACAATTAGATGCGAATTGGATGAGATTTTTAAATTTCACTAATAGTGAAGGATGAAGTGACCTTGTCTAACGTCCATGACAATATTTGGAACCAAATTGATAAATTCAGGAAGTGTTTGACTCGATTGGTAATAAGTTTATATTGGGGGGACTAAAGTGAGGTTTTGCCATTTTGAGACCGCTTCTGTCTTCCTCAACCGCCCCACAAACCCGCGCCACTGCTCATAACGGCATCAGCTTCGCGATTTGAGGCGGCCGCCATCTCAGATCACCAGAGACGACCACTGCACCATCGGACGCTAGTGATCACCAAAGCACTGCCATCCTCGAGCACGAACAGAGCTGACGCTGCCCTCGCTAGCATCGCCATACTAGCCACTGACGGCAGCTGCAACCTGAGGGTTCAGGGAGAAAGGAGTGATATTTTAAAGGGATAGGAGGTCATCGGCGATAAAAGGGTTCAAATCCCTTGACTAATCAAACGTCTCAAAGGTATCGTTTCTTTCCTTGATCCTTTACTTGTTAGCTAAATGTCCAAGCTTTACTGGTTGGAAGGATGAAAATGGATATTCATGAATCCTATTACCGGTACCTAATAGAGATTATTTTATATCTTTGAGGGTTCATACCCATCAAAAAAAAGAACGAGAAAACTTTGCTTAAGGTTTGACATACAGAAGTGAGTTCTGCAAAGGTTTAAGGCTAATTGCGAATCGGTGTGAGGGTCTTGTGTTGAAGGATCGAGTTTTTGGGTCCAAATACTTAAGTTAAAGCTTGAAACTTAGAGTTTAGAATAATTTAGGCTAGAAATTGTTGTTTTGTTTCTGTCCACATGCCACCTGGTTTTGAGGTGGAGATGTGAAGCATGCTTGTTTGTGTTGTTCTGGTGAAAATCTTGAGGGGAAATTGATGTTGGCCTAAAATGATGCCAAATTAGATCTGAGAAAAAACTTCAATCGCTTGCTTCCGTGTTTTACTTCATGGATTGGTGTGGTTTTAATTTGATTATCTGTGCTGAATTTTTTAGCAATCGGGATGTGAATCATGGATAATTAAGATTTCATCTCTAGTGAGTAGTGATAATATTGCATGGTTTTGAGAGTTTTTGTGATGTGATATGGATTTTCTCGAAGGCTAAAGACTGAGGCCAACATTGATATCTCCAATGACGGGTTCACGCATGTATTGATTTGTTTGTAGATACAAAAACGGGTGTTTTACTTATGTTTTCATGATTCTGATGATTTTCAGCTAAAGATTTGCTTTTTGATTGATTTTTGGATGAGATTGGTGTTGCCGCTGTTTTATTTTGATAAAAAAATCGCATGTTTTGGCTTGAAAACCTGCCCTGATTTTTGAAAATAATAATGGAATGTTGATGCGTGATTTTTTGAGGTTTGAAGAATGAAAATGAAGTTTGCATACCACTACTTTTCTGGTTTATAAAAATGCAAACATGAAATTTAAGGTCACAATACAAGGGCTCAGGGAGAAAGGAGTGAGATTACTAGTAGATAACGATCCACATTGTCCATCTGTCGAGTTAACATTCTCCAAATTAAGAATCTCTTAATTATCATAGCATGACATTTTCCATTAGAAATGTACCACGACTCCTATATATATCTCGCAAAAAAAATTGCTGTGGAATATATTTAGGCAATTCTTGGGCTGGAACCTCAAATACCAATCCCTAGCCTGGTTGAAATGTGTGGTGCTTTAGCTTGTGCTATTCATTGGATATTAACGATTATTGAGCGTTGTTCCCGAAAAGCGTTGTTTATTTCCAAGTTGAAGCAGATTCATGATAAAGGAAACCTGTTAAACTTTCCTCTAAACTTCTCGCTGTAATGGTGTTCAAAACCAATCTCATGTGTAGCAGGAATATTTCAAATGGAGACACAGAAAACTCAACCAGAAAAACATCAATCACCTGCTGTCACCTCATGCCGACGGAAAAAGAAGGATGATGCCACTTTTTTGGTGGATGTGAAGGATCACATTGATGAGTTCATCCATGCATCTATGGATGAGCACAAGGATTGTTTCAAGAAGACTATCAAGAAGGTTAATTCCAACTTCCAAGTTCAATTGTCAAGTGACAACTGAAAAATGTATCGTGTAATCTGTGAGTGCGTGTGAATCGGTAGCTGGCCTAACACTTTGGTTCATTTTCAGATGTTTGGAATGTCGAAGATTGTTGCTGAGAGGAGTGCTGATGCTAAGGAAGTCGAGAGTGCTCTTCCTCTCCGAACCACAGTGGCAGAGTAGAATGTCTTCACCCGTGTTCTAATGGGCTCATAATGCCAGTTTTAGTCATGTTTTGGTATGTGGTTAAAGAATTACGACGTTTAGTGCAGTTTGCTAATATCACATTACTCTGTTCTGCTATGAGTTGAATAAATGAATAAAGTTCGAATTCTTTGAGGACCCCATCCTGGTCGTCTTCTTTTCTTCTGAAGGGGGCGATCCCAATTCCTCGAGAAGGCTATATTGCTCAACAGCCGAATAATGCTCCTCCATTAGGACTGCTCCCTTGTGGATTTCTCGGTTTCCATTCAAAGCAAGCTAATTCCTTGTCTGAGTGCTAGTTTCCTACCTTCTTCATGCTTTTTCTCAGGTTACTTATTCGATCTATCACCATTTTTTCTCCCCCCCCTAAATCCTTGAAAGTTTTACTCTTCAGTTTTGGGCGCCCTGATGGCTCAGCTAGATCTTTTCCCCTTAACCACGACCACGAAGGTAAACGTTAACGTCCTCTAATTGATCTGGGCCTGTAATTCGGGCTGCTAAGAATTTAAACTTTCTCCGAATTCTCAACAGCCGAATCATGGAGCCCATTTACAGCTAAGCAAAACAGACGCTACCAAAATGGAACAAATCAAATGCTCAACGAGAACAGTTGTTAAAACTGGGGAGCAACATTGCAGACTTGTCAGAAGTGTGCATACAGCATGGAGAACGGGACCGTTTATTGTTCTCTTGCGCTGCTGTTAAGAACATCTGGGCCCTATTTTGCAGCTTTTTGGCATTGATAGACCGGTAGGAAATTGGTGGGCAGAACTTAATTGGACTAGGAGGAATGTTGCCAACAAAAAAATGGATTTCAGGCTATGTGCTAAGATGGGCTCGGTGATCTTATACTTTTTAACACATGAAAGGAGAGGAATACGAGGATAAACCAGGCAACGAAATCTTCATATGGTGAAATTGCGAGGAAGATTATTCATTCAGTCTGTTCGGTTGGGTTAACCGGCACATAAATCCTCCTGGAAGCAAAGGACAGTGCCAGGTTTTCTGAGTTCTGTGAAGAAGGTGGAATTTATAGATAGACACAAAAATTGTAGGGATGATGGATGAATTTATTCCTTCATCAAAGAAAAAAGTTAAAAACTTGAAACCAGAAACCAAAGCAAAAATGAAAAGATTCAATTGCCACTTTCTTACAATTCGATAAAACCATGAATTAATATGAAGATTTTCGACAACATAAGATCTCGAATTGGAAAGAACAACTAAAAAAACCAAGATTGTCGAACCTTCAGATCTGTAATCATCATAAGGCTCCAAAGGAGGCGGCATGCAGTAACTGCGGAGGGGAGAGGGGGAATGAAGAACAAAGACGAGCAGTAAACGAGTTTCAATTCAGATTGAAAACTAAAATAAAATTAAAAAGGACATCATGATTATCCCCTCAGGTTTTCGTTTCCACATGCTTCTCTTTCTGCCGCTTCCAGTCTTTCTCTTGCATCTCCTCTCCCTCACACACAGCGCTGCTCTCGCTCCCCTTGATATCAGCTAAACGGAAGAGCACCTCTTCTTTATATCCTGGGGTTTTGGAATTTTCAGTTTACTCTTTTTTTCTTTTCTTTTCTTTTCTTTTCTTTTCTTTTCTTTATTATTATTATTATTTACCCTATTCTTTTTGGGACGGTAAAAGTTTCAACTTTTGACCCCACGGGTTGGTTCAACGGCGGAGAAAACAATACGAGGGGGTGAAAAAAAAACTGGCAAAGATTCCAAAATCTTAGCATCGTTAATCCAATGGACCAATACTAATAATATCCATTACCGATGTACATCACAAGCAGTTCCCGGCTGCTGACATTACTGTCAAGCCTCGAGCATTTCTTTATCAGTTTGATCGTTCAGCCTCCCAATACAAACCAAGGATGGTGACGGTGTGTAAACAGTGATTCAGGTTTAAGAACTACATGGCTTTCGCACTACATCAATTGCAAGCCAAAAACAGATTGCGAAGAGACAAAACCACCAGTCTACCACCAAGCATCAGAACGAAACAACTGACTTGGCTTGTGTTGAAGCTTGCAAACGAGACAGAGCAGTGTCACTTTCTTCGCATTCGTCAAAAACCATGGGTCTCCCGCTGACAGGCTTCCTGTGGATCAGACAAATAAAATTTATTACAACTTGTATAAAAGGGATACATGCTCTAAAATTTCAAATTACAATCAACAAAGTATTAACAATAGCTATTGCAAGTCTTAAAAAACAGCATGTGACTCTGTCTCGTCGTTTGATTAACCCAATAGACTGCTAGTTTTTCAGTCTATCCTTTGTTACTACCCTGATTCCTTAAGTTTCAATTGGGAAGGTACAAACACCATCATTACTCAACTGCATTAACATTGGCCGGGGAAGAGGTACTGGCAGATCTTAGTAAATTTACAAGACAAACAAATTACTGTTCTTATGGGTAGACAGTTTTTTTTTTTTTTTTGGTGAAAGGCAGTTTAACTCCAATAGTCAATAACACAGGCAGGAACCACAAGGCTCGGGGAAAAAAAAATACCTTTGTGAGATGAAACTCTCTTCAGACAATGCCTTCTCTAACCTCTCCTCAAATGGTGTTGCATGCCAACTTACCTTCTGATCCTGAAAACAAAAGACGGTTACTTGTATGCAGCTCCTAATAGTGCACGCAGTGAGAGAAGAATAAATATAGTTTACCTCTTTATATTTGTTTGTCGAATTTGGAATTCCATTTCCATCCCACCACTTCGGGGAGATTCGAGAAGCTTCATTCTCATTCCAGTGAGCAGCAACCATTCCAATGATAGGCCTGTCCCCAGGAGTTCTACCAGAACTAAAATTTTGGCCAGCAGCAGCGCCAATATTTGGATTATCTTCACCAGTTGTGGATTGTGGTGGTTTGACCCAAGAAGACAAGCTCGCTTCCACCTTCAAATCTTTCCCAGAGGATGTTTCTTTTACTCCCCATTCTGGTTTAGGAGTTGCACTTTCAGACTGCTCAAGAGATTCTCTCAGCTCACCTGACTGTTCATGTGAGTTAGAATCATCTTCCCTCAGTAACTTCCATTGAGAGGCATTTTCAACAGGGTTCAAGACCGAATAAACATATTGGGACCTGATCCTAGTCTTTCCATTTGCTAGAGTGTCCAAGTTCGCAGGAAAAACAGTACCGGGAGTTTGCATGTCGTCTGAAATTTTTAATGGGGTCGGCTTAGGAGAAGGCTTTGAAACACTCAAATTCCCTGGAGATTCATATTTCCTAGGGACTTGGCAACCATTTTCAGACGACCCTTTAGAGGAAGATGTATCAAAATCACATTCAAAGCGAACACACCTGTTCCTGCTCTGAACATTTGTAGCTGAAAGCCAAGGAGCACCAGTAGCAACGTTATCAATCTCATCTGGTTGAACCTTGATCATTCTTTTATGACTCCCTGACTCACTATCTTCACTGGATTGTACATTTGTCATACAGCTACAGAAAAGAAGACATGAAATATTAGCCGTTCTAAAACTTTCATGCATGAGTTCCAAGTATTGCAAACAATAAAGGAACACATTGCATGACCGGATGAGCCTCTAATGGATCTCATCAAGCTAAGAAATGAAATGCAATTATTAGATGCAGATCCTTCAACAGGCCATGTTACTCCTCAAGACCATCATAAAAGAGTCAATGAATAAGATTTACAAACAGTGTTCAAACTGATTGCAAAGCAATTCTTAAGCTTGAAAAATGAGACAAATTTAGTTTCCAGGTACCATGTGCACAGAGAGAAGTTAAATACATGTGAATGATTTGACTACTCACAGAAGTTAGAAGTTCAACCTGCTAGGTGTCTGCTCAGAAGAAAATGAACCCTTCCCCAATTCTTCCCAAAGTTTAACCGGAGTACGGGAGTATTCATTTTGATTATCCAACTGAAGTTTCTCCATCGATGTGTTGGGAAGCCATGAATGGAACTTTGAAGATTCTGAATATTTGTCAAGCCCTGGTGAACCTTTAAGCTTATCGCAAGCTTTGCGAATTTCAGTTGGAGTCTCTGGCAAAGTACCACAAGCTCTAAGAAATTTAGCCTGGAGATAGAGAGAAGTCACGACCAAAATAATTAAATTAATTAACGAACTCTCTCATTAGAAAGTTTAAGGTAGATTGTGTTATCGAAGAGCTTACAACTGAAAGATAAATCCAGAAAAACAAATAGATGAATAGTTCAACTGTCCTTCATAAATATCAACACTAATTATAGTATTTCAGGATGTTATATATTGATGTAAACTGTATGATCATCTTATAATAGGATCTACCATGGGATGCCCAACTATAGTCTTCTAAAAGGTCCGACCATCTACAAACAATAGACATCATCATAAATCATTCTCGCATATAAATGGCTTTGTGCATTTCATTTGTAATAGAAGTAAAACGTTGAGAATGATAATTCGGAAGCCATAAGGGTGCCGTTTTAGAAAAGGTAAACAGATTCTGATTGAAGATCAAGCAACAATTGTTAAGTCCCGATTCAAAAAAATTAATTCAAGTTTTCTAACAATTGTAAGCGACTTTAATTTATAGTTCAATGGGAGGATGAGGCCCTGCAGCAAAGCTAATACTAGATAAAAAGCTCTTAACGCTACTGTTTTTCAACCCTGTTCCTGGTTTGATCCTTTTCTTCATAACCACTACCTAGAGCTAAAAAGAAAACCCCGTGATTGAACGCATCTTTCGGTCTCAAAAACGTAATGTAGAAACCAATCAACACAAATAAATGTTTAAAACTACAGCTTGAAAGTAGCAAGAATAGCACAAACAAATTCTCATTGATAGATACAACAATACACACCTCATCCCTGAGTCCCTTATTGATCTGTGGAGATCCTAAACACGGATTCTCAATATCACCACGCGGAGATTCTTCTTTCTCTATCAAAGAGGAAACAAATGCAATTAAAAACAAGTCAGAAACCAAAAAAAGAAAAATCAGAGTGAAAACATAATTAAAGATATTAAACAGCTATTTACCTTCAGATAAAAATAGAGATGATAAACGATTTTTAAGCACCCCAGCTTCCTGCTTCCCACCCACCAAAAAAAAGAAGTTGTGAATATCTTATAATTCAATAATCCCCTTTTTAATCTCTAGCAAACATTACACCAAAAAATTAAACACTTATTTTCTATCCAACCAAAACAGATATTAAACAAAAACAAAAATCCTATAAAATATTAGACTAAAGAAATCGTTTGTTTTTCTAAAATTCAGCTTCCAATCAAACAAAAAATTTCCCAGCAACCAAACAGAAAGATTGAGATGCTAAACGATTTTTAGATACCATGGTTTCCTGCTTCCCATTCTCAACCCAGCCAGGAAAAAAATGACGACGACGGTAAATATCATAATTCGATAATTCTCTGTTTTACTTCAATTTCATAAAAAACACCGATATCAAGGAATTAAACGCTCAGTTATCGATTCGCAGCCATTTCAGCCAACACGTCTCGAACAAAAAAAAAAGCATAGAAATCCTAGAAAATCCTAAAAACCAACTAAGAACAAGATTACAGTTACCTAAAATTCAGTTTCAAGAAACAGAGAAAAGAAACGCTTCTTTCCAGCTTTAAGAAATATATATATATATATACGGGGAACAAAACAGAAAGTGGAAGAAAAGAAAAGAAAGATTACAAGAGTAGGTTTGGATCGAAGAGAATCGGAGGAGATGGCGTGCGGTCGAGTCCGATTAGAGCGATCGTCTTTGGTTCGGAAGCAGGTAAAGAAACAGCCCATAGCTCTTAAAAACGATCTAAAAAGAAACCGCAACACCTTTCCCAAAATCAATCCAATTTCACGCTTCAATGATGCACATATCATGTTACTGTCATCTATCTATTTTCTTTTTCTTCTTTTTTTTTTCCTTTCGTTCTTGTGGGGTTTATAATCAGGGTGTGAGAAGGGGGGGGGGATAGCTGTTGGGTCCTTTTTGAAATTTGAAACCAACCAAACGAGGGAAAGATTTCTGGTCTCCGAAATGGAAACGTTTTTGAGTGCTTACCGTACTTGATGGGTAGGCAAATGATAGTGCTACTCGCTTCATGATCATGACACGTTGGTGGGTTGTGATTTTGTTTTTGGAATTTACGGGATTATCCCTGTGATGAAAGAGCGAGTGTTGTCTCTATTATGGACGTCACAGAGTGTGAGGTGTGTTATTGCAAGTTTTCCTTTCGAGGAATAACTTCTAAATTAGTCTTTTAAGTGCTTATTTGGTATTTTAGGGAAGATTATTTTTAAAAAAAATTTTTATTTTAAAATATATTAAAATTATTTTATTTTAATTTTTATATCCAACACATTAAAATCACTTAAAAATACTATAAAATTTATCAATTTGATTTTTTTCATTTAATTTTTTTCAAGAAAAATGCATTCTTAAAAGCTTTTAAAATCATAAACACTTTTAAAAGTAGAAGCTAGCAAACTCTGGGTTTAATATATTTGGCATAACACTGGCTTTTGCAGTTACGCTTAAAAAAATAAATTTTAAAAAAATATTTTTAATTGTGGTTTTTTAAAATGTAGATTTTGAAAAATATATGTTTAATTTAAAATGTTTTAAGATGGATTTTTGCATGTAAAATAAATAAATAAATATGTTTTCTTAAATAAAATACATATTATTTTAGCTTCTATAACATCAAAATTTAAAATATAATCAGTACGAGAATCCATGAAAAAATTAAATGATTTAACTTAACATAACAAGTTTTTCTTTTATGATTAAATAAAAAAAATAAAAAGAAATATCACAATCCCAAAATATTCCCTCGTCATTTATCTCGGCTTTTTATTATTTTTTATTGTCTTCTATTCCATATTGATATGATATGCCATTGTTTACAAGAAAGCAAAGCAAAGAACAATTTTATGCATCCACAAAATATTTGTTAACTCTTTTTCCAAATTTCAGCTGTGGGCTCTCGGCCCAATTTTACCCGCTCCTTCTTATAACATCAAAGAAATTATATATATATATATATATATATATATATATATATATATATATATTTATTTATTTATTTATTTATTTATTTATTGACACATCCTACGGTAAAGGCGGATATGATCATGTGAGGGTTAAAAGACTCTCACCACTGGCAGGGGAACAAAGGATGTTTAGTTGCGTGTTAATAATTATTTTTTGAAGTATTTTTAATTTAAAAATATATTAAAAATAATATTTTTAAAAAATATATTTTAACATCACCATATTAAAATAATATAAAAAAATAAAAATATATTAATTTAAAAAAAAAAATTAAAAATTTTCAGAGTGCCAAACAACATATTGGTGTGAATCTACATGATGGAGGCTGTGCATCCCTCCGCAAGGAGGTGCACTTTTGCCTCCCTGTACCTGGGCTTTAATTCCGGGTCCTATTGAAATCTCTCCAGGCATATGTCATGTTTGCAACTTTGGGTGGGCTTCTGCGATTCTGCTCCCGTAGGCCTGTTATCAAATTTCTTTTATATTTAAAAAAAAAACTAAAAGATATGGGAAAATTACTGCACACACAAACTCCTCAGTACTTTTTGAACGGGAATGGTATAATTATTATTTTGCTCTTTTTAAAAAAACTCACTTAACTTGGCCTCATGGGGTCATTAGCAATTGCATAAGGACTAATCGGTTATTATTATTTTGATTGGGTTATAGGATGTTTTTTTTTTAATTGTATAATATAATGATTAGAATATCCTTAAAATTCAAAAAAATTGCTTTGATGAAGGGGTGATTTTGTCTTTTTGTTTTTAAAAAACTCATTAAATTTACTTTATTTTCTCTGGTTGGAGGCTTGCAGCGAGCTCTCCAAAAACAAAATGCCAAGAACATTCTGGTTTGAAGCAGTAAATTAAGCTGTTCATATATTAAATCAAAGTCCAACGTTTCTAGTAAAAAGATAAGAGTTTCTAGTAAATGATGATGTGTGTTGGTATTGTGGTAATCTTTCTGATTTAAAAAAAATATATTTTATAAAAAGTATTTTTAAGTAAGGTTAGTTTGTTAAAATGTATGTTTCGTTAAAATTAAGGTTGAATAAAAAGTTATTTAATATGTTTGGTTAGGTTGTTGTTTTGTTTTGCAACTGTTTTTGTTAAGGGTGAGCAAAAAAACCAATAAACCAATTAAACCGAGAAAATAAAAAAAATAACCGAAAAAACTAAATCGAAAAAAAAAACTGAATTAACCGATTAAAAAATCACAAAAAAAATCCGATTCAGTTCGATTTTGATTTTTAAAGTCTGAAACCAATTGAACCAAACCGGTTCAACCAGCTAGCACTTGGAAAAAAACCAACTAGAAATACAATGTTTTCTAACCTTAAAATCACATTCTAACCTTAAAAATATAAAAAATTAATAAAAAAATCGGTTGAACACAGCCTAGGCATCTTCTTCAAATTTGTTCATACTTCACAAGAGTCAATTATTTCCAACACTTTCAAATCCCACGCATTGCGGTGTTGCTACGTGGGCGAGAGCAAATGGTATTTTATTTATTTTGCTAATTAAAAGGAAAAAATAAAAGTTGTGGCTGGAAATTGCGGTAACAGAGAAAAAAGCAATGAAAGTGACAGCAACGGCCAAGCTTACTTGTGTATAGGATTAGGAGCTGCACAGCCCGCACACATGTTGGTGGACTGTAATTCTCAAAAAACAAAAAAACAAAAAATGGTGATTATGGTAATTTTATTATTTCCTTTTGAATTCTCATGTCATTATTAATCTTCCTATTCTATCCTTTTTTCCAGCTTTAAAAAACAGACAAAAATAAATAAATAAAATTTCCTGTACACATGCTGCCGCCACGTTAAGGATCAATTGTCATGCCTGTGGAAAAGTAGCTCGCCAGCCAGCGATGCATCTTCGCTGATGTGTACGTGAGAAAAACCACAAAATCAGTTTTATATATAATTACTGATTAGAAATAGAAGAAAGGGATTCAATTATTTATATATAATTAATTATTGAGTAATTTGATTATATTATTTTAATCTTGTTTATGTATTATCATGTTCACTATAGTTGTATATATTTGAATAAAATATCAAATATTTCATATTCATAAAACGTTTAATCTAAATTTTGTATAAATTTATAGCGTTTTGTTTTTTTTTTTCTATTAAAATTGAATTCATAAAATCTTTATCTCAGAAAATAAAAGCAAAAGTTAATAATTTTTAAAAAACCATGTGATATATTTTATTTTCCTGGTGCATATCAAATGTAAATTTTTAACTATTCTCAGTTTCTAAAAAAATACTATTGTATCATTTGATTTCATAAATTTATTAAAGAAATAATTGAAAATAATAAAGAATCAAGTAAAATAACATACAAGTGAACTCATGCGCTTATAATATAAGCTTTTTACTGGTTAATAAAAATAGTATAAAATAAATTTAAATCAATAAAATACTATCCAAACATTTAGCTGAAAAAAAACTTGGTTTTTTCAACTTGTAATTAATATTTTATTATTATTATTTTTACATGTGACAAGATGGACTTTGTACAAGTTTAAGTTTTTTAGTAAATACAAGATTGTATTGATTAAACTTTAATATACGCAATTTGTATACCATAACCATAGTGCTATTTTAAATTATATATGATTTGAAAGAATATTATACACGGAAAATAAAATAAATAAAAATGATACTTTTTATATATAAAAAAGGATAAGATATTCACTTCCAACACATTAGAAAATTATAATTAAAAAAGGATAAGATAAAAAATATATTGTAAGGGAGACCTGGCCGGATAGGCAATCAGTAGAAAGATGGCGACTGCCACGTGCTATTGTATGGGTTGAACTGACAGGACAAATACCAAAAGCTATATAAATCATTGACATAAATCACATAATTACTTGTTTTGTTTTATTTCGACTTTTCTAGTGCAGGCATGGATATCATACGAAACCCACGTTAAAAATTGGCTAGGTGTCAAATTGCTCCACGCAGCCCACCTGCCTGAGGAGCTATCAGATCCACATGATAACTCTATCGTAGAGTCTGTATTTTTTTTTTTATATAAGTTTAATAATAATATTTGAATTAGTTTATATATATCTCAATTAATTTAATAAATTTTAAAGTTAACAATCATATAAATTTTAATAATTTTAAAATTTATGATATTTAAATTATATTTTTTAAAATTTAATAGAGTTTGTTTTATATAATAATGGTTGCTGATTTTTTAAATAATATTTTTTCAAACTGCCATGATGACTCTAACACTAATTTTTTTCTACTAGATATATATAAATGATCCGGCACAGTGAGCGATGGTAGCGTCAGCTGGTGGCGCTAGAAGAACGAAGAAGTCCGTGGTGGTAGGCTAGTTTTCCTCCCCAATAATCCAACCAACAATAATGGCATCCTCCTTTTGAAAAATTCAACATGTACCAGTCGCGGTGGAGTTTTTGTAAAATGAGAAAGCGAGCAGAAGCTACGGGCCACCGGTGATCCAGAGTCAAGTCTTTGCAGTTGACAAGTGGGAAGAAGAATCTGCCAGGCATTATTTACCTATTATTCCTGTGACTCTTAAACTGTTTTTATTTTTTAAAAAAGTATATATATATATATATATATATATATTGATATGTTAATATTAAAAATAAATTTTAAAAAATAAAAATAATATTTTTAAAATAAAAATCACTTTAAAATATAACTCTTCAATACTCTCACATCCCATCTTAACATGACTGGATAGAAAAATACTTGTCTAATTTTTATCCTGTTAATTACATCGAAGTTTGCACTGCCAGTCATTATTAACGTTTTACATTCAAATAATATTTTTTTGTTTTATTTAAAAATATAAAAAAATAATTAAAAAACACGTGGCTGCATAGACAAACACAGTCCAAAAAGACTGCAAAGAGAGATGGTATAAAAATCGACAAGAATTGTTATAAAGCAGCGCTGTTAGGATTCCAACTGATTTTCAAAGTTAGGAACGGAAGGAAATTCCCAGCGATGAGGATGACTATCTTCATCACAAGGACTTTACAATTCAGCATTAAATTTCTGACACCCAGGGAAATTTGTAAATATTAAGAAATTGTTTACAAACATAGTAATATTTAAATCTTCTAGAAAATTGGAATTAGAAAAGGAAAAACTAGAACTCTCCATCCAGATGCAATATTTTTCTATTTAGAAAACTGGAAATTTAGTTTTTATTTTTTATTTTTTTATTTTACAATGAATTTGAAAAACACATTTTAAAGTATTTATAATTATCATTTACAAATTTTTCATTGTTTTTTAAAATAAAAAAAGACACGGACAGTGCTTTATATATATATATATATATATATATACAAACACTTTTTTGGCAATGTAAAACATTATAGTTATATTTTTTTATATTTTCATCCTTAATTGGTTTTTTTTTAAGTTAGCAATATAACTTTTCATGATGATTTGAATAAAATAAAATTAATACTCTATAATTAGATTACCATGGGTATAAAATACCAGCATGACTATTATAAATTATAGTTTGACTTTTTATGATGAATAACCATGATTTTGATGTAATTTTTTAAATTTTTTTGATGAAAAATTTTGTATTTGTTAATGACAAGTGAACATATTTTTATTTTTTTATAAAGGTTGTTGCTACCCAAATTTTGACCCATGTTTTGATATATTTTCAAAAAATCCAAAAAAATTGAGAAAAGAAAAGAAAATCAAAAATATGTTTTTTAATATATTTTCGTCATTTTAGCATTTTCAACGTCGTCTAAAAAAGAATTTAATTTTTTAAGGGTCTTTAAAACGCGTTCGACTTTTCACGCGTCGTTTTTAAAATCATTGATTTTCCGCATCGAGTCGACGTTGATATTGCTCATTTTCAAAAAATTACAAAAAAACAAGAAAAATCAAATTTTACAAAAAAAGAAAGTTAAGGGACCAATGTTGAAAACTTGGTAATATTTTTTGCCTATAAATACTGGTTTCTAACACTTGCAAAGGGGGGCAATTTTGACAACATCTGAAAAATACAAAAAAAAACAACCCTAAACCTATCTTCTCTTATTTTTTCTCAAGGCAGCCGCCGCCCCCCCTGTGGCCTCTGATTTTTCAACTTTCAATACAGTCCTCGGCCAATGAGAAACCAGAGGCCGGCCACCTGAGACTTTCCCCTGTTCCCCTACACCATTTTCGGTTTCTTCCCCTTTTCCTCTTGATTTTTTTTCTTTCTTCCAAGCCGCCGGCCACACAGACCTTCATTCCCACCGTCCTTCATCCTCTCTCAGCCACCGGCCAGCAGCACACCACAGAACCGGCCTCCACCAAGCTCCACAGCCCGTTCCTCTCCCTCACAAACCCGACCACAACTCCCTCTCTTCCTCCGATCTGCCTCACAACAGCCACGATCCAGCACCCCTCAACTCTCACTCACAGCGTTGCCTCCCTCAGCAGCGACGGAGCCACCGCCCGATCTGCCACCCGAAGCAGAGGAGAAGAAGACGAAACCCAGCGACCACGGACAGCTCCTCCTCCACGACCGATCTGCCACCGGAGAAGAAGAAGAAACCCATAACAGAACCGATATGTAGAAGGAGCAGATCCGAAGCCGAGAAGAAGAGAAGGAGAAGCTGATCTGATAAAAAGAAAAAAACCGAAGCAGATTTCAAAGACAAAAAAATGAAATAAAAACTAAAATCAACTGGTTGTTGCGGCTTTGATTATTTTTTCAGGTCACCGCCGGCAGAGGAACGAAGAGGGGAGGAAGCCGTCCCAGGCGCCCCTGTTTTTTTGGTTTTCCAGCGGCGGCGCGTGAACCCACGCGCCGCCAGTGGCGGGGGCGCGTGGGAAGACGCGCCGCCGATGTTCTTGAGGTCCCAGATGGTCGTCCCAGCACAGTTATGAATTTTTAGGGTTTATTTTGTAATTTGAGTTGTTGATGTAATTTTTTTATTTAGTATTGAATTTTTATTTGTATTTTGTAAACATGGATGTAAAAGAAAAGAAAAGAAAAAGAAAAGAAAGGAAACAAAAATAAAATAGTGGATGTGTATGTGTGTGTTTGTATTTTGTTTTATTTATTTGTATATATTTTTAAGGATGAAATTGCAAATACATTAAAGAAGAATTTAATATTTTGATCGGATCACGGTTAAGAATTATTAACTTATACGTAAGTGATATTTCTAATTTCCGATGAAAAGACAATTATTAAAACTTCTTTAACACGTCAAAACCACGAAGCAGCTTACCTCAGGTAGGGTGCGTTAGGGGTGTTAATACCTTCCCTAACCACAACCAGTCCCTTACCCGCGAATCTCTGACAAGACCAGTACATCCGGTTTCCTAGTAGCCCGAAATCAATTACTAGGTGGCGACTCCAACGAACCAAATTCAAACCTTACGCAACGAGACGCAAAATCGCCAGCCGATGCCGCGCGCTGATTTTTTTGGGGTGCGACAGAATGGCGACTCCACTGGGGAAGGTATTTTTTCGATTATTGGACTAAGCTTTGTGTATTTGATGTGTTTAAGTTTTTGCATTTTTATCTTTTTGTTAATATTTATTTCCATGCATTTTATAGAATTGTCTCATGCATCACCTGTATTTATTTTTAAAAGCACACACAAGCTTCTAGGTTAGGTGGGGAACTAGCGATCTGCCCTAAGACTATTGGTCAGGGTTCAGATGCGTGAAACACCCAACTCATATCTGAGTGCCTGCTTGGTAATGGTGGGTATATGTGCCTTAACCATTCCTTGCAACGCCCCCATACTGTCTTTACGAAGAACGTCACTGGGCAGATATGAGACCCTTTTGAGACCAGATAGAAAACCTACCCATGTTCACATAATGAATAGAACCTGTCCTTAGGTTGTATGTGCCATCGTTTTTTTTTGCATAAGGGCAAACCCTTCTTGAAGCATCTTGACCTCAAGACTTGTGGGTGACACATTGGCCGTTGCTCCGAAAATTTTCATTGTAGAGTTTGGGCAAAAATCATGATTCTTGTCCATCATACAAGAGTTACGACCATATTGTCACCTCTCGAAGGGTGAGTTCATCATATAGATTACATATTCATACATTTATCATACATGAACCGGGTTGAAAGGTAGGTCCCCCGCACAAGCTGTGCTGCAAGTGATTGAAGAAAAATGATGGAGGTGAAGAAAGATGTCAGATAGAGGCGAATTATCAGATTAAGGTTGAGAGCATTAAATGTGAAGTAGCTGGACTCAGATCTGCTCGAACAAGTGTTGAGCATCAAATGGAAAGAGAATATCTGCACAGTCTTCTGTGGGAACCCTGCTTGTTCACATCTAATTGAAGCTGTATCTCTCCTTTTTCGTCATGAACAAAAGCAACAACGCCTTCAGTCATCAACTAATGACAACTCTGGTTCTTATCCAGTTGCATTGTTAAATGTTCATCGCCTCCACATCATCTAATGGAACCAAACAATTACCGGTCTCCTGTACATGGTGCATTAGTCTTCTTTGAAGCTACCCCAATTATGAGCTCAATTCCATTTCAGCGGCACAAGATGTTGGTCTGAAAAACCATGATAAGACACTGAACTTCTACGTGTGGCACGAGCAAAACTTTGTAGTAGACAGAGGAGTCGAGTTTGGTTTGAAAAACATGAGCAGACATCAAATTTCAACGTAGTAGAGATCTCTCGACCGGAATCTGTTTGTGGATATGCAAATGGGAAATCCAAGAAGGGATGCAGTGGTTTCACATTGTCCATAATTGTTTCCTTCCAATATCGGCATTAAAACACAAAAGGGTTGTTTGCTGCACCGTCAGTAAGGAATCAAAGAGGAAATAGAAGATGTTGTAGATTCACCGGGTTCTCTTCCAATTTTGACAACGTGGGACTCCACATGCTTTTGTTCTTTGTGCGCTGCCAAGATTTACCTAGCTATTGAGGGGTTTCCAACAATCCTAAAACAACAACATCGGAAGATTGACATGATGTTGTGAGGATTTATCGAAGAATTGAACATGTTATGAAGAGGGGAAAGATTGAAGGTTCTGTCATGGATTCCATAACAATGATGAGAGGTGAATCAAGAGATGACTTCGACGGTGTGAACCCTTAATTATGTGGTATAGCCGGGTCTCACGGTAGTATCAATTGCTCAAATGTGTTTGCCAAGATGGGACATCCCTCTGCCATTTAAGTTTGTCGACCAACATTTGCCAGATTCTAGAATTTTTGCTTGACTCCGACAAATCCCATGCAACCACCAATTTCTAGGTGGTATAATCCAGATAAGAGATGTGATGTCATGGTGGGGTCCTCAACCATTTCAAGTGAACAGTTTCAAGAATTGCAAGAATGGAGTCTGAAAGTTGGTGAGCAAGAGACAGGTGGAGTCGTTGAAGAAGGGTGTCACTGTCTATATTGTTCCCCGAACAACTTCAGGATCACATGTGATCGAAAATGCTTTGCTAAACACAGATATTGCTAGAAAAGCTTATTCGAGAATGGTGATGAACAATCAATCATATTGTTATGGAATTCTGCATTTTGTTTTGGGATCACCTCTAATCCTTCAACGAAACATGCCTTGCTTTTGTCTCTTTGTTGTTTTGAAATCAACAAATGTTTAGCATTTTATCCTGACAAAATATTTTGATCAAACTCCAACATGCGATAAAGGTTAATCAATCCGGAAGATTAAAAGTGTTTTGATTACAGAAATGACTCTATACTTGAAAATGACATGAGGTGACTAAACAATTTTGAACTCATACCTCCTGAAATTGAACCACACATCATTTAGCTAAGTTTTAGCAGTATGCATAATGACATGTAGTGGATTTGGTAGTTATGGACTCGTGAATCATGATTCTTACAAGTCCCAATCATTACACTGGATGAGGTCAAAATTTATCGGTTTTAACCGACCTTGCTTGAAATGAGAAAAGGCCATCTTTGATATCCCTTCACTTTCTAAAGATTATATCCCTTGCAGTCCCATTTTGAGCCTGGTAAAATATTTTCTTTCAAAAAAGAAACCCTGACTAGGATCACACCCCATACTGGGGGCAAATGAGAGATATTTTGAAGACATTGATATAATTAATGGATAAAGGGGAAGGCTTAGAACAAAGGTCCAATGATTGAGAGAGAGCTAAAAGAAAACACATAGACTAGGGGCATATAAGAAAATTTTGAGGAAGGCTATGAAAAAAAGAAAGAGAATGGAAAAAAAGGAAGTTGAAATTGCCCTCACTTAAATACAAGTCAAAGATAAAGGAAGGAGAACGCCTATCAAGTCTATGAAGAGCAAAAGAAATTTCAATCAAGGAAATGCACAACAAAAGTCAATACCAGAAAAGACTAAGCTATAAACGTGACTTTTGGTGTCCATTATAAAGCTTTTGATGTTATCAGATGATTAAGGTTGGTTATTCATCAAGGAAAGGTGGATTTGCATTATAACTTATGTTAAGAAAAGTCTGAACTTTGAGGTTAACAAGGTTATATGTCGTTTCCTCTACAAAGACAACAATAGAAAAGAGTTGATGAATAGTTGATGTTGATCCTAGGTCTTTGAAACCCTCAAACACCTTTTGAGCCTGTGAAATTCCTTTCTTTCATAGCCATGAACCATAGCCTGCATTACGTGCTTTTAAAAGCCCTTTTTAATCAAGCAAGCAATTTGAACCGATAAATGGCGCTCTCAAAATTTGAAGAGTTTTTCCATAAGGGTCGTGACTTCATGAATTAAGCTATTGGTCATTATGCATGCTGATAAAACAAGTTATAAGAAGAGAAACAACCTTTCTTGATAAAGCCGGAGTTTTGACTTGAGCATTTTTGTTTTTTGAAATTCATGCAAAGGTCACCTCATCATAGACTATTAAATGATATACCCAACATCAAGGATTCAAATTGATACAAAGAACCATGGAAAAAAGCCATTCTTAATCCTACATTGGGTCAATTTCTGTTTTCAAAATGCATGACAATCAAAGGACTATATATTTCGAATAACGTGTGTTGGGTCTTTGATCAAAAAGCTTGATTTTCAAAAGATTTCCAAAAAAGGGCATCTTTGATTTCATTTCAACAAACTAGACTTTGAATAGACATGATCTTTGAAATATGAGAGTTGATTCCAGAACAAGGAAGATTATCAAACACAGAAGAACATCGATTGAGTATGCAAAATCGTTGATAGAAATGACATTGAAGTCCTCGACACTCCTTGAAAAGTTGAGCAGCTGGGGGCAATACAGTGGACCTTGAAAAGGAAAAACAAGAAGTGCTCAGATCAGCTATGAGGCAATGTTTAAATGATGAATCAGTGAACTGAAGACAATGATGTTCAAAGACAGATAATCAAGGAATGAGCACATTCGGATTATACTGGGGGCAATGTCATTCCAAAATGGCCCATGCTCTAGTGAACCCTGCCGGCAATGGAGAAACAAGGATGTACTTGAAGAACACTTTCATATCATCATTCTTTGAAACATGGTTATAGACAGATGTTATCACACAACTGCACTGAATGAATGTTGGAAAGGCACCCACCTAGAAGACTGATCGTGGGACAACTTGTTCTGAAGCCAGATGAGCACTTCACCGCATGAGTATGGGTGATAAAAGCATCATCATTGATGAGGCCGAGACATATCTTTTCACAAATCTGATTAGAAAAGTTGAAGGGAATCTATTAAGAAGAACACTGAGCATACAACCATGAGCCTTGGTACTGCAAGCTATGAGATGCATGACTGGATGACTGAATGAGTTCCAAGAAGGTTGATGATAACATGTACTTGAAGAGTACTGTTTCAACTAGAGGCAAGTTCATGATTAATTAACAATCTTGATGGGTATTGGCATGATGCACACAATCAATCAGAGGATAATTCTCAGAAGAAGCCAGGAGAGAAAATCCTTCATAATGAATCAAGCAGTACCACACTTGGGGGCAGGGTCAAGCTTGATGAACGATGCAAGCAGTAATTGTCAAAGACAGCTCGGGATGGGCACTGCGTTTACAGCTGAGTGGATGGCCAGTACATGAATGAGTCAATGCCTCGGAAGAACAAAGAAAGCTTTGGGATGCAAACAAGGGAACCCTATGACGATGGAGCATCAAGGAGGGGGGGACCTATATTTTTTCTCAGGTAAGTATACATGCATAGTGATCATAATGCATTGCTTTTAACATTGTCAGGTCGGTGTTTCATCATCATCTTTTGGGTAGTGGTTTTCTAACCCTACCTCATTTTGAGTGCGCCTTTGAGCTCTCACCTCTTTCTGTGTGCGCCTTTGAGCTATCATCTCGGGTAGTGCGTTTTTTCTAACCCTACCTCATTTCGAGTGCGCCGTTGAGCCCTCACTTCTCAGGTAGCGTGTTTTCTAACCCTACCTCATTTGGAGTGCGCCTTTGAGCCCTCGCCAACATTTTTCTTGGGTAGGTCACCCATCATAATGAGACCATTTTTTTTCACATTCTTTCCACCTGGGTTGGTCACCCATGACAATGAGACCGCGTTCTTCATATTTTTTCCATCTGGGTTGGTCACCCATTACAACGAGACCACATTTCATATTTTTTCCATTTTTGGGTAGGTCACCCATTACAATGAGACCGCACTTCATATTCTTTCTATTTGGGTAGGTCGCCCATCACAACGAGACCGTTCATCATATTTTTTTCCATCTGGGTAGGTCACCCATTACAATGAGACCACACTTCATCATATTTTTTCCATTTTGGGTAGGTCACCCATTATAATGAGACCGCACATCACATTCTTTCTATTTGGGTAGGTCGCCCATCACAACGAGACCACCTTTTCATATTCTTTCCACGTGGGTAGGTCACCCATTATAATGAGACCACACTTCTTCACATTTTTTCCATTTTTGGGTCGGTCACCCATACAATGAGACCAGCATTTTTCCAGGGTTAGTCACCCGTACAACGAGACCAACATTTTTCTAGGGTTCGTCACCCGTACAATAAGACCAACACAGGGTTAGTCACCCGTACAATGAGACCAGCTTTTTTCTAGGGTTCGTCACCCGTACAATGAGACCAGCACTAGGGTTCGTCACCCGTACAATGAGACCAGCATTTTTCTAGGGTTCGTCACCCGTACAATGAGACCACCATAGGGTTCGTCACCCGTACAATGAGACCACCATAGGGTTCGTCACCCGTACAATGAGACCAACATAGGGTTCGTCACCCGTACAATGAGACCAGAATGAGGTCGCCAGATGGGATCTCATGTAGCTTTGGTTAAAGGGAATCGCCAGATGGGATTTCAGGTTAACCGAGTTACACATATTTTCGTTCCAGTTGAATGAGGTCGCCAGATGGGATCTCAGGTAAACCCAATGTGTGGGCAGGTCGCCCGTGAAAATAGACTATTGGGAGAGTGTGGGTCGGTCGCCCGTGAAAATAGACTTGAGTGAGTATGTGTGGGCAGGTCGCCCGTGAAAATAGACTTGAGTGAGTACGTGTGGGTAGGTCGCCCGTGAAAATAGACCAAAACAGATCAGTGTGAGTGTGTGGGCAGGTCGCCCAAGATAATGAAATCATTTTCCTTTTGTTTTCTTTACAAAGCTTACTATGCAAAATTTTGAGGAGTTTTGCTTCGTAAGCATTGTAAAGAGGGGGCATCTGTTGCTACCCAAATTTTGACCCATGTTTTGATATATTTTCAAAAAATCCAAAAAAATTGAGAAAAGAAAAGAAAATCAAAAATATGTTTTTTAATATATTTTCGTCATTTTAGCATTTTCAACGTCGTCTAAAAAAGAATTTAATTTTTTAAGGGTCTTTAAAACGCGTTCGACTTTTCACGCGTCGTTTTTAAAATCATTGATTTTCCGCATCGAGTCGACGTTGATATTGCTCATTTTTCAAAAAATTACAAAAAAACAAGAAAAATCAAATTTTACAAAAAAAAGAAAGTTAAGGACCAATGTTGAAAACTTGGTAATATTTTTTGCCTATAAATACTGGTTTCTAACACTTGCAAAGGGGGGCAATTTTGACAACATCTGAAAAATACAAAAAAAAAACAACCCTAAACCTATCTTCTCTTATTTTTTCTCAAGGCAGCCGCCGCCCCCCCTGTGGCCTCTGATTTTTCAACTTTCAATACAGTCCTCGGCCAATGAGAAACCAGAGGCCGGCCACCTGAGACTTTCCCCTGTTCCCCTACACCATTTTCGGTTTCTTCCCCTTTTCCTCTTGATTTTTTTTTCTTTCTTCCAAGCCCGGCCACACAGACCTTCATTCCCACCGTCCTTCATCCTCTCTCAGCCACCGGCCAGCAGCACACCACAGAACCGGCCTCCACCAAGCTCCACAGCCCGTTCCTCTCCCTCACAAACCCGACCACAACTCCCTCTCTTCCTCCGATCTGCCTCACAACAGCCACGATCCAGCACCCCTCAACTCTCACTCACAGCGTTGCCTCCCTCAGCAGCGACGGAGCCACCGCCCGATCTGCCACCCGAAGCAGAGGAGAAGAAGACGAAACCCAGCGACCACGGACAGCTCCTCCTCCACGACCGATCTGCCACCGGAGAAGAAGAAGAAACCCATAACAGAACCGATATGTAGAAGGAGCAGATCCGAAGCCGAGAAGAAGAGAAGGAGAAGCTGATCTGATAAAAAGAAAAAAACCGAAGCAGATTTCAAAGACAAAAAAATGAAATAAAAACTAAAATCAACTGGTTGTTGCGGCTTTGATTATTTTTTCAGGTCACCGCCGGCAGAGGAACGAAGAGGGGAGGAAGCCGTCCCAGGCGCCCCTGTTTTTTTGGTTTTCCAGCGGCGGCGCGTGAACCCACGCGCCGCCAGTGGCGGGGGCGCGTGGGAAGACGCGCCGCCGATGTTCTTGAGGTCCCAGATGGTCGTCCCAGCACAGTTATGAATTTTTAGGGTTTATTTTGTAATTTTGAGTTGTTGATGTAATTTTTTTATTTAGTATTGAATTTTTATTTGTATTTTGTAAACATGGATGTAAAAGAAAAGAAAAGAAAAAGAAAAGAAAGGAAACAAAAATAAAATAGTGGATGTGTATGTGTGTGTTTGTATTTTGTTTTATTTATTTGTATATATTTTTAAGGATGAAATTGCAAATACATTAAAGAAGAATTTAATATTTTGATCGGATCACGGTTAAGAATTATTAACTTATACGTAAGTGATATTTCTAATTTCCGATGAAAAGACAATTATTAAAACTTCTTTAACACGTCAAAACCACGAAGCAGCTTACCTCAGGTAGGGTGCGTTAGGGGTGTTAATACCTTCCCTAACCACAACCAGTCCCTTACCCGCGAATCTCTGACAAGACCAGTACATCCGGTTTCCTAGTAGCCCGAAATCAATTACTAGGTGGCGACTCCAACGAACCAAATTCAAACCTTACGCAACGAGACGCAAAATCGCCAGCCGATGCCGCGCGCTGATTTTTTTGGGGTGCGACAAAGGTAATAAAAAAAATTTGAAAAGGAAAAAAATTATATTAGTAAATAAATCCTAAATTTTCACACATTTTTATTAATTTTTAACAGCATAAAAATATTGATAATAAAAATATTTTTTTATATAATAATTGTTTTTCATAATATTTTTTTCTCATAAAATAAATCAAAATAATATTTTTTAAAAAAATATTTTAATATTAGAATATCAAAATAATTTAAAAATATAAAAAATATTAATTTAAAATAAAAAAAATATTTTTAAAACACAAAAATAAATACCACAAAGCCTTACACTTGATCCCACCCTACATGTGTGCCAGACAAGATATACAATGCAAAATATTTTCCCTGGTTTCGAGAGATTTTTTTCCCGAAGAAAGAGATAATAATTAAATTAATTAAAATAAACGTAGCTGGAGGTGGAGAAAACACAGTTCCTCGCACTTGATCTCTTCCTACATTTATGCCGGGCAAAATATGCAATGCAAAATATTTTCCTTGGTTTCAGAAGATCTTTTCTCAAGGAAAGAGAAAATAACTAAAATTAATTAAAATAAACCTACTCACAAAACATTGTTTACCTACTCACAATACACGTGTAAACTGTGAACATGATTTAGCTCTTATTAATTGCTTTTAGTTTTATTATTCTACTTTGTGTTAATCAAAGATTAAACTAAATTATTTAATGAAAATCTTTCTAATAATTTTGAACCTACGCCCCTCCACTTCCTCGCTAGACCGGTTCTCTTCCTGTAAGATGCAATTTTTTTATCCAGTAAATGTTCAACACACGTTCATCACGATTTATTAGCAAAAAATAAAAGTTCTGAAGCTCAAGGAAAAAAAACAGAAAGAAAGATAGATAGATAACTAGTAATTGGTTAAAATCCTCTAGAAAGGCCGGTAGAAGAGTTAAAGAAATGATGTCCACACAATCCCACGCGTGAGATGGTGGTGCATATTCCAAGGGCCTGGCTTGTGGTAACAAGCAGAAGAAGATCCTCAGCATCACCTCACAATATAAAGTGGAAAGCCATGTAAGAAACTCAAAGAACAACTGGTTAGCCAACCCAGAAAGCAAGAAAATAAAAAGCTTCCACTCTCCACTCCTCCCTCAAAGACATTCCCACTACAGCCTTTAAGAAAACCAGTCCTTCAAACACACAATACACGTTAATTAAAAAGCATCGTGTAAAGAATTATCGAGATGTCTGGTGTTCTTCTTTGGGTGGTTTGTCCCAAAGAGAATGCCAGTTTTGCTGCAACAACTTCGTATAGTTTAGTCCCAAAAAATCGCGCACAAGTAAGAAGTCATAACTCCAAAGGGTGTTCAAGACTCAATTTCTCATCTGAGGTTTTTGCTGCCGCTTCCCTTTCAAGTGCAGTGGCTAGCCCACCGAGATCTTCGGTTGAGAAGGTGTACGAGGTTGTTCTAAAGCAAGCTGCTCTGGTGAAAGAACAGAAAAAAGAGAGAGCCTTGGATGTTAGAAAAGAAAAGGGTCAAACTGATAGCATGACTCGTGGGGATCTGTTGAATGGGGCATATAACAGGTGTGGCGAGGTCTGTTCTGAGTATGCCAAGACCTTTTACCTGGGTAATTGCTCTCTCGTGCTCTCCCTCCCTCCCTTTCTCTCTTCTTCTTGTTTGTGTTTTCTTACAATTCATAGTTATCAGAGGGCTTGCTTAACTTATTGTTTTACTAATAAGGACGAAGTAAAGTTTTTATTAAAAAAAATGAAGTGAACTGGTTTCAAGGATATAAATATTGTCGTCAAACATGAAAGTTACAATTCTACAGTTAGAATCTGACCATGTTAGCCTTTCAAAACTTAGCAGTTTGCACATGGCAAGAGATCAATTGACTATTACAATATAACACTTTTTATCTGTTTAATTATCTATCTTCTATTTCTTTTTCATTTTTATACTAAATTTTTTATTTCCTTGAAGATTATCCCTTTGTTGCTACTTGCTAAGGAAAATAACAAAAAGTTCAATTGCTTTGCTGTTCTACTCTCCCTCTGTGCTTCTTTCTCTTGTTGTGGAAACGATTGAAAAGGCTAATGACGGAGAAATAAAGAAGGTTGAAAAGGGCTCTATAGAGTGACAGCATTATCAAGTTTCTTACCTGCAATATTCAAATTTCAGGCACATTACTGATGACACCAGAGCGACGAAGAGCTGTCTGGGCAATTTATGGTATGTCTGCTATGGCCCTCTTTCAACTTGCCAGTTCATTTGGTTCTATTGCATTTATGCTCCCTATACACCAATTTGTTTGTTTGTGGTGGGTGCACTAGGGCCGATTTTGGCTACATCAGTATGATCTACTATTCTGCTTACATTATGGGTCATTTGGACATTCCATGAACGTGAATGATCCCCTTAAATGACCCAAGTTGTGTTTTTTCTCGTCACTACCAAGGGATTTGTTGTTTTGGATAAAAAAAGGTGTCTCTCTACGTATTTCATCACCATGTGTAGGTCATTGTAGAATTCTCTTGCAATCATAATGGCTGCGAAACACTTTTATGTAAAAGCCCCGAAGAACTAGTCTATTAACTCTTGTATCTTGTTCTGAAGTGTGGTGCAGGAGAACTGATGAGCTTGTGGATGGCCCTAATGCATCACATATCACACCCAAAGCTCTTGACAGATGGGAGCAAAGGCTGAATGAACTTTTCGAAGGTCGCCCATATGATATGTACGATGCTGCTCTATCAAACACCGTCTCCAAGTACCCTGTTGATATACAGGTAAAACTTAAACCGCAATGCTACACAGCCAGCATGCTTTTGTATATTCACTGCACCATCAATTTGGGTGATAAATTATTAACCCCGGTTGATTGCAAATCCTCTCTTGTGACAGCCCTTCAAGGACATGATAGAAGGAATGAGAATGGACTTGAAAAAGTCGAGATACAAGGACTTTGATGAGCTTTACCTGTACTGCTATTATGTTGCCGGGACAGTGGGGCTAATGAGTGTTCCAGTGATGGGAATAGCACCGGAATCCAAGGCCTCAGCAGAAAGCGTCTACAACGCGGCTCTAGCCCTTGGGATAGCTAATCAACTAACCAATATACTCAGAGATGTTGGAGAAGAGTAAGCATAATTATAATATAATCCTGATTCGAATCGCCAAGTAGATTTCTTATTAAGCAAAGAATCAACACCCTATAAATCTGTGAATACTGAGAATGTTGGTTGGTCCTTGTCAGTGCTAGGAGGGGAAGAATATATCTCCCGCAAGATGAGCTCGCTCAAGCTGGCTTGTCTGATGAAGACATATTTAAAGGGAAAGTGACAGACAAATGGAGGAGTTTCATGAAGGGACAGATAAAGCGTGCAAGAATGTTCTTCGACGAGGCTGAGAAGGGTGTTGCAGAACTCAATGATGCTAGTAGATGGCCGGTATGGGCATCTTTGCTGCTATATAAGCAGATATTAGATTCTATCGAAGCAAATGACTATGATAACTTCTCAAAGAGAGCTTATGTGGGAAAAACAAAGAAATTTGCATCATTGCCTGTAGCTTACGGTAGAGCGCTCATGGGTGGTTCTTCTAAATTCGCCAAGCCAGCAAGGAGTTGATCACTTCGATTTTTTGCCCTCGAATTTAATTGCTACATTACCAAAAAAAAAAAGAAAAAACCAAGTCTCAAAGCTATAAATTCCCTGCATATTTCATAAGTGAAATTAAAAAAGAAGAAGCATAGCATTGGTTAATTTTTGCAATGTCTTTCACCTTTCACTCAACAGATCGTAGAGGAGCATTGGTAGCATTTGTAATAGATAAATTTATTTTTTTCATGCCACTTTAATCAAATATCTGTCATT
This sequence comes from Populus alba, assembly GCF_005239225.2. Lineage (NCBI taxonomy): Eukaryota > Viridiplantae > Streptophyta > Magnoliopsida > Malpighiales > Salicaceae > Populus > Populus alba. The sequence goes on along the minus strand of NC_133285.1, from coordinate 4,251,806 downwards.
TGTATATTTATCATTTTTATCTCAGGACTCGAACCAGGTGTAACCTTATTTACCTTCTATATCAAATAACAAGGATTCTTTATGGAGTTTTATTGTTCATGTAAAATGTGAAGTGCTCTCTCTTCTTCTTTTTCAATTTAGTTCTAATTTTTTCATTCAAAATTTTGTTTTTTATATAATTATCCAAATTGTCTTCGAAGCAGACTAGATTATATTAAAATGATTTCTTAATATTTTAATTTTAAAGTTATGCTAGTTAAGCCAATGTTTTATTTTTTTTCCTGTTATTTTTTTTTTTATTTTGCTCTTAATTTTTTTTTTGTAAGTTGACAAAATTGTTTTTTTGATCAGTAAAATCAATCATAAATAACTAATACAAATTAATATTTAATTCAAGTTAATTAAAGAGTTAAATATGAAGGTTTATAGCTTGAGTTGGTGAGTGGGATTTAATAATAACTTTGGGTAATTATCTACAACTCTAATAATTCCTTTTTATGTTTTATATATATTTTTTATTCGATTCTCAACAAACCCTATAAATTAGTATTATCTTCTTTTCACGGTGAGACAAAAACGAACGGTAATGTATGTGATGTTTTTTCTAACCAGCTAAATCATAAAAAAAATATATTTAGGGTTGGATTGAAAAAACAGTTCAACCCATATTTTTTAAAACATTAATTTTATTTTTCTTAAAATTAATATTTTTTTTTTTATTGTTTTTAGATCGTTTTAATATGCTGATATTAAAAATAATTTTTTTTAAAATAAAAAATATATCATTTTGATACATTTCTAAACAAAATACACTTTAAACTTTAACCACTATCACAATCCCAATCATTCTTTAATTTAAGTCATAACCCACTAAAATCATTGCAACATACCCAGCTTCATATATATATATATATATATAAGACAAGAGAAAGAAAAAGAAATGAAAAAATCAAAATTTCCCTCCAAATCGCGGAATCTCTACCCAACTGCTCCTGTTCATGTCAATAACACAATCCATGTATAAGGTTACTAAAACAGGATTTCTATTAGCATGGACGATACATTATGATAACAAAAAAAATATTATTATATGTTTGATAACAAATTAAGAATATAACATATAGTTAAATGTGATTAAATACGGCGGAGACTTCTAAAATAAACTGAAAAGGATATACTCCATTCTTTCTTAAGCCTTTGTGGGCTTTTATCCACACCGAGGCAGAATGGCATTCCTCTATTTTTTGAGACTGAATTGGGCTTCTTCTTGCTTGCCCATGCTTTAATGGATGTAATGCCTGTTATATATAGTCCAATTGTCTGCACCCAGTTTGAACAGGCTTCGTGATAATTCACTCCAAATTCTTGGACTAATTTTCAGTCTCCAGTTAACTGGGCTCTGTTTTAACTCGGAACGTTGACGCAATTCGATCGGAGTTCGGATCCAGACGGGGGTGCAAACCATGGCAAGGCCCTTCTGTAGCATCTCCTCCACGGCATATTTTGACTTGGACCCCGATTTTTCCCCTTGTTTCTTCCGAGGGGGCAAATACCATGGGAGCATGCAAATTTTAGGTTACAATCCGTTTGAACTTTAATTTCTCATATATGCTCGCTAATAGGGAGGGAAAAACAGTATGTAATTCTTTGATTTCGCGGCCAAACAGTGTCTACGTCTCCAATTTGACATTAATTAAAACTCGACTTCATGATATCTCCTCATGATACATCTCTTTTTCTTGATTTTGCTTCCAACGTTGACAAGCCTGCATCCAAAAGAATTCAACGAAATTTGTGCAAGGACTTGTTTAATTCAACGAAGACCATTAATGTTGGGCTTTACTAGCTTCAGCCTCTAGGTCCTTGTTTTGAAGCCAAAACTAGTTGCTTTCAGCCATTAACTTTGAAGGATCCGAAAAGACAAACGGCTCCAAAAGATGTCAAAGCACTTGGGTTCTATATTTCCTCTCTCTGTTTCCTTTTGTTGAGTGTCGAGGAATTTAGATCCATTGCTCTTTGAAAAGTAGAGCGTGCAACCTTCACTTAAATAAAAGGGTTGCCCAATGAAGCTAGCTAGAACTCGTCCCTTTCTTGAACATGCTCTTGGTCTTATTTCTCGGCTATCACCTCGCCGAACTTGTGCACTCCATGTTTCCGATATGTCGTGCTACAAGATAATACCTATCATTAGCTTACGAGGAAAACGATCCCCGGCCCTCTAGTTCTACCAATCATGCACTCTTGATTTTTACCTAGTGATCAATAACAATGGCGATCTTCATCCATGATGGTGACAAGTTTTTCTACACCAAACCCACTTTGACAATCAATGGGATTGAGATGTTAAGCTCACAAATCACATAGCAATATGTATAAAAAAATATATTTGTGTGTACGAGAATTTGGTTACTTGTTATGGATGCAGATGTTGTTGGTAAGAATAAAATAAGAAATTAATGCCAGTGTAATTGATTTCTTTTTTAACTACCCTTTTTGACATTTTTGTTATGATTGCGTATTTAATCGAACGAGTCTTATGTCTATGTTATTATTATTTTTTTTAAATCATAACTTGTAAAGTTTCAACTTTATACCTTCATTTTTCATTCATGACATGCATATACAGTAAAATACAGTATAAACAATTAAATAGAAGCTACCAGAATTATCTTACCCAAATAATAATAAATATCTACAAGATTTTAATATCATCTACACCTACATCTGAATAACTATACCCAAACCTTACCTACAAAATATATTATATGACCTGACCAGATCTACAAATTACCCGGAAACCTGCTCTTAATTTTACTCAATATATAGTGCTTGACTATAACATTGTTTGGGAACGCGGTTGAAACCGTGTTCTTAAAAAATTCAATTTTTTTTATTATTAAAATTTAATATAGTTTGTATGTTTTTGATTGTTTATATATGCTAATGTTAAAAATAATTTTTTTTTTTAAAAAAAAAAAATTATTAAAATTTATTTTTACAGAAAAAATTATTTACAAAATAACCGCTATCACTAAACATACTCTATCATCAACATACCTTAAACGCGAATCACCAAGATCAACGTCATAACCAGCTGTTGAAAAGTAAGACATTGGAGAGAGAGAGAGAGAGAGAGGGAGAGATGCAGTATTGATCAATTCCAACTTACCTGCTCCTCCTGAAACGATTAATTAATCAGTTTAGGCAAGTCTGCAAGAAACACCTCGTACCTCCTTTACAAAATTAGGATGATCCTCGTCAGCAAGATATTCAAATCCAGTGAAATTGTCATCAAGAGCCATCGAAAACATATAATGACATGATTTTCGATCAGTACAAACACAAAAATCAAGATAGTCCTTTTCTTCAAGGATTTCTCAAGATATCAGATCAAGAAAACACTAGCTATAAGAATTACTCTCTGATTCTTCAATATCAAAACTGCTTTTATCGGAAAAAAGCTCCCAAGCAAATGATCAATCAATAGAATCTTCACAAGAATCATGAGATGCTAATTAATTATATATTCAAGGATATTTAGACGCATGAAAAGGCAACAGAATACACAGAAATCAATAGCAATCTTAATTTTAAAAGAAGGAAAGATAGCCATCAATTTATTAGATATGGACATGAAAACGAATCTTGAAATATTGTAAACTATTCGTCAAACTTAGAACGAGAGAGAGAGAGAGAGAGAGAGGGAGGGAGAGAGAGAGAGGGAGGGAGAGAGAGAGAAGAAGTCAATATTATCAACGCTTTAATATTGGACATTTTCAATTTCAAAACAAAAGCTTCCACTCTTCAATTTCAAAATACAAACAAGGCATGAAGTTGAGTAGAGGTGAGTGAGTCTGCGTGGACTGTGGGCTACAGCCGAGGAGAGAAGAGTAATGACATAAAACAAGGCATGCAGTACTCTTCATTAGCTACATAGTCGAAGCTTTTGAAATTCGGGATAGCTTTTGATTGAATGGTAACGTGTTTTGTCGAAAGATTTATCATAGCTAAATTTGTCCAATTGCACGCCTGATCAGGTTGGCATCTTTTCAAGGATAAATTCGAGGGGCAAAAATTCTCAGCAATATATTCAGGAAAGAACTGTAAACTTTCATCGTTACGTACGTCGAGTCATTATGTATATATACTACAAGATCTGTATCAAATGTCCGAAAGGTTTGAGAACTCGAGATGAACCTGCGATCAGATCGGACGAGAGAAAGAAGATGAAGATTAAGAAACTTTATATATCGAGTGATCTTGGCGTTCATTAATTTTATATATTAATAATAGAGACAGACTATCATTAATTAACCATAATCGTGCATTAATGATCAACTAATTTATAAGTGTGAGTACTACAGTACTGTGCCCCGATTTCCTTTTCTTGTTTTCCGATTACATTTTCTCCTGCACTTCAGCAGTATTTATTAATTCTGGCCGCAAAGCAGCAACAAGGCAGAAGATTAGAAATCGCATGCTAATAATTAGTGGTTTCAGATTATTGCAATATATAGAAAGCTTTCATATGTATATATATAAATACGTAGAGAGAATGTGTTTAATTTACAGTTGACTAATTTGTAGCAATAACGTGTTCTTATCATAATTCTTTTTGTAAGATTATAATATTAAAGGAAAAAAAAACCAGAGAAAGATTCCCTTTGACGGAAAAAAAAAAAAAAAGAGAATTAGCAATTTGATACCTCATTGCGGTGTGTGAATCAGCTTTTCCTTTGACTGAGAAAATAAGGGAATTAGCAACTTGATTCCTAATTGCGGTATTTGAATCAGTTTTGGTGACTAAAGTACGTGTTTAATTTTTTTTAAAATATATTAAAATAATTTTTATAAAAAAGTATAAAAGATTAAATCTTTATAAAATACCGTTTTAACCGTGTTTGTAAACTGGGCCTACATATTTATCTATATTACTTAGCATAGTTATCGAGTTACTTGAAGAAAAAAGATTTACCTCTGTCACTTTCACAAAGAAAGGTAAAATTAATTACACCACTTTAGTGTATTAGACAAAATAACAGTGAAAGCATTAATCTCACAGATCATAAATATATAATTTATAGCAATAGAATACAAATTTGGATCCATTTCTTTTGTGTGGTTTACGTGCACGGGAAGGCACCCGCCCACATTGATCATCCATCAAACAAGCGGAATGTTTTCAACCATATGATGACGAGCCAGAAATTCCAGGCAATGGCTATTCTAGGGGGGAGCCAAGCTGATGAGCTGATGACAAGGATGTGTTCGTGAATCATGAGCTGATGATAAGGATGTGTTCGTGATGATAACATACAAAGAAGAAGAAATTCCAGGGGGGAGCCAAGCTGCTAGCCAGCTTCTCCTTTTCTAGCGTATTGAAAATGGTGGCGCTGAACACGGCAGCCACAAGTCGAATCAGATGGGTCCAAGAAGTAGGCACCGTCTTTCACAGCCATGAAGTTGATAGGTTAAGGTCATGGCCTTGACATAACTCTCCATCTGCTTTGCCAATATCGATGGCTTTTGTTAATTTCTTCCTCTTCTTCTTTTCCCCAGAAGCTGCCATGTCCTCACCGTGAAATGACAGAAGAAAAATCTCATAGATGCACGTCGTCCACATGCGCTTTTGATAAAACAAATAAGAATAAATAATCATTGAACTAATTAAATCACGCATATACAATTCTCTGATAAATTAATATTTTGTCTTATATATATATATGAAGCATTTCTCTTAAAAAAACTTTAGTTTTTTCATTATTATTTATTAAATTTAATATTTAAGCCTGGATTTTGTTCAAAGCCTTATATATGATGGGTGATTCATTTTCAAATTCTTATATTATTTATTTATTTATTTCATGTGAGTTTACTGTTTCTAACACTCTCCTCATTTACAACCTATTTTCTTGAGTTTTGTCAAGTAGATTGGTGTCAGAAAGCTCACTGTACTTATAATATGTTTTAATACCACATTAGATTTGACAGGCGAGTTTTATTTTTTATTCAAAAAATCTAAGTCAACTGGTAGGTGATTAATTTTCAACTTTTATATATAAACTTAATTATAATCAATTAATCATATCAAAAGAGAGTTGGGGTTGGGCAAATGAAGTTCTTGGGCCTCCGCAAATCATTTGGGGGGATGACTCTTTAATTGCTGTTGACTTATTCAATAGATTCTTTCGAAAAACTCATGGATGGTGACTCCAAAGAAATTCTGCATCCTAATTATAAGGTGAACAGTCTACTCTAATAATTATAGGTCAAAGACAATGTATATTCATGGAAGGTTAGACGGCCGTTTCGATCTTCTAAAAAATTAATCGAAACAATAATCATGTTATTAAGCTTTGAACTCTGAAGGCAAAGGATAGATGGTGGGTGGGCTATTGTTTTTGTTTTTTCTTAGTTATGTGTTGTGGGTTTATTCTCAATTTAATTACTTAATTAAGAGTTCATTACCACTAAATAAAAAGAGAACAAGTTTGAACAGGAACCTGATTAAATGTTTAAAAAAAGAGAGTCTTTGGTCTTAGACTGACGATCACAAGTTTCTTTCTTATTTTGTATGATTGCAGGCAGATGGGCGTTCATATATATTATTAGTGTAGGCATCTCAAGAAAACATTCTGGACCTGCAGGTAGAGAAGCAATAGCTAGCTAGCCATGACAACGTCTTCCCAGACAAATGGAGCAAGGCAGTACAACAAATCTGAACATCCACGCCTCCGATGGACTCCTGTGCTCCATGAACATTTTGTTGAAGCCGTTGAACGCCTCGGTGGAAAATACAGTAAGTTGTTTCCGCCGGTCGTCTGATTTAAGGCTTCTTAATCAAAGCCATGAAGAAGACACTGCTTTGATTAATTTTCTTAAAATGAAAACTGTGTATAGAGTGCTTAATTAAAGCTACTAAGGAAGATCAAAGGATTCTTTTTTCCTTTATGATTCCAAACAAATTATATATATATATATATATATATATATATATATATATATATATATATTTATGGCCATCCCTTTTGTTTTTTGGTGCCCTAAATCTGCATGCCCTAAGAAAACAAAATCTTGCTGGATCGGTCGTGCATACATGGTTAAGATCGATCTGTACTCTTCTCCAGTACTGATTTGTATATATGATGTTGATGATTATGCTCAGAAGCAACGCCTAAGCAAATTCTACAGACGATGAGCGTGAAAGAACTGAGGATTTCTCATATCAAAAGCCATCTTCAGGTATGTCTCTCAGATCAGCTAAAGAAAAGAAAAACTATATATATGAGCAGATCATTAAACAGCAAGACAATATGTATGCTAAGTGGAAGAAGTACAAGAATGCTCCTTGTGCTATCATTATAGGCAAACCTAAACCTGAAGGAGCTTGTCTTCGTTCTAAGCTATGGTTAAAAATAGTGGCCCTTCACTCTATTCAAAACAAATTATTAGTGTTGTTTGGTAGTTAATTAACAAAATACTAATGCTATATGATGATATCTCCTCATCTCAAGTATGATATCTATACAAAAATAGCTCATTTTGGAGATTGGACACGCTGTAAATTAAGCTAAAGGAGGTATTCAATTTAAAAACCAGGTCACATACGTGCACAAATCTCTAATGTTACGTGTAATAACATCCACATATGGTCTGCTTTGGCACCGAATTTTGCTGCTATAAGAAGGATAGAAAAAGAAAAAGAAAAATCAAAGACCCATTATTTTCTGATGCATGTACATTGAGAGGAATCTAAGATTTATGCCGGCCTAGTTCATTTGCCACATTTTGTAATGTATCTTTGTTCTTTTTGTATGGATAATCTTAACTATGTAAAGGCATAAGGGACCAGGGGAAAAGGTAAACATACATGACGAGGAGAATATATTAGCTTTTCCCTCTATCTTCAAGATTATTGAAATCTGGTTTTGACAGATGTACAGAAGCATGAAGGGTCGCAGAAACTACAATGTCATAATACCCATGAAGAAGCATATTCTGCAAGCAGAAAGAAAACTACTTGATGGCATGGGAATCTCCTCAAGTTTCTCCTCTCAGAGGTAAACATGCTTTATTGTCTTCTCTTCTCGATTGCGAAAAAAAAAAAAAAATTAAAAATTTGAGCAAAGTTATTTCACTCATAAAGCCTTAATTATCATCTATACTTTCGTTAGCCACATTTAATCAGGTCATTATTGGCTAATGTCACGTTCTTCTGCTTCTTCTTCTTCTTCTTCTTCACCTTTTCTCTTTATGAATTAAATTCTTCTTCAAGTTTCCCTAGCTTATGAAAACCCTTAATTTACAACCTTTTTTTATGAACAATCATGTATAAGCTTAATAACCCAGTAAGCTAATATGAACAACCCTCTTTTACGGTGATTCAAAAAGAGAAGCAAACGTCTCTGCAGTTGTTTTCTAAGTTGGCTCTAAAGTTTGCATGGTAATTTCAATATCTAAATAATAAAGAAATGCTTTTATACGTGAATAACGAAGACAATTACTTAAAATGTCACCGTAGCATTTACTTATTATTCAATTTGTTAGTGTTATAACCTATCTTGAGGCGTTGGCAAATGAGAAGCAAATAGAACTTTAAACAATTAAACTTCGCGGTATTATTTATGCTTAAAAACACCTCCTCTCGTGCTGTTTGTGTATTGAAGGGTACTACAAGGTGAGAGGTCTGATTCAAAATTTGATATGTTTTCTGATATTGAAAGCAATGGAATCCTACAAGCACAGGAAGAAGGTGGTGACCCAGAGCAACAGGTACAAACACGTATACATCAAATAATAATTAATTTATGTATCAATTATTCAACAGTACCCATGTATAATTAAGGTTTTCCTTTTCTTTTCTGATATTGATGAGGTTTTCCAAGTGAACATGGACTAGTTAATACAACCCCATGCATGTTAAAATGGCTGTTCAATCCCAGCGATATGGTTCCTATGGCATTACATTATCGATTAATTACAGAATTGGCGTAATCTTTGCAGGATTCAGGCACAAGCTTTGTTGGCAGTAAGTTACCAGCTGAAACTTGTGAGCTCTCACTGTCTTTCATCCCATCAATGGCGAGCTGTACCACCGAAGAAAGAGAGTTATGGCCATTACTTAACGATCAAGATCATCGTGAATACACTTCAACAAATAATTGCATAAACATACAGGATCTCCAGTTTGAGAGTAATCACATAAATTTAGACCTAACCATCTGAACATGTTACGTACCCCATCTTTTTGGTAGAAGTAGTTCATATATATATATAAGTAGCTCAAAGTGACTGAATAGTATAGAAATTAATATCGTGAATTTTATTTATGTCAGTGACAAAATAAGCGATCGAGTGTTAGCTCAGGGACTGAACGTTTGTGAAAGAAGGCTCTTCATTTTCAAGCTAAGTAAATATGCAGTTGTCATTTGTTTATTTCGTCGATTGCTTGACTTGTCTTTTAGTTTGAGTTTCCTCTCCATGCTCTCCTATTAATTCCTCCTGTACTTTTAGTTTGAGGTTAAAGGAATTGCTGTTGATGTTCTTTGCTTGAGCCATTATTAGATAGAAGTATGGAAATTAGGGTTTAATCTTTTATTTTGAAGCATGTAATATAGAAAAGTGGTTCAATCAAAGAAAGAAGGCAAGAAAGGGAATTGCAATAGGAGAGGGAGATAGAGTTTGGTTAACAAGAAAGAGGAAAGAGGGAGAGTACACAAACTAATTAAATATTCTTTTATATATTACCTAGAGTAGAAACTCAATGCATAAATTTTTGCAATCGATCTGACTGTTCGATTTAAATTAGGTTTTAATGAACTCTACAAATGTTTTTATTATACGCCTAAAGTTCAAAATGAGCTGCAACAACAGCTATGGAGATGATGATGATGATGAAAAAGATGATGTATCTAATTAAATATTTGTTTAGATGTATTAATAAAAAGGATGCTGACTAGGAAAACCATATGGTTCTTGAAGAATCGAATGCTTTCATCACGGGGTGCTTGATGAGGTAGTTGATGACTTCATCAATGTAAATTTATTATTTTTTATTCTTAATCCAAAGAAAAATTCTTTGTTGCAAACAAAACCGTAATCAAACTTTTATATATATATATATATAAACACACTGTAAACACGATGGCAAGGATCTATGGGGAAAAAAGTTTTGACTACCTTGCCCTTCAAGAAAGAAAAAAAAAAAAAACACTTTATAGGCAAATCCTTGAATGTAAATTATCTTTGCATTAGAAGCATTTGGGCATTTTAAGTATTGACCGGGAATGAACATTGATTTTGATAAAATAATTTGAATACCTTTAAAAGTTTTTAATTTCATATCCAAGTGCACAATAAAATAATTTAATTTAGCCTTATAATTTTTAGAAAAACCTTTAACTAGCAATGAGGGAAGTTTTTTTTTTTTTTCCCCTTCAAAATTCCAGTAAAAATATCTAATTACATTTAAAGTTCAAATTCTCATATCTTGGGTTTGAAGGTATTTTTATTATTTCAATAATTTTTTTTTTTATTATTGGATTTGATTAAGGACAATTGAGTATTTTAATAAATAATTTTTTTAATAGTTGACACGTTAACCATTCCACCGTTTTTGAAAGACGTGTACAACTGATTCTAATGGAAAAAATGTGATTCCGGGGTGATGTCCTATTTATCTCTAAATTTGGGTGGCATGTACACTCACTGGAACTCCAATTTTTCTAATCAACCGTTTAATTTTTCTTTCCTTTCTATTTATTCTATCATTTTTATTTTATTTTATTTAAAATAATTTATTTTTAATTTTTTTATTTTTCAAATTCGATCTTTATTTTTTTAATTGCTATATATCTAATTTGAGATAACTTGTAGAATTGAATTTTTTGTACAATTTCATCATACATTTTCTTTCCTATCAAATTTTATTCTTATTTTTTTAATTATTTTTTTTTTCTTTGATAAATTTTGTAAATTGATTTTTTTATTTATTCAATCGGATTATCTTAAATCTTTTTATTTATTAAATTTATTCTTTTAAGATAATTTTTATCCTTCAATCAAATAAAAATAATTGATTGAAAATTAGCATGATATACTCATTTCATGATGTTTTGTTCGATTTACTTTCTGAATTGTTGCTTTAGCAGCTGTGAGGCTTCTTTTGGTGTTATGGTGCGGTTTTTTATAGTGGATTTTGAACCATCTTTACAAATTTTTCTGGTGGTGAGTAATGATCACGGTGGAATAATGATGTTTCCAATGAGTTTTTTTCTTCCTCCATGATGGAGTAATAATGTTCACGGTGGAGTAATGGAGTATCGGGTTATTAACTTCTCTTGTAATTAATTATTATCAAGTATTTTTTTTTATCTGACTGCCATTAACTACTTTTTAAATTAAATTATTAGATTACCTGATGTTAATGAATGTAATCGAGTATTCGGTTTATCTGAATTTAGTTAGATATATTTTTTTCTTTTTAACATGTTTCCGATAAATAAACATTATTTTTTGCTTGAGAAAATAACCAGATATCGCGACCAGCACGGGCACCGAGGACATGTTAATTTATAGACCAGTGATGTATGACAATTCCAGAACACGTAGCGACCTTCACAGTTTGGAAAAGTAAATTCCCCCGCCGGACACCTGATTTCAATACTCTTTTCTCTATTTGCCTAAAGATAGCCCTTGCCCCTCCGAAGATAACATCTTGCCCAGTCGAAGCACTGGCTAGCTTGACCCTTGATTCCGAGGAGACAGAGGTTTCAGGCGGAATCAGCAGGTGATCAAGAATCAATGGAAGGAGATGCCGGGCCAAACCTGCATTATTGTATGAACAAGACAAAAAAAATGTAATTCAATTGACTTGTAATGAATTGCTCGCTTGCGTATCTCATTTCATAATTCACCTGCCCCTTCCTATGTTACCTCGACTTTCAGGCTACTCTGATCCATTAAGTATTTGTATTGACAGAGTAAATCAAGTTACATATGCACGCATTTGCATGCCGTAGCATGTCTCATCGTTTCTGTACAAACACACCTTCGATTTTCCTACTTGTCAGTGTAGACCTGTATCCAATTTCTCCTCGAGAATTGGATCTACATCCATCGGTAAACAGAAAGAAAACACGTTCCTTTTTTACAAGGCTTCCTATCGTGGATGTTGACATTGATAGAGGGGGAGAGAAGGCACAAAATAAACACACCCGATCAGTGGCATGAGTTGAGGTATACATTGCCTGCTTGTATGTACAGCTCCAGTTAGATATGTTATTCAGTGCCGCTTCGCTAATGTCTTTTTCATCCCCTTGAAAATCTTCCAGAACCACATCAAGTTCATGACAGATAGCACTACTGGCACCACTAGTGCCAAGAGTTGTCCAGAGGCGTGCATTTGTTTGACCTGTGGGGAGGGAACAAGAATGGCGATTAACGAGCAAATCTTAGTCATCAAGGAAGCATTGATTCATTGAGAGATAAGAGAAAATGCAGCCATCAAGTTTGAAATCACAACACAAATCATCAAACATTCATCTTAAGCTTGTTGCTCATGTCTATCTGTGAGAAATTACTATACAAGTAAAATGCAGTCATTCTTTCTCTTTTGTGGTCTTCTTTTCAACGAGGCTTTATAACGTTGTTCCTAAGCTGTTTGGGATATGGCAAGATGAAGCACTTCTTTAGATCTGACAGCAAAACAATCAGTCTCCTTCCCATTTCATACGGCACAAAAAACCTCTTCTAAGTTCTGATGGAAACGAGGTTGCTTGCAACATGATGCAAACAGATTGCATTCCTCTCAACTCAACTAAGATTCACTAGTCCCTTGTGATCAATCTTTTGAGTTTCGATCTTATAGTCAAAATTAAACTCGACTAGTTATCTTTTAAATTGTTATCAGTCATGCTTCCCAAATTTGCATCACAGTCAGAATCATGAAATGGAGAAGTTTTGCAGGTATAGTTATTACCTGATATTGGTGCAGGGAGACATGGTAAAACAAGTAGATAAACAAGAGTATCCTAGCAACCTGCACATAGTTATAATTATAGCTAATAAGCATGTCTGAAATTAGTAATGCAGAACGGGTGTTTATTTCAATTCACAATGTACTTACAAACCAAGCGAAGAATATCACAACCCCATTTACGAGATATGCTTTAGACCTCTTCATTCCAGCTATGTCAAGATACCTTCACAAAACCAAGCTGAGCATCACAGTTGATCACAATGCTTGGCCATTGAATTAAAATAGAAAATTACCATCTCAAATTGACTCCAGGAGTAGTTGTCTCAGAGATAAGAACCATGTAGGCATAAAGTTGCCCCTCCCCAGTCAACATAGAATATGCCACAGAAATCATGGAAAGAAAGTGATGAATCACCTGACATAATGATGTTATCATCGTATCCATGATTAATTCCAAATTTAATGAAAACCTCCAAGCTGACAGGTCTCATCAAATAGGTTGTGCTTGCAAAGAAACAAATATACCAAAATTGAGGACAGGGGAAAACATAAAGTATTGGGCTTAATTAATCTTTGCACAAAAGAGTCTGTACTTACATATTCCATCCCACCAAGAGAAGGATAAACCCATATAATCATCCCAAGGTCAGAAATGAAATAACCAACAGAAACCTGTCAATATCATAACAAAGATTGAGATGAAGGACGCATAGCACAGCAGAAAATGATATTACTAGGCAAACAGAAAGCATCAAATCTAATGACTTTTGGCTAGACTAATCTCTTGGGTAAAAGATGCCCCGCCCACATATGGCAGATAATTTCTGCATAAAGCCACAGGAATGGCAATCAAGAGGCACTTGCAAGCAATGAAATTCCTCCATCAACGATGTATGTAGGTATAAGAAAGTAGTTTAATGTGTTTTAGAAGTATCCCCCCACTTCCATGTATGTGTACTACCATGCAGATCAAAGAAGTTGGAGAAATCCTTGAAGACGTAATCTTAATTCTTACACAGTAAAATCCATGTTAACAGAATTCGAAATCAAGTAAGAGAATATAGAAAATCTTCGACAAGGGCACTCCATGAAGTGATAACTTGTGATATACACCAAAAAGCCCTGAAAGTTAACGGATGATCAAAAATGTAAAGGTGTGCGGTAACCAATAACACAGAACATTTTATTTGTTCTCCATTCAAAAGTTGACTAGCTATAAGGGACCGAATATTTTCCTATTGATAAGTACGGCTTCAATATACAAGTGCAGGAGCTGGCAAACTTTTCCAAAGTAGAACTGGGTATTCTGGAGAACTGTGTGTGTCAAACTAGGATTTGAGATAGAAAAGAGTGTTTTTATCTTTCAAAAAAGGCTGCCAATATGACCATAAGTTTTTTCATTTCACAACATCAAACAGGACCCGCAGAACAATTTCCAAACAAACTCTGCTCAAGGAATTTTGCCTTCCAGTGTTTCCTTGTACTAATTGCCAATTTTCCGTAGATCATATCTTTCCTATCACTCAAGCGCAATGCCATAAACACAAATTCTATAATAACACCTTCAAGACATCAACAGGTCATTGGGATTGTAAGAAAACGACACCAGGCTTTTCCATCTATCTGTGGCTTCCCACAAGACATTCGTCTGTTATTTTCACTTGCGACTAACAGAGATGAACTATTAGGTCAACAGCAAAGAAGATTTTGACCCTAATGTGTGAGAAGGAAATTGCAGGTTGATTTCTGACTCCCATTGCACAACTAAATCAACACCAACATCTCCTAAATTCAATGCAGTTTACAGCTTAAACGTGCAAATATACTTAATGCCAAGGATAAACAAAAGCAATCTGGATCGTCCTTACCCCCAATGCAAATGTAGACAGTGCAGAGCTCTGAAATGTAACGAGGCCACCGGGAAATTGATCAGAGAAAAGATCAGAGCAAAATACAAAGTATAGTGCCATCGTTGCAATGAAAACGGCATGAAAAGTGGATATAGCGCTGCATTGATAGTCGAAACAAAGTTATTAAAATTCAAAACAAAACGCAATAAGAACATTAACATTAATCGAAAAGATTCAATCACCGGTTGTTCCATTCAATACGTTGCGATTTCGTGAGGCTGGAATAGCTCTTAAAGTAAACAGCACTGAACAAGTTGGTAAGATCATATACCTGACAAGGAGCCAACAGAAATATGATCCAAAAACTGAAGCAAAAAAGAGCAATTTTTTTTTTGTATGATAAAGAAAAACATACCATCTTGCAAGCACAAATGCCACCTATAATAGAAGTGTACGGAATCAAAGGGTCAGCTAGTAAATATTCCTTCACCAGCAGCTCAGCATGACTTTGGTAAGATTTCATCGCCATGGCAATCATTTTATCCCAGCGGCAAAATTAAACCTCTCCTGCCTAAGACACAACAAATAAAAAAAAAAAAAACATTATGCAAACTGCAAATCCGCAAAGATGTTGATCACACACTCAAGACAAGTGAAGGAGATTTTCTTGTTCATCCAACCCAAAAAAAAAAAACAGAGTAATCTTAATTTTGCTGCTGCTCCTTGCATTTGTTGTCCGTAAATAATATTACTTGTTTTTAAAAAATATAAAAACAAAAACATCCTTAATCGCTCCAAGCGCAGAGCGCAAGAGTATCACACTTTTAACACAGAAAAAAAGTTCAGAGCGACAGAAGTTTTGTTCTTTTCGCGAGTAAAAGCCGGAAAAACAGTGAGGGATGTGCTGAGTGAAGAAGTAGAGAAACGGAAAAAAAAATACAGGCTGCTGTGTATTATTATATAAAGAGAAGAGAAAAAGAAGAAAGAAAGACTTTGGCTGTGTTCATATAATTTTTTCACCTGGATCGGGAAATATCGCCGGATGTTGCGGGCGGGCTTTTGCTGAACCGTTTTCGGGTAACAAAGAAGGAGGGGAGAGAGAGTGAGATTCTGATGTCTGGTATTGCAATTATTATTATCTTTCTGTTTTTTCGACTCAAATAATGATATTAGGAGATTCGCTTGGAAGAATTATTATTTAATTAAGGTTACCGTGTGCTGACAAATGAGGGAAAGGACCAATTGGAGTTAACCTCCGGTTGCGCGCTACGCTAGCTTTTTCACACGTGAAATGAGGGGGACCCAGCTGCGAAGCTTCCTATTGGCTTTGGAATTAGCCTTTCCTTTTTCTTGTTCTTCTTCCAGAATTTTTATGACACGAGGTTCTGCCCACGTGTTCTTACATCATTAAATTTAAATCAAATTATAATTACAAACAAATCTAAAACCCGTGGTACGTAGAATGCGAGGAAAAATATTATGGGTTGTTATTATGTTTCATTTTTCAGTACTTTAATTTTTTTTCTATTTTAATTATTATTATTTTTTTAATTTCATTCATATAGATTAATTAGTAATTAAGTTAATAATTATGGGCTGGTCTAAGACTGTTTATTTTCCATTACTTTTTGTGTTTGTGATGAAACAAATGTAATATGATATTTGATAATAAACCAGACCGTGTTTAATGTTGTGGGGTCTATTAAAAAATTAAATTTGAAATGTAATTTTTGTGTAATAATTTTTACATGTTTTTTAATTAAATTTTGTAAAAATTAGTTTGTTTTTGCGTTTCAAAAGCATTTAAAAAAAAATAAAAAAAAGTTTATTTGCTTCAAATAATTTTTAAAAATAAAAAAATATATTATTTTAATATATTTCTAAGTAAAAAATACTTTAAAAAGCAACCGTAACCATACTGCCAAACACAATTACCAAATATTTTATACATGTTTTTTGTTACACATAAATTTCAACCATAATTTTTACTAAACACGTATTAAATTCAATTAACCACAACTAATAACACTTTTTAAAAATTTATTTTTTTCAAACCACAATCACAAAAACTTTTATATATATATATATATATATATATATATATATAACACGATGTCATCTAAATTATTTTTTAAATCAAATGGAATTTTAATATTAACTTTCAATTAAAACTTGCTTTAGATAAAATATTATTTTGAAAAACAAATACCTTGATAAAAAAAATCTAAAAAAATAAAACATATTAATAAGATAAAACAATTTTAAATAAAGAAATGCACTTTTTATTCTTATTTCAAATAGTTATTTTTTTATATTTGTTTTTATTGCTTTTAAAAATTATTCAAGCTACAGTTATTTTAAATTTAAAGTTTTTAAATGAATGTTTAGAAGTACAATAACTTCTATTTTTTGGTAAATTTCATTTAAAAAAGCATCAAATGCTTTTTCAAAATGTTTTTTTTTTTATGATTTTGATATCAAAATTTTAAAAAATATCTGACAATAATCATTTTGATGCATTATCAAAAAAAAAAACACTTTTAAAACAAACATACACTTAATACAAATCACACAATAAATCAATTTCACAAGCCAGTGACTTCGAGATATATTACATTCAGAAGAAAATCCGCAAAACTTCTTAATTTTAGGGATGCTATCAATCTTATGTTATTATACCAACGAGTAATGCTAAATATTAAGAAAAGATGACAAAAAAAAAAACTCCAAATATATTATACATTTTGTGATCTATAAGGACATCCTATTTTAAAATATTCCTTTGTATTCTTGGAGTTCTTTATTATCATATTTTCTTTCATGTTTAGCATTACTCTATACAAATAACCTTGGATGTCAACAACAATGATGACGATGAGGACGAAGAAGAACAGGGAACACAAGTCTTAGAATTTTCTCCTTGCCTTGTATGTTACACCGCTTTTTGGAGAAGACGAGGACGAAGAAGATGATGAGCGGGCAGATCTGTTGTTCTCCATGTCCTTGTAAAACGCCTTCTGCACATCGTCTTTAAGCTCCATGAAGCGCATCTTCTTGGTTTTCTGCTCTTCTGGAGTGCCCTTATCAAGGAAGAGAGCATCAGGCATATCATCATCCAGAAACTTGTCAACCACTTCCGAGCAATGAGGGAAATAGTGCCGACCTGTCTCCACTGCCATCAAAGAAAATTCACCAAATGCATCAAGCAACTCGTGTTTATACAAATCCCCACTTATGCCCATCTACTGCAAGTTGCATTTGATTATTAGGGTGTTAATGTTCAACTCAAGGGAACTTCAAGGTTTTGTGTCCACATTCATTGGCAATGGAACTGCTTCTATCAGTAATCTAATCCCCCCAAGTTCGACTTCACAAATGTCTTCTGAGTGGTCGAAGAGACCATTATGAAAAGTATCTTGCTTAAGACATTAGTCATTGAACATTTCTGTCTCGCGGTTGTGCATAATACATACACAGGGCACCCACCTGAATGCACAGATTATAAAACCGTTTGGGAACGCGGTTGAAACCACATTCCCAAAAAATTCAAAAAATTTTTTTTTGCTAAAATTTAATATGGTTTGTATGTTTTGGATCGTTTTGATATGCTGATGTCAAAAATGATTTTTAAAAAAATAAAAAAATCATTGGCGTGCATTTTGACACGAAAAGTTATTTAAAAAGCAACTATTACCATACTGACAAACATACTCGTACATGTCTATATGCAAGTACAGAAACCCTGCTGCAGTAAAATTGCCCAAGAAGCTTTATGCCCATTCATGTTGGCTTCACGAGGGTATATCCAAAAACTTTTTTTACGTGACTAGAAAGATGGATCCACAAATTTAGGTCAATATGGCTTCATGAGGGTATAGTAATTGGTTTTCCTGATAATATTCTCTTACATTTACGGTAAGATAAAAAAGCACAGGGAAAATCTTACGACTTGACTTGTAAACTGGGAGTCAGAGATAAAATGACAAAAACTGGAGGTTCCGAAGGCTGCAGTGAATTGTACCTGTTTTATGCAGTGCTTGTAGTCTCGACTGGAGTCGTTTGGCTTGAACAGTGGGTGTCTCATTCAAATCAACCTCCCTTAAGTCCCCACTTGAGCCTTTTGATTTCGATGCCGAAAGGCCAGTGTACATTGAGGTTGAATTTGCATTTGCAGAGTCCATGGCTAGCCTGGCCTCTGCAGGAAACAGCAATCGTGCAAAAGCCACTGCCACAAAGTAGATTAGCAGTTAGCTCTTATTTCAGAACAGCAATCAAATATTTAAAGGACATTTTCTTGAAAAAGTTACAGATGACGGAGCCGGGGCTAAACCAGTGTATGCCAAATGCCTCAAGATCCACAATCATGCCTTACCTTATTGCTTCACAACCCAGAACTGAACAATGGCCATTATATCAAATTGCAGGAATTTCACTTCCTGTTTTGTTACTCCCCTTCAGTTTAACTTCAGGTTCACAATTATAGCAACCGCAGCCATTATCATTAAAAGCTGTGTTACCCAACTTTAATGATCAAAATGGACCATTACATAAAGAGTACCATGGAATCTTTACCGCTGTAGATCATTTGCACATGGTTATCTTTACACGTCCATGTTTGTGTTCTTTCTTGATTCGAAGTGAACTTCTAATTTTGAGCAGTAAATTCAACACACACAAAATTTACTAATTGAAGGGCGCTAGTATTAACCGTAACTGGAGTAACAAGGAAACCCAAAACAATTGGAGTGACAAGGATGAATACTCCCACAAATCAGCCTCTGTTAGTGGAGAGAAGTATTCACGTCCCCTTCAATAAAAGATTCATCTTTTCATCAAACACCTTTGGCTCTCAATTTTCTTTATGGTATTAGAGCCAGTGTGAACACACAACAATCCCAGCAGAACCATATAGCATCTGTCAATGTTGGTAATTTCATTACCCTCAAACTTAGCCCTACAAATTATCCCTAATGAAGAGAACAAGCCTTGGCTCTTGCGGGAAGTCAAGAGTTGGTTAGGCACCTCACTAATGAAGATTCAGCCTCCACCAAGTATATCACACCAGACTCAAATAACACCACAAATTCAAACACCTTTGCACCAAAACTAACTGAAGAATATGTTGCCTGGAGAAAGGCAAATCATCTCCTTCATGGTTGGATATTATGCATGTTTAGTAGATGATTTCCTTTAAGTATACTTGGATAATCCCTTTACAACACAAGCCTGACTTTGCAAATACTTATTTAGCCTTTAAACATTATGTCTCTAGATAATTTAACAAACAAATCAAGGTTTTTCACTATGATGGAGAAGGAGAATCCATAAACTCCAAACTATCATCACACTTCCTCTCAAGAGGTGTGGTTCATCAAGTATCATGCTTTTATACTCCAAAACAAACGAGTACGGTAGAAATTGAAATAATACAAGATAAACTTGGATTAAGAATGAAATTGAAAACCATCAAAGTTTTTACAAAATGGTCTAGGAAAAAAATAGAAATTAAATTAAGAATCAAATTGGAAAATAAAGGCTTGATTGATATTATCGAAACTGTAAAACATGAACGTGTTTGTGATAGTTGTCAATTCAAGAAGCTTAGTAGATTAACTTTCTTCCATTCTAAACAATCTAGTTCTGATAATTTTGAAAAAACTCATTGTGATTTGTTGGGACTTGCTCCTATTTTATCAATAGAAAAATTCAAATACTATGCACATTTAGTAGATGATCCCTCTAAGTATACTTGGATAATCCCTCTACAACATATGTTTGACTTTTCAAATGCTTATTGAGCCTTTGAAAATTATGTCTCTAGACAATTTAACAAACATATCATGGTTTTTCACTCTAATAGCGGAGCAGAACTCATAAACTCCAAACTATCATCATGCTTCTCTCAACAGGCATGGTTCATCAGATATCATACTCTTATACTCTAGAACAAACAGGTACAGTAGAAAGGCGACATAGAATAATACAGGAACTAAGTATGACTACTATTTCACAGTGGTAATCCTTTATTTTTATAGGTTTAAGCTTTCATTATTGTTGTCTACTTTATTAATAAATTGGCTTCGTCTGCTATTACTTTGGAATCCCTATATTTTACATTGCATGCTACTAATCAGACACCCAATTTGTGCATTCTCCACATGCACCTCTTCCACCACATATCATAGTTACTAAATCACAAAGAAGGATTGTTAAGCCCAATTCAAAATATGTTTTAACTTCTCTCAAATCATCAGCAACCATTCCTCGTGAACCTTACAACATTCAATCTGCCTTATTAGCTCACCCTAGCTAGAAGGCTGCAATGAAAGAGGAACTTAAGGCTCTTCAAAAAAATTAGACTTAGGAACATGTTCGTTGCACAATTGTCATACATGTCATTGGCTCTAAATGGGTTCTCAAACCAAAACTAAAACCTGATGGTTCACTATATCGTCTAAAAGCTCGAGTGGTAGTAAAGGGGTCTCACCAAGTTGATGGATTGGACTCAACGTTGTCAAAAATGTTTTTTTAACACGACATAAAAATAAAATGTAAACTCGAATTGTAAAAACATATTGTAAAATCATAAGTAAAATTTTTTTTCATGCATGGTTCATAAAAACAATAAGCAATTTCATCAATAAAGATCATTTGAGGTTATTCTCATTGAAGTTTAGGCAATAACACGAATCATTTGCTTAAGATTAGGTTAGACTACCATGTTTCCAAACATGGGCAAACTCGAATTGGTGAAGATGTGGATGGCTCAGGGTTACCTTAAGGAGACTCCAAGTAGAGATATGGAGTTTGTTGGAGAGGAGTACTTTTAAGTCTTAGCAACACGCTCTTTCTTCCAAGATTGGAGTTGAATGAGTTTGAAGGTATGAAATTCAAGATGTATGATATAGTGCATGGTTTTGCCTAATTTTTGACAAAAAAATGAATGTATAACCATGAATGTCAATAATCTTAGTGAACCAACAATGAAGACTTCATATGAAAAGGTTTGTCATTTGATCAAGAAGCTATAAGAGGAGACCTCTTTTCTTATGTCCATTCATAAAGCAAAAGGTCTTCAGATCCTCTTGATCGACACTATATACCCTTCACTTGGAGTTACACTATTTGATGTATTCAAGCAATTGACATGCATCAGGTCATTTTATTTATGAGGGTCTTCAATTAAAGAAATACCAAACGAGGTAGGGAAATTAATACATTTGAGACACCTCAATTTGGCACATTGTATATTTTTGCTCCATGCCAAAAACCATGTGTAATTTATGCAATATGCAATACCTAAATGTTTTTGGTCGTAAACTAGTACATTCGGTGCAAAATTGCAACTTTACATGATTTTAACCAAGTTTGCTAGTTTTGACGAGTCGAGATTGATTTTACTGGTTTTTGAGTTTATAGTCTGAGTTTGCACGTTAGATATATATTGACTCGTACAATTTTATAAGTCAACTCGCGATTTTAACAGTAATGATTGGACTATACCGAGACCTTTCTAATTATCAAACCTGGAACTATATGTATGGTTATCACCGTAGCACTAGTTCAGAAATGGCTTATACATCAACTTGATGTAAAAAAATACCTTACATGGTTTAATTTCATAAGACATATATATGGAACAACCTCCACAAATGGCAAGTCCACAATATCTGTAACATGTTTACAACCTCCAAAAGGCTTTTTATGGTCTCAAACAAGCACCATGTGCTTGGTTTGATTAGTTTAGTATAGTCCTTCCTAGATATGGTTTTTTTTACAACCTTGTAGACCTATCACTAATTATCTTTCACTCTAACTCTGATACACTAATCTTTTTTTTTTTTGTTGATGATATACTTCTCACGGGATCTTTTATTCTTCTATTTACAAATTTCATTCAGCTCTTAAGTTCAGAATTTGCAATGAAAGATATTGGACCAGCTCATCATTTTCTTGGGATTGAGGTCACTCACACATTTGAAGGTCTTCATCTTTCTTGATCACACAATGCACTTACCATCCTTGAACGAGCTCATATGGTGGATTGTAAACCCATGAACACATTACTTGAAGCTAAGACTAAGACCCCGGCAAATAACACATTACCGAAAGATCCACACTCTTTTTGTGGACTTGTTGGTGTCTTATAGTATCTAACACTCACAAAACTTAATCTTTCATACAATGTTAACTTTATCTCTCAATTTATGTATGCTCCAACTATTAACATTTTAAAATGGTTCAGTGCATTTTAAGATATGTCAAAGGCACCAATGATATTGGTATATATTTTACTTTTCATTCTACACTTGATCTTTGTGCTTTCTCAAATGCAGATTGGGCAGATTGCCCTACCACAAGATGTTTCACCACTAGATATTGCACATTCCTTGCCAGAAACCTCAATTCCTGGTGTGCAAAGAAACAACATATCGTGTCTTGATCAATCATTGAAGTAAAATATAGTCATTGTCAACACATTAGCAGAACCTACATGGCTAACCTTTATTCTAAAAGATCTTCACATTTCACTCTCTTTCTCTACCAATCCTCTACTATGACAATCCCAGTGCTCTACATATGAAGGACAATCCAATGTTTCACGCTAACTGCAAACACATTGAGTTGGATTATTATTTTGTGCATGGACGAGATGCACTTGAACTTCTCATCACTTAACATGTCTCCGCTAATAATCAAGTAACCGACATCTTCACCAAACCTATGTCAAAAGTTGCATTTAGCTACTTTAAGGGAAAACTTTGCCTCTAGCCCCGACATAGTTTGAGGGAGGATATTAATAGTAACTAAAGTGACAAAGAGACCCAAAACAACTGGAGTGACAAGGATGAACACTCCCACAAATCAGCCTATGTTAGTAGAGAGAAGTTGATTGGTAAAGGAGTCCTAATAGCAACTAACTCACTTCAAGATGGTAACTCATGAAGGAGTCTTAATGGTAATAAACTCACCCCAAGATGGTAACTCATGTTATGGAAACAAATCAACTCGGATCACGTTAGTTAACATTCAAATCAGTCAAAACAGCATATCACATCTTAGAGATTTTATTTGCACATATTCTATACAAGCTGATACCTTATTGTTATGTTAAATACCAGCTACTCTAGCATTGTAAAAATATTGTTGTGTATTCATTTCCCCTTCAATAAAAGATTTATCTTCTTATCAAAACCTTTGTCTTTCAATTTTCTTTAGCTAGAGCATAAAAAATGTCTAACTAATTATTTTTTTTGACAATTTGAAACTAAAATTATGATTTGGAAAAAAATATTCAACAAATAATAAATTAAAACATGCTGCTGCAGGATTTCTTCCCAAAATATTTTGAAGATGCATAGTGATTAGTACTAATTACCCAAATTTGTGGTGTGGCAGAGTGGATTTATGATATCTTCAGCATTGGTGAAAAGAAATTGGATAATATAAATAAATATTTATCACCTCTATTTTCCAGGTAGTCCAGCTTCATGCTCAAATCATCAGCTACCGATGGCGACAGTATTGAGACGTTTGCAGACATTGAAGTCCTTCTTCGCATATTTGTCTCCAGTACATCAATGCATATCCTGTCTTTGTTAGATTCCTGACCTTGCTTGGTGTCTTCATTATAATCCTTTGGCCTAGTCAACCTACGACAAATTGCAACTGCATTTTGTCCATCCAATGTAGTTTCTGATGCACTGGCGCCCCTAGTTAGTAGTGCCATTATGATTGATGGCTCCTTGCGCCTTGCAGCAACATGAAGTACCGAATATCCTCTGGAGTTCTTGAGATTGAGATCAGCTGAGCCTAAACTAAGAACTTCCTTGACAATCTTAGGATCACAGTAGGCAACAGCATAATGGAGAGCATAAGCATCATCCAAAGTTAAATTAGATTCACTCAAGAGAAGCTTCACCAGTTCAACATCGTCCGAATCCAATGCCTTGTGGATTCTCCTGAAACTCTTTTCAAGTATGGGGTCCACCTCTTCAACACTACTTTCAGCTTCTGGCAGAGATTTTTTGCGAAGTAATTTAATTTTACAGGAAATTTCATCAGGGAGCTCTTTATCTATGCATGTGCTATCAAGATCTGATCTTACAAGTCTTTCGATGCAGTGAGAGAGGAGCTGGTCTAGCTGGTAATGGAAAGCAGCCATAAGAATTGGGATTACATCTTCAACAAGAGCCTTCTCAATAAAGTTCAGGAGACGCCGCTGAAAGGATAAATGAACGTTGAATGAGGAAAAAACTATCCTGACAATCCATGAAAAATCAAAAAAGACGACGAAACACACATTTTGGTCTAGCAATTAAGTTGTCAATTATCATTCCCTATTTATGAATCGCTGCGAGTTAAAATACATAGGACCACATAATAATTTATCCATGAAATCACTGCTTACCTGAAAAAGCAAAACAAGCTCTTTCATCTGAAAAGTGGCAGAGGCACACATCAATTCCACTACATAATTAATAGCAGGGCGGCAAGCATCATGGGCACAAACATCATCAACACACCGTGACACTTCTGGCGGAGATGGCTTAAGCTTTCCAGTGTACAAATAATGCAAGAAAACATGAAAGGCTTCATATCCAACACCACCATAAGGCACCAAATCAGACATGAGGTACCTGGGTTTATCTCCATTCGTCGAATTGTTATTTCCCTTCTTAAAAAGCTCATGAAAGAACTGACTACGGGCAGCCAATACACACCGATGGACACCAACAGGGGTGCCCTCGACAAAAATCTCTGCATCGCTGTAATCATATTCCTTATCAAGTAATAGCCTTTCAAGATTGCCACTAAGCTTGTTTAAGCTCAAGTTTTCAAGGTTTACACCAGGCTCAGGAACATTTGAGGCTGATACGTGGTGGATACTGGACCCATTTGATAAGTACGAAGATGAAGCGAAACTCAAAGAAGATGTCATTTCATTGGGACTTTCCATGATTTTGGATCTAAATGTCTCTAGTTAAGCCCACCAAGCACTTAAACTCATCAAGAAACATTGAATTGACAGAATAATAAGTATCGGGTTTAAAGGAATGACCACGTGAGAATATTGTTCACTTTAATGGCCATGAATCGATAGTCATCTTTAATCTTTAATCAGACAGGAATCATAAAACCAGGATATGGTAATTGAAAAAAGAAAACCCAGATAACAAAACAGAACAGATACGGTCAAGAGCTGGGGAAAATGAGGACAGCAACCAAAGGAACTAATCACACCAAGTTTCCTCGCTTGAAATCCCAAAACTTGCAAAACAAAGGCATAAACATCAAAACTAAGCTAAACACGGATAGAATCAAGCACTGAAAGAGCAGAAACTCGAAGGAAAAGCAACAACAAAAAAAAAAGCAGAAAAGATTACTGCTTGTGAAGAAGACAGACTTTGATTTATTTGAAATGCGATAAAGAAGCAGCTTGAGATGAAAAGCAGAGGTTATCGGAGACCTTATAGTTGACTTGCAAATTTACTTAGCAGTGAATAAATTGACAGGGAGATGAGTACACAGGAGGCAAGATTAGAAAAGACTATTGTTGTTGGGGGTGTTTTCAATAATTAACATATGTGAATTCGTAGCCTGGAATCCAAGTTTTGGAAGCTGTCCTCGCAGAATAAAAGAAAGAAAAGGGAAGACCACATGTCTGACAGTTGACTCGTAATATTGATTTGCTTTTTTATTTTATTTTCCTTCCCGGTAACGCGAGGGGCCTCCTAGTAAAATAGCATGTTCTTTCTTTTTTTTCAATACTTTTGAGTTTCAATATCTGCTGGGCCTGTGCTACTAATCTGCAAGTATTTTTTTTTTTTAAAATATACATAGATAATGTAAGTGTTTTTTTATAAAAAAAAAAAAAGTCCCGATTGAATTTAAAAAGTTCATTTTATTTTAATAAGATAATAAAAAAATTAATAATGATAATAAACAAACAAAATTTATAAAAAAAAACCACAGTAATTTAGAAAATAATCTTTTGTAAGGTGTTTTTATTTTTAATATATTAAAATAATATTTTTTTTTAATTTTTAAAAATTATTTTTGATATCAGCATATTAAATTATCTGAAAATATAAAAAATATATTAATTTAAAATAATAAAAAAATTTAAATTTTTTTAAAATATAAAAACGAACAGGAGTATGTATTGCTAGTAATGTTTACATGCCATTTGATGATATAAAAATAAATAAATGTTTTCCGGAGATTAATTATTTAGATTCATTGTCTTGAATGCCTTGGAGCTGTACCTCAAAGTTGTAATTTTATTATTCTCGAGTAATATTTTTCAAGCTACAATTACGTTTGCCACTACAGCAAGAAGTTCTTGTACAAGTTGCGGGCACACGCTAAGCTGAAAGTAATGGTTTGGTATTACAAACGCAATTCAAATGAGAAATACAAATAAGACCGGAACTTTGACTTCACTTAGTTAATTAACTTAGTTTTATTTTAATTAAATAATAAAAAAAAATAACAACAATATATGTAATAAAATTATAAAAAAATAATCATGATAACTTGAAAAGACAAATTCAAAAAGGAACGTTGATAAAATTATATAGTTCAATTCCAGTCTATTAAATACTGAATGATAAAAATGGGTAAAAAAAGATCTAAAAATTTTGATATTAATCAATCCATGTTAGTATAACAAACTTGATAATCAGGGTCAACCTAACCTGAGTTATTTAGCCAGACCCTTGATTCAGGTAATGAGATCAGAATAATCCGATACATAAAAAAAATCACAAAGCTTATTAAAAAAAACAAATGTGAATTTACGTTAACTTTTCAAACTTGTAACCTGAGTATTATACTAGAAGCACTATGCATGGAAAAACCATGAAATGCAATTCCTAGTTAAATGTTGAATAGTGAAATTAAAAAAAAAATCAATTAATAAAATGATTAAAAAATATCAACTAAAAGATTTAAGATCAAAATTGAAACAAGATATATTTTTTATTTTTTATTGAAGGGTAACATTGAAAAAAAATCAATTTAACAAAATGCCATAAAAATTAAAGAAAACAAGGATGAAACTAGAAAAAATCATACATCTCAGATTGGAGTTGAATGATAAAATTGTAAAAACAAATTGAAGTTTTACAAAAACATCAATAACAAAAATTAGAAATCCAAATAATAAATATCGAAGTAGAAATTTTTATAAATCAGAGGACAACTCTGAATTTCTATGCAGTCAACATAAATTTTAAGGCAAGGAGAGAGAGAGAGAGAGAGAGAGAGAGCATTATCAACAACAAACCGCAACACCAATTATCACACGAGTCACCTCAAATGGAATAGAGCACAACTACACTTGCAATGATTCGATGTAGGTCGCCAAAAAGCACCACACGTGTTATTAACTTTACTACACACTAAATTGTCTGTAGGTTGACTTGGTATTGATAAAAAAAAACATTGTGAAGAGATAAAAAAGCTCATTGACTATGGTTTTTTTATATTTTTTTCAATTATTAAATCGCTCCTCAGTTAACCTTAACTAACTTGAATGAGTGAATATTTTTTGAATGGTTACCTTAGCTGATGAATAAAAGGTAGAAAATTGTATTGTCAAACACAACCTGAATCCCAATTGAACCTAACTTAAAATATATTTATGATATATTGATATATTTGTAGAATATTTGGATTTTTTAATACAATATTATACATACACATCTCAATATTGATATAAAACACATATATGTATAATATTTATCATCTTATCATTCAATATACAGACATATATAATGTGTTGTGTAATTACTTTATATATATCAACAATTTTATTTTTAATTGAATTATAAATAATAGTTAAATAATGAATATCCATGTGAATACCCGAATCTTGATAGATATTTTATGAATATTAGAATTTCTTAAATAATGAGTAATTGATAAGGAATGGATATCAATAAATTTGTCTCAGTAAGCATCCATTACAACTCTTTTTCAAATTTAACCTAGGTCACTAGATTATAAGCACCGAATATTAAAAAAAATCACTAAATTTAATTTTTAATAAATTAAATATTGAACAATAAAATTAAAAAAAAACAATCAAATAAAAAGATTCAACATTAAAAAAAGATAAAAATAGCAATTAGAAGAATGTTAATAAAAATCAAAATAAAAAATAAATTAGGAAGTAATTATATTTTTTTTATTGAATGATGAAATTGAGAAGAAAAATAAATTAAATATAAAAAATAAAAGAACAAATATTAAATTGAAAAATATGATATACCATAAATCTGAATAAAAAACCATTAAACTTTTTAAAAGAAACCAAAGAAAAAAATAAATCAAAGAAAAGCAACAAATTGAAAAAAATAACATATGATAAAATGAAAACTAAATATTTTTTTTATAAAAGAGCTAAAAAATAATATGGACCGAAATATCAACAACAAAAAAATCCAAGGAGGAAAAAAACAAAAACAAAATCTCAACGGCAATACATCATTTTACCACCGTCGACACACATGGCAACAATAGAAAGAAAAAAGAACACAAACCCAAAAACACGACATAAAACAATTTTTGCCCGAGAGGCGCCGCTAATGCCGCCGAAGTGTAATGGATTTCTTGTTAGATCTATGAGCACCCGTTAGAGTTATCTACATCACATAGTATCTCGAGAAACAAACATAAGCTTGGATTTTGTTTTTGCCTCGGCTGTTCTTTCGTAACCTCGGAGGGCCTCATACGCTGTGCTCTAGATTCTCGAAAAGGGCAAGCTAACTGGTGCGTGCTAACTTTTTTTTTGGCAACTATATGCCATGTTCTCATCACATTTATTGTTTATCCAACAACTTAAAAAAGCAAGATCGACCATTCTAGACTCATCTACAAAGTTATATACATATGATAGTTTGAATATTATACATATAATATCAAGAGTAATTAATTCTAGTTGTGATAACCTGTACAAGCAGAAGAAACAACGAAATCCACCACCCTCGAAACAAGCTCATCCACCGCTACCGCAGCAGAAGTATCCAGGACTATCTTCGGTACATCGCCAACATCATAGTCAGTGGACCCACCGTACCCTTCAAGTAGCCTCTCAAGATCCTGCCACGTTGAAGGCTTATGCCAGCTAGCCTGATCACCCTTGCCACGTTGCTCTAGCCTTCTCCGCCAAACACCCTCATCCAACGGCTTGCACTCGACAATCACGAGGAGGGACCCGGTAGAGGAGGCCACCTGGACAAGCCTATCGAGATGGGCCCTCCGAGAGAGTGGAGAGTCGATGATGACGCTGAGACCTAAACGGAGCTGAGTGGAGGCGATCTGCCAGACAACGTCGTAAGAGAGGTCGTTGAGGAGTTTGGATGCTGTAGCGGGTGAGGAGTTTTGGATGGATATGGTGCAGTCACGGACATCATCTTTGTCTATGAGAGGGATCTTGAGAGATGAAGCTAAAGAGCTGGCTAAAGTACTCTTGCCCGTGCCAGGATGCCCTTTCATCGCTATTATTACAGGAAATCCAACCTGTTTTTCTCCTACTTTTACCATGTTCCTAATCCTGTCTGTGTCTTTGGATGTTTCTCAGAGTAGAGATGAAGAACCTACATAGAGATGATCTGTTCTGGGAGGAGATGGGATTAGATTGAGTACGTGTACAAATATTAGACAGGACGACAGGTACTGGATACTCATGTTTATGTTAAAAGATAATGTTTATTAAACAAATATTAGTTCAGATTTTTTCTTTTTTAGATTCTAGTAAACTTATCTCTTAGAAAATGCATTTTATTGTTCAGGTAATTAAATAAAATCCTGGTAATTCCAGATTTTTATAAAAAATAGATATTATAATTTGAACTCGAAATTTGTTGCAAAATCTCAAATCCTCATGACTATTAGTTCAAATAGATAACACATAACATCGAAGTCATTGCTGGTGAATCTGATTTTAATTCGATTAATTAAAAAGTGGATATTTAGCACATAAATTTCAAACAAAATGGATGCAAATAAATTTAAAAAAAATAATCAACAATTGTTTGCAAATATAGGGGAATGAAAAACCGATCGGGAGAATGCGTGTCCATTGGAAGACCCATGAATCCGCGAGTGGAGAAACGGCTTTAACTTGCGAAAAAGAAAAGGAAGGAAAGGAACAACAAATGTTTCTTATGCAGGCACGTGATCGTGCATTTCCTTTTCGTGTATTTTCGAGAGGTGCATGGTGATTGGGTGCAGACACGTAAGCAAGATATTGACAGGCACTGACACATCACAATGTTTGACCTACTAATGCACTATGACTGGGTATGGTCTCGTCCATACAACCAGGAATAAGGATAAGATGATAAGCCTACGTGGCAAGAACCCTGTGGCCTCCTCACAACTCCTCTGTAGAAAACAGACTCTCTCTGCTCCTCTTCCAGCAGAAAACCCATGGCTTCACCAGCACTCCTAACCCCAGCTTCCAAGCTCAAACCCCTCTCCCCCGTCAAACCCAAACCCAACTCCATCGCCCCACTTTCACCACCGCCAACACCACAGCAGCAGCAACCTCGAAACCACCACGCTCGTCGTCACTTCCTGTCCTCGGCCACCGCAATCCTGACTTCCCCGTTCGTCCTCCCAATCACTCCAGCTTTTGCAGGATCGGATGAGGAGTACGTGAAAGATACAGAGGATGTGATCAACAAGGTTAGAACCACCGTAAACATGGACAAGAATGATCCGAACGTGGCTGATGCAGTGGCTAACCTCAGAGAAACTTCAAACTCTTGGGTCGCAAAGTATAGAAGAGAGAAAGCTTTGCTTGGTCGTGCTTCTTTTCGTGATATGTATTCGGCTTTGAATGCTGTCACCGGGCATTACATCAGCTTTGGACCGACCGCTCCCATTCCATCTAAGAGAAGGGCCAGAATTCTTGAAGAGATGGACACTGCTGAGAAAGCATTATCAAGGGGCAGATAAATTAATTAATTTAGATTTTGCTTTTTGGGTATTTATTTAACTACTATCTGAATTTTAATTACTTTGATTTGTTGAGTTTGAGATTACACAACGACGGCAGATATTCTTGATTATTATTTTTTTTTTTTTTTTACATTTGCGCCGAGTGGTAATTATTTGCAATTTACTTTCCATTATAAACTAGTCAAATGGAGAAAATGGAAAACTTATTCCAGTAAATATATAATCAAGAGCACTCCTCTAGCATGGGCTGTGAATGGGAGGGATATTCCTTCATTAATCCAAGTGAAAATAGAGTTAAGATTACTAGCTAGATGGACATAGTTTGCCATCCATCTAGGACTATATATATCAATTTATAAATATTTTAAAAATTATTAAACTTGTATACATGTAATCTTGATTGATTAATTATAAATAATTTTATTTGATAATTATAATTGTGTTATTAAATGATAATTTTTTTTTATTCAAGATGCCAAACGTTAAAATTAATTATATGAGCAGATTTAATGACATGTAATAATTTTACTGATTTGATTAATAGTTTGAGGTAATGAAATAGATAATATTTTTTTATAAATAAAAAGATGGTGTCCCGCGTTGGCTTCACATTTGAATTACTTATAATACACAAATAAATAAATAAATAAATAAATAATACAATACAATATTTAAATCTAAGATTAATTTGTGAAATTCATATAATTGCAGATTCAGAAACTATAGAAATCATTGTATATAAAAATCCACCAAAAAGTAATATAAAAAAATATAGAAAACGTGATTTACACATAGCATGTGAAAGTAAAAAAAAAAAATGTAATTATCAACTTTTCTACTCAATATATTTGTTGAATGAGATTCACTTTTAACTAAAAATTGGTTGATTTATATTATAATTAATTCAAATACAATTTTAAAAAATATTTTTTTCGTTACTAATAAAATAGATAAAAATAATATACTTTAAAAACATAAGTTAGAATCCATATTTTTATCAGAAGTTAACAATTTTATTAAAAATATAAATTAGCACCCCCCTCCAATAAAAAAAAAAACAAAATCCAACCTGAAAAAGAAGCCCAGTCCACGTTTAAACAGAAAGCCCATAGAAAGGGACAAAACTGTAATTCAGGACAAGAAGTAGGGTTTAACACCCTAATATAAAATCGCATTTTGCTCCTCCTCCAAACTCATTTGCTTGGCCTTCTCGCGCATAGCCTCCTTCGCATCTTACCTGCAAGGTAATCTCTCCCTCGTCACCATCTTCTCTTGAACATCTTAGGATAATGAGAACATCGTTGTCATTATTTCTGGATCTGAATTTCTTTGATTTTTTGTTTGTTATACAGTTCCAGATTAAGTTTAGCCTCCAGATTCAAGAATCATCATCATGTCTGGGTATGCTTTTCTCTTCGATTATATTAAAAAAATGTTAATGACATAAAGGGTCTTAATTATTTAGCAAGAAAGGAATTCTTTAAAGGATCTGAATCGTTATTTTTCAATCTGTGGCGTCTGTTTTTTCAGTGAAGAAGGTGCTGTTGCTCAGACTGAGACTCCAGCTGTTGCTGAAGTAGCACTCGGTGAGCCAATGGACTTGATGACAGCATTGCAGCTTGTGCTGAGAAAATCTCTGGCTCATGGTGGGCTTTCTCGAGGTCTTCATGAAGGTGCCAAAGTGATTGAGAAGCATGCTGCTCAACTTTGTGTCTTGGCAGAGGATTGCAACCAGCCTGACTATGTTAAACTTGTTAAGGCACTTTGTGCTGATCACAACGTGAACTTGCTAACTGTTCCAAGTGCAAAAACCCTCGGAGAGTGGGCTGGTGTGAGTATCTCCTCTACTTTCTTTTTTCAATCATTTTTTCTTTGTTTTGGTTTTTCTAAACTTATATGTCTTAGTGTGATTACTATTGTTAATGTTAGATTTGATTGCTCGAACTCATAATCGTAAGAGTTCAACTCGAGTAGAGATTTTTATATGATAGCTAGAAATACAATGTGTATTTTTTCATGAAGAGGGGGTTAGAAGCTAGATTATACAGAGGGGAACATTAATGGAATGTGTACTGTCTGAAATTTAATTTTCATGCTCTTATAAAATTGGGAATAAAGATTATGATAGATTTTAAATGCTCTGATTTCTTGAATTATAAATGTTTTTGTAAGTTTTGTGTGCTCTCTTATTTTATCCAATTATATTCAATTGAATGCGGCCAAGTCAATAGTATTGTATTGTTCCGTAGAATGCTCATTAACGCCTTAAAACTTTTGAATTCTTTGTTGTTACTGGTGTTGCCTGTTTGGGAGTGCGATTGCGATTGCTTTTTAAAGTGATTCTTACTAAAAAATGTATCAAAATAATATTTTTATATTTTTTTAAAAATTATTTTTGATATCAGATAAAAAAATTTAATTTTTTTAAAAGTGCTTTTGAAACGTAAAAACAAATCACCTTAGGCTTCTGCTCTGTGAAACTGTTTCATGGTCTGTTAAGGTTAGATATATAACGGATGCCAATTGTTGCTCTTGTAAAATTTTCTATGATTGCCTCTATCAACTGAATTATCTGATATGGGTTTTTGGCACACAGTTGTGTAAGATTGATTCAGAGGGGAAGGCTAGGAAAGTGGTCGGTTGCTCGTGTGTTGTTGTGAAGGTAAAAATCAGTTTTAGAGCACTGAATTTCATTTCATTTCACTGATTGTCTTTCGAAAGGGTTCATGTTGTTCTTTTGCTGACTGCATTACAGGATTTTGGGGAGGACACTGAAGCTCTTAATGTCATTCAACAGCATGTTAAGGCCAACTAAGTCACTATGGATTCGATCCTTTTTGGATTTACCTGGAGCCTTTGAAGGAATTTTGATTGTATTTTGTTTTTTCTTTATCGTTGTAGTTGAAACATCTGTTGCAATATATCAGATATTATGATGTTTTTGTCCGTCACAATATTTTCAGTCTCTATTGGTTATGTATGAATTTTACTAGAGATGCCAAGTTTTTACTCAGAATGGAATGCAATTTATCAGTGACAGCTTTAGAGGCACTATTTGCGATTGTATTTACTTTTAGGCTCAAAAGAAATTTATTCGCCTGCTTGATTTTTCAAAGCAATATTTACATATTTCGTACTTTTATATTATGACAAATAATTGTTGTAAGTTCATTTAATAAGTAAAATATTTAAACCAACATTCATTAGATTATTCTTTAAACGTTCATTTTACTGAACGATCGAAAAGAAGGCGAGGAGGAAGAAAGTCTTATAAGATACACCTAGGGCACTGACTAGCCGTGATCCCCTTCTCCATTTTGCTTCTACAACTATTTAGCTCAATCATTTAGTAGTATTGTTCGTTTTTCTTAAAGAACAAGTAAATGGCGTCCTGTTGTTGAAGAAGGCAAAGACCGCCCCTTGCTCCTTCAGGATCACAAGCTCCTTAATTTGACTACTGGTGCGAATTGGATGCGAGTTGGGAATCGTTGGAGGATGCACGTTTTATTGCTCTTGGTGGAATTTTTGGACAAAAGATGGACCCCTTTGCAATGAGGTCGAATGGATTCAAGAAGAATCAGGATGTCCGATATGTTCCTTTTTTCAATTTTATTTTTTTTCCCTTGAGAAAATTCAGGACATAATTGTAGAGTATGTTGCACATATAGAAGGATTTAATCACTTTGGCATTAAAAAGCCTTTACAAATCTGAATCTCTAGTTACAATCTGTCTGCATCGTTTTAGATATGCAAATAGGAGCTCTCACTGAGAAGAGGTTAAAAAGAAGGAAAGCATCGAACAACATTATCAATAATGTCTGAAATCAAAAGGTTGAGTTTCCTTTAAACGTGGACACAGTTGAGTTCTTGGTGGAAGCTTGTTAAGTTCCCCTCCCTCTGATGTTCAATCTCTAGCTTGATGCTGTATTTCTAAAGAAATATTCTTTTGCTCGGTTGGGGCTGTTTGGTTTCAATGTAGTGAGGTTGTACATAAATCAAAAACATATCGTTATGTGAAATGTTTTTTTTTTTTCAACGTTTCATCAGGAGCATAAACATTGATTTTGTGTTTTTCAGTCCAAACCTTCTATCATTTAAGTTTTGACTCTCTTTGAAGGCATTATCAAGCACAACTTTATGGTAATATCTGGCTAAGATTTGCTTCTATCTAGAAGCCAAGCACAGACTTCTTTTTTATTTTTTAAGGAAAAAACTGACTGCTTTGAACCACCAAATAAGTTCCTTCATCTAGCAAATAGCGAAGCAGTTCATAGTGGATCTATTTCCAACTTGAATGCGTCTTTCTTCTCTTTAGTGCAACGCAAGAGAGCACAACAGTCACAATGTCCCCTCCTTTTGGGCACAACTGGAATCCCATCGGCCTTTTCTTCCCTTTTGACTGACCATCTGTCAAGAAAATGGGGAACATGATTAAATTTGCGTGCGAATTTGTACCGAGTAGGAAATAATCGAAGGATTGAAGGATACTCGTTTAAATACTCTTTTTTTTCTTTGAAGATAGTAATGAACCGCTTTGCAATGGAAAGAAAAGGAGGCTTTCAAGATCAAGCAACGAACTTATTATGAAAAATAATGATGATAACAATGAACTTGTATCTGTCAAGACCATTGCATGAATGCTTTACCTCCTGAAAGAATCATCCCCGTAGTTCTTGCAAGATGTTATTCGAAGGCGGTTAAATGTCAGCCACTGAAAACTTGACCTCAGGAACCTTCTATGGTGTCTTGACGATCCCGAACGTGAAATAGTAACTATATCATTTAATCGGGAACCTTGCAGGTCACTGTGATGGTAAAGCAAGTGGATGCCACACCTTTTCACAGCAATTTGAAAACCCATGTCAATCCAGACATCCAGTCGATCCCCTTCTTCCATCTCATCCCGAAATCTCCAGCTCATATCTTCATCATCAATGCCTTCTACTTGATTCTCGAATGACCAGCAGCTCAGCCACATCAGATCCTGTTCCACCTCGGGCATAAAGAAGGTGATTTTTGGGCTATAATTCCAGTGGAAATTTTTCGTTCTGTTAGTAACTGCAATAATGGGGCAGAAAAAGCAAGGTGCAGAAGAATTCTCCCATGCATAGACTGCCGATATAGAAAAGCCACTGAATTTGCAACCATGATCAAGTGGAGGCACCTGCAATGATACCAAGTCACCTTCATTCTGATGGCTGAACCATGTTGGAATGTCACTCATCGGTAGAAAGATACTGTAAATAGATTTCTCAGAAAGAGCCTGCACCCATGAATGAGAATAATGAAATTATTCAACAAGCAGCCATAGTTTATATTGTCTGTGTGCCATGCACGACGTTTTACAGAGTACAGATAGTGAGAGAGGGCACCTGGAGAGGACTGATTGTAACTGCTCTCGTCAGATTATTGATCACATGGACCTTGATGCTTGGAAGGGAATCTTCTGTGAACAAGCCACAAGTTCCAAGATATTTTTCAACAATCTCTATTCCCAAGGACTCCAAGTTGAAGTATCCCTCAATTGCTTTTAACTTTGGGCAACCATCGAGTTCCAAAGTTCCCTCCCCCCAAAAGTTCTTAAGGTTGATGGTTTCTAGCGAAAGGCAATCTTTTGCATGCAATAACTGTAGGCTTGACTGGAGCTCTGGGATACATTGAAGACTTTTGCATTCGTTTAACCAAAGTTTAGTAAGCTTAGGAAGGCTTCCAATGCTAGCTGGTAAGCTTGTAAAGTTGTTTCTGCACAATTTCAAATTTTGAAGAAGGGGCAAGCCTTGAAGATCAGAGGGAATCATGTCATCTGATAAGTTGCAGTGTCCAAGATCGAGTTCCAGTAAAGATGCTGGAAGACCCCGTCTTGTTGGTGGACATTTACTTGGCGAGAAGATAAGACGACAACCATGCAGAGATAATTTTTCCAGATTCTTTAGATCTCCAATGGTTTCTGGTAGCGTACTTATTGCAGTTTCATCAGCAAGGAGCAGAACCAAAGATTGCAAACTCCCCAAGTGCTCTGGCAATTCCTCTAATTTTGAGCAGCCTGACACATTTAACTTCTTAAGTGAGCTTAGAGCACAAATGCTTCCCGGGAGATTCTTAAGATCCACGCAATCTTGCAGATTCAGGAACTGAAGATGACTGAGAAGTCCAATGGAGTCATGAACCTTTACCAAACTAATGCAATCTTTAAGTTTTAATTTTTCAAGACTGGGAAAGCCTTCAAAGTTAGGAGTCTCAATAAGCTTATGGGAGTGGCTAAGGTAAAGGAATTTCAGTTTTTTCAAAGACTGCAGCACCAAAATAGATGTTGGTACAATATAAGCATATCTGACAGATTAAATGACCTATTCATACAAAAATTGAAAAAACAAGAAGATATCATGATCTACCTTTACTTCCTCTGAAAATTGCTGTAGACTGCTATAGCGCATATCAAGAACAATCAAATGTTCCAGAGTTAGATCATCTGGGATAGCTTTCAAGGGGAACTCAGACCAGCACAACCACCTTAATTTGTTAGAAATATATTCGTAGTTTCCTGTAAGGCAAACGAAATTGAGTTGGAGTAGTCTTAGCCTTTTCATCTTTTTGAATGCCTTGGTATTGAATGAGCTTTTTGATCCTTGCAGGCTTAGAACGAGGCCTTCAACTGCTTTTGTACCCTGATACAAAAGGAATACGTTAGCTAATAGGCATTATAGCATTCATACATATGCTAATAATTAATGTGAAAACTGAAGGTGTAGGATAAGCAAGAGATAGATCATCAAAGAAAAAAAAAAGAGCATTTATGCAACTGTTTTATGCTAAATAAATTCTATGATAAGAAATATCTTCATTTTTCAACCCAAGCCAATTATTGTCTCACCGTTCTGTCAGTTAACAGTTCAATAACATCTTCTTTATTCCATAATCTGCTACGTTCCCCAGGATCCACAAAACATTCTCGGCGAACAATTTCTCTTCCCATTTCTCGAACCAAATCATGCATCAAGAACTTATTGTTAGCGCCAACCTCTACAAGGCATCTCCTCGTGAGAGTATTGATTCCATCAATTGGAAAGAAACCACAGCCATCAAGTATGCTCATGACATAATCCTTTTTGTACCCAATGAAGAAACATGCAATATCCAGAAATATAGACTTCTCAGCAGCATCAAGAGAATCATAACTTATTTTAAGTATACTGTGAGTGCCTTCGGGGCTAATCACTTTTAGTTTTTCTAATCTGTTATTCCATACATCAATGTTTTGGCCACACAAATCTGATCCCAAAACTGTAAGAGCTAGTGGATTTCCTCCTGCATAGGATACGATTCCACTCGCAGAATTCATGTAACTTTCATCGGGACAGCGCTTGTTGAAGGCGTGTAAGCTTAGTAGCTGAAGAGAATCGCTGCCATTCAATTCCTTGACCTCATATTGTCGATACAACTTTGATGGTTGTAGTAGATTCTTAATTCTAGTTGTTATTATCACCCTGCTTCCAGGGTAAAGCCAATCAAGATTCCCGAGAATTTTATCCAGTTCTTCCTGTTTATCTTCAATGTCATCCAGAACAATGAATACACGCTTGCAACGTAATCTTTCTTTTATCACCTTTGATCCTCCATCAACATTGTATATCTTCTCATGTTTTCTTTTCAAGATATCCGAGAGAAGCTGTCTCTGTAAGTAGGCTATCCCATTGGAAATAATTTGTTGTCTAACATTTTCAAGAAAGCAGCTGCCTTCAAATCTTTTGAAGACTAAATTGTAAACCTCCTTGGCAAGAGTTGTCTTGCCTATGCCCCCCATCCCAATTATACCAACTATGCGAACATCAATTGACTCATCATCTAGCAAGGAGATCACTTCTTTTGCTCGAGAATCTATGCCAACTGGGTGGATAGCAACCCTTAAGATTGTCCGGTCAAGTCTAACTGAAATCTCCTTAACAATGTAGTCTATGTTTTCAGCTTCATGCCTGCGATTGTCCATGGAAAGAGCACTATAAATAAATACACAAACCAACATGCAATAATTTCAAGCATGAACTTGTACATATAGTGAGTTCCGAATTAATAATTATAGTGATTTCAGTGAGGCAACAAGCATTTTCTAGACGCGTCAGTCTTACAAACATCTTTTCGAAATTGTTTCCTTATTCTCACGAATTTTTTTTCATTTTTTTTCCCCGAAATAGTTTAATCGGGGGAAGGATATTCTTAATAAAGAATGAAAATATTGTCATATTAAGAGAACATAATAGCAAAGCCTTTATGTACATGCTGATAATATATATTTTGTTATATATGATAATTCGTTGTTTCTTTATGTTAATAAGTTATGTTTCTTAATTTTCTTTCTCCTTTTCTCTCTCTTTTCCTTTCCTTTCCTTTCCTCTTCTTTTTTTCTTGCTGATTGCTTGTTTGATTTCTTGATATAACTAGGGTATGGTGTAAAATGGTTATGTACCTGACAATTTTCTTTAATAAAACAGATTTGAATCTTCAATTTTCTTTAATAAAACAGATTTGAATCTTAGCAACTCTAATTTATTCGATAATTATATAACATATTCAGTAATACTCTTCATTATACTCTTAACATGATCTTTCAGTAAATTAGATTTTTTTTTCTTTCAAATCCTAATATCCGC
Organism: Populus alba; assembly: GCF_005239225.2. Taxonomy (NCBI): domain Eukaryota; kingdom Viridiplantae; phylum Streptophyta; class Magnoliopsida; order Malpighiales; family Salicaceae; genus Populus; species Populus alba. The sequence continues at coordinate 4,211,358 of NC_133285.1, read as the reverse complement.
TGCAATCCTTTTATCTCCCAACGTATTTTCTTTGGGATTCACCATGCCTGAGATTATCCTTTCAAGATTTATGCAAAGGCGGGTAAAGAATATTTTCAATTTTGACCGATTGATTTCATCACAACTTGTTATGTAGTAGAGTTTAAGAATGATTAATTTTGTTCGCCCTAGCCATGAGCATGCACGCCCTATTGCTACTAGAGTAATTAAATCGATCTCTGTACATTGAAGTTTGATGACTGAGGTACTAGGTAGCCAGTTTTGTAAGAACAATAGTTTGCAAGAACAAGAAACAGACACGACAACTAAATAAAAATAAAGAAACCCCGGTTAGAGACATGTCTAGTACTGTGGAGCACCCAAAATGCCAAGCATTCTCGTATTATAAAATTTAACGCCATTGCAAGTGCAATTTCATATGATTTATATGTGTGTGTGTGTGAGAGTTTGTTTTCTAGTCCAGAGCTGATTTGCTCAATATCTTGGGAATATGATAAATTGACGATAAGCAGAGCAAGAACTACTTTGGTTTTTCTTCTTCTTTGTTTTTTTCTTTCCCGAAGATGAACAATTTCTTTATTAATAGGAAGCAGGGGTCAATTAATAGTGTTTTTAATCTTGAAAGAGAACCACATGCCATTGTAATTGAGGTTCTAGTAATTAAGCAGCGACTTACCCGTCTAGATGTCTTCGTAGATCCAGACCCTTCAAGTAAGCAACTTCTCTTAGAGCATCCCTCCATTTCTCCACTTTATCCATGTCATCCTTGAAACTCTTTTCATGTTCAGCAAAAGCTTTTTCAAAACTTCCTTTTTGCTCTTCAACATCAGACGGATCTATGTCATAAAAGACAGGCCAAACACCATGGCCTTCTTTTCTACATCTGAGGATGTGCACAAGCTCATCAAGACACCAAGGGGAGGATGCATAGCCTTTTGAGAGAATGACAATAGAAAACCTCGAGTTTTCAATTCCTTGGAGACACTCCGGTCCAATTTCTTCACCAATATCGATCTCATTTGCATCTCTAAATGTATGGATTCCTTCCCGAGAGAAAGCAGAATATAAATGGTCTGTGAAACCAAACCTTGTGTCTGCACCTCTAAAACTCAGGAACACATCGTACTCCCATTTTGACGAGTTGGAGTTGCTGGTAGCCATTGTTCGAGATGGGTTGGTGGTTTGTGTTAGAGATCTTGCTCTTAATCTTAGGTTTTGTTGAGCTTTTCTGCAACCTGCATTAGGACATTTGCTTGTCAACTCTGGAGGCACTCCCCATGATAGACAATGGCATTTTATGACGTCTTTACTTGCAACAGGCGCACCGTATAAATACATTATTTTTATTTTATGCCCACTTGCCCGCAAGACGACGGCTAACAAAGTTGGTGGTAAATACGTATAAAAGGGTAGCTTAAAATGATATATTAGTCCACGGATAACTTGAAAGTTTTAAAAATTTAAATTGCCAGCCATCTCGTGTATCTGAGGAAAACAACTACGTTGCGGTAAAATTATATTAAAAAAAATGAAAAATTAATTTTTTTTAATTATTTTAGTATGTTAAAATTAAAAATTAAAAATATATTTTTAATCCATTTTTAAATAACAAATATTTTTAAAAAATATCTCTACCATAATATAATACAGGTTCTGATACAGAAAGTCTACTCTCATTTTTCTATACACCTTTACAGTTTAATGATTCTTTTTTTAAAAATTGTTTGCCTTTTGAGTAAAGGTGGGGATATATTTGTCTTTTTGTTAGCAAATTAATCGTTACAAGTTTGACTAGAGTACCATCAGCTTTATAATGCATCAATAAATAGTTAAATAACCAAAGAGTCCCTCGTGACCGAAAAAACACTGTTGGGAAGGGGTATTTTTTACTCTTCATTTTGTTGATGTACAGTCAATTTAGCTCTCGGAACCAAAAAAAATTAACACATGGATCAGGGATAATAGGGTATTTTTCTTCAGATATTTTGCTAATTATTGATTTGATAGAAGAAATAACAGACAACTGTGGATTACCCTTTGATTATCAGAAGACTAAGTTGTATTATTGTTTCGGGTTTTCACATCACTACTGACTCCTGTTCTTCTCTTTCTTTCTTTTTGACATTACGGTCCCGTTTATTAAAGTAGTTTTCTAAAATTATTTTTAATTTATTTGTTATTTAAAAAATTAATTAACAAAAAAATATTTTTTAATGGACTTAGTTTTTTTAAAAATATATTTTTTTTATTTTGAATAAAAAATAATTTTTAAAAATTATAAAAAAAATTATATTATTTACTTATTATATCAAATTTGATTTCTAAACTTTTAATTGTTACATATTTTATTTTTAATTTTATTATTTAGAATTTGATTTTTATTTTTATTTTTATAATTGTTATTTTTTAAAAAAATATTTATGATTATTATTTTTTTAATTATTATTTATTTTATTTAAAATAATTTATAAAATTATAATAATTATTATTTTAATTTTATTATTTTTCAATATTTTTATTTGTTAGATTTAATATTTATTAATTTGATTATTATTTATTTTATTTGAAATAATTTATGAAATTAATGTTTTTTCAATTAATTTTTTTTTAATTTTTTTAATTTGTAAAATTTATTCTTTATTATTTTAATAAACTTGAAAAAAAAATATTAATAAATTATTTTTTCATTTATTTTCATAATATAATTAAATATTAAAAAATATTTTTTAATTTATTTTTTATCACACTATAAATAATTTATTTTCTAAAAATTTACTTTTAAAAAAAATTATTTGCGGAAAAAAATTCCTTCCCAACAAAATCGACATCCCTTTCTTTGTTTTTTAGCCGAAGGAAGAGAGAGAGAGAGTGAGAGCGAGGATGGTGAAGGATGTGCAGAGAGATGATTCTGAAAACACAAAAAGGGATCGGTGGGGAAAAAGGGGATGGATCAATGATTTTTCAGTCCCTTTTGCAATTATAGAAGCAAGGAACAGGTTGAGAGGAGAAAAAAAGGCGGAGAGGATATCTTTGAGAGAGACGTTAGGAGCCCTGTGAAGGGGTCTCTTTTGCAGCACTGAAAGCAACAAACAGAGGGAGAGGAGCAGCAAACAACCTCAATTAGGCTAACCTGGTCTCCTCCAACTTGGGTCAAGTTCCTCCAAGGTAAAATTCTAGGGTTTGCTGAAACAATCTTCATTTTTAGAGTTTTTAAATCATTCATGTCTTGGTTTTACTTTTTGATGTGTTTGACCAATCTTGCTTGATTAATTATTGGTCAGCAACGATTGGGTTTGTCTTTCTGATTCTTTTGGATCAATGCTGTTAAAAATGTTAGTTTGCTTGATTAATGTTGTTGTCGTGTTGTGTGTTTGAAGAGGAAGAGAAGGACATGATGCATATGATGTTCGTGCTACTCTAAAAGAACTGAAGCTATTTACAGACTCTGCTGAGAGGTCAGCGCTAGCTATAGAAATCTTCTTGGAAAATATGATTGAGTTTTGGGTAAAAGTATATTTTTTAACGTATTTGGATTGAAAATAATATTAAATTGATACCTCTTTTGTATGATTTTGGATGGTTTGGGTTTAATAAATCATTTTACGTTCTTGAACTGCATTTAACAAAGGGATTGTTTGTTTGTTTGTTTACAAGAGGACAGTAGATGGAGGAGATAAAGAAATTCACTGCTCTTTTTTTTTTTTAGGTTGATGGTAGTGAAACTGTCGAGATGCTTGTTAAATGTTGTTGTGGTTGTGATGTGTGTTTTATGCAGGGTTGATATCCAGGCCAAATTTGAAGGAGAAGAAGAGAAGGAGAATGTGGGAAGGCTATCGAAATGGTGAGTTTGATTGCTGCATCTTTTATTTGTTCTTTTAGGTTTTGAATATGGACCTGTAATGAATTCTGTGCTTTTTTACTACATTACAGTAAAAACTAATAAGCTCTTGGTTTCGCTTTACAACTAGAACCATTTACAATGTTGGTTCAAATAGTGTCTTCTTCTTTAATACTGCACCCACTTGCAATTGAGTTTTTCGATTCCGGAGTTTTTTAGTGGCTGTCTTCAGTTCTTGATTGCTGGAGCTGCTCTTTTTCTTTCTTTCTTTAATTTGACGTGTCATTGAATGAGACTGTATTTTCCACTGGCCATTTTCTCAATATCTCTTAGTTCTGCTCCAGTTCTGTTGATGGCTCTGTTCTAATTCTGTTAGCATACAACCAAGTACATTTATGTTGTTTTCTTTCCGTTTCTTAAATTTCAGTTTCATTTGCGATCATACCCTCTTGGCAGTTCATGTCTTTTCAACGATTGTTTGCTTGCCACGTTTCATTTACATTCATTTTCCAGCTGGGCGTCATGATTTGTTTTCTTGGGACTATATCTTCAGACAAATAATTTTTCCTTCCCTTCCTCTTTCATTGCAAAAAAAAATAGAGCATGTTAGGAACTAGGAAGCAATGAAAATAAAAACTACTTTCTATATCAGATTTCAATCTCTTTGTTTCTTCTCTTTGAAAAATGACATGTTTTTATGGGAAGGAATTCGTTGATCATATTATTTTTGAAGTTTGATTCTTCATGTAATCCACTGGATTTCAAATTATCTTTTACTTTCTCTGTGATTACCCATCCCCCCCTGTCTCTCTAAATATATAATGGGTTTTTGATTTGTAGATTTCACAAAAATCTTGCATAACTTAACTAAAAAAATCACAACAACCAAACTTTCCAAATTCACAAGCCCGATTCAAGGAAGGAGATCCACGGGGAAGAGTTGTAGCTGCTACCTAGGTCGCGACCACACAAATCCACAACTAGACAGGCAAGATAAATGAATAATGTGTTCCTGATGGTGGAGATGGTGCCGTCAATTCTGTCGTAAAGATTGCAACAACCCGCCATCTATTGGCCAGGCCTATTAGATCGACCAGCGTCCTATGGTTTTGGGTGAGTCAATCTGAGTTTTTATTCAAGAAAAGCTTGACTTTTTCTCTACTGTCAGTCCAATCTGTAGCTAAGTTGGATATGGCATGGATATGATCTATCATAAAGCTGAAATAACCTCATCTCTTTTTATTCATGATGTTTATTTAGCAGGGAGGCATTCGAGTCTGGTGATTGTTCATTTCTGATATGCATCTCTTTTATGCCAGGATGGCAGTAACTTGATTTGCTATATATTCTTTTTTTTATTAGTTTAGGAATCTTCACCAATTGAATATTGACTAATTGCCAACAGAAGGTCTAAAATCACAGTTGCGCAAATGTTGATTGAAGACAAGTGTTCGATGCATAGTGACTGGCACTTTCAGTCCAAGGAGGTAATGCTCCCTCTTACAAATCAAGTTGGCAATGATTACAAGCATATTCCAATAGCATCTTCCTTTGCTGATGTTCAACCTCTAGATTTAAATCACTTGATGCCTGTGCATGGAATTGAATTTCAACCCTCTGAGATTTGTCCAGAGGATTTCATTGAAGAATGTGATGAGGAAGAGGTCAGCGTTGCACACGCACATGGACATAAATGAAGCAACTCCCCTGATTCTTGCTCCAGTTAGGCTTCAAAACCTATGAAAAATAGATTTTATGTTTGGAAGTACTCTGGCAGTGTTCACTGCTGTAACAGTTAAAGGAAACAACAAAAAATAAATAAAATGGTGAAGACATTGGGAGATATTGTACCTGGTGGTGACCAAATAAATATTGTCATTGTTTTAGATGAAGCCGTGTAGGGATACAAACTGAACGAGCTACGTGATATGAAAAACTGTTGATCTCAATTGATTTCACTCTACCGTTCTTTTGATAGATAATTGTCTTGGCTTCATTAAAGGATATCAAACAATGGATCATCATGGTATGATGGTTGAGCATTGATGAAGTTTCAAAAAATTTAAAAAAATCCTAGAAGCATAGTAATAGGGCTTCGGGATAGATAAATTGTTAATCAACTAGTTTTATTAATTTTATTTTTTCTTTCTAGCACGGATGATTGATGACTTGGATTTTTTGTTTAGTAGGTAAAGGTGATTTGTGATTAGAACATGTAAAAAGTGTTTATTTTAGTAGAAGTAGAAATTAGTAAATATATTTTTTATTTTTTTGAGAGAGAAAATATAATAATAATTTAGAGAGAGATTATAAAAATATATATATAATAGAGAATAAAGAATGTGAATTTTTATTTTGAATATGATGTATTATGATTTATGAGGTTTTTGTTTTTTGTGAAAATGGAAGGTGTATACCTGATAATATTTAATGAAAAATTAATATCATTTACAATAAAATCATTGTAGAAATTTTATACATCCAAAAATAATATATAAAGATCAGGGTCTAAAATATTAAATATAGCTAAGTTTATAGATTGAACTCTTTCTTTAGGCTAGACTTAAGGATGGTTGGGCTCCTTTCTTGGTCAAAGGGAGGATGTTTATTTTTTTGGGTAAGCTTTAGAGAGGATGTTCATTCTCTTATGGGCATGTGTGCACACAAATAATGGTCATTCCTCTGATTGTATCTAGGCAGGAACAAACCAACATGGATTTAAAAGTCAGGCATCTTAAGATGAGTACATCATCAGCAAATAAAAAAAAAAATTTACCTTCACCAGTTGCATTTAAGTTTTGGCTTTTTTGTTCTGTCTAAAAGCCTGCAGCTGAGCATGGTTATTTTAATTTATTTTTATATTTAATTATTCAATTTATTTCTATAAGTATAATTCATCTCAATTTATTTTTAAATGTGAGAAACTCGAATTCTAAAAAAAAGAAATTAACATTGCATAATCTCTTTTTCACTAGTTTTAACGAGAATCTATCAGAATGATCTCAAATATAAAAATAAATTGAAAGCAATTAAATTTGTTTTGACATATAAGAGATTTGACGTAAAACTAAAGATTAGTTGAAGTGTCAACAGTTATTTTTGTTGAAGTAACAGGCGTTTAGTTGAAGTGTCAACGGTAGTAGTATTAAAGGGTAGTTTATTATTTAATTCCTCCACCAATTAGTTTATATAAAAAATTAAATGTCATCAGTTATTTAAAATTCGCAGATTAGTTGAAGTAACTAAATGCCTGTTTTATGCCTCCATGTCAATGTAATGATAGAGGTTTGTCGCAGCTACAGATATAGTGTTTGTTTAATTAGAATATTGCAAAGTTTATTTTTCAAAATACATACCTTTTGTATTAAAATAATTAATTATTTTTTTTAAAAAAATTATTTTTAACATCATCATATTAAAATAATTAAAATAACATAAAAAAACTAAACTTTAAAAATACAGTTGAATTGCAATGTAAGACATTACCTCAATAATGGTTTATTTTTGTGTTTGATTTTTTTTTAAAATAAGTTTTAAAAATGCATTTAGTTTAAGAAATATATTAATTTTTATTTTATTTTTTCATAATTTTGATACGTAAAAAAAATTAAAAAAATATATATCCTCTTATTCTTTCTTAAAACATTTTTTGACTTTTCAAGCTGTATGTCATGTAAAATACTCATCTCTATCGGGGCAAAAAAAAAAAAACCCGTATTATACTAGAACATTGCAGGGACAAAGCCCTCTGCACCACAGCTCATATCACCATCACGACCTTTCTGTAAAACAAGCAGAATCCCTAGAAAGAGTATACATGCTCTTTAGCTGCATTTCCATAGCTCCCCAGTTAAAGCAGGCTTGCCGATCTCAGTTGCATGGACCATTGAAGTCAATGACTCCACGGATTCTGCTGGTAATAATGAAATCCCACGTAGCCGGTCACTGGACAGAATGCAATATATACAGGTCTCCAGAGCAGGAGGAAGTACTTTGTGAGGATGTGTAACCTAAAAGGACATGGTGACAAAGTAGAATTAAGGTGAAGTAAAAGGTTTGATGAAGGATAAGACCTCGTATATCAGTATGAGTAGGAATGGCTACTTAATTTGAATAAGGGCGGCTGCTGCAGATAGTGCTCTCTCACCGTGTTGTGTGCCTAGTCTGCCATCTGTCTCCATTCCATCTTCATCACTTTCAGCTCCATCTGCACTATCGTCGTCGTTGTCGTCATCCTCTTCACTGCCATCCTCTGCAGGAGCGACTACAGTCTCCGTTCCGAGGAGTAACAATGGAAGCGGACCGATGACAGAACAGTTTCTTACGTGCATACCGAACTTTAGCACCACTAGCAGTCTCTCCAACACGCTTTCCAGTTTTAGGTGGAAGGAACCAGCTCCCCGCCATTGGATACAGACCAGCCACAAGGACGACAGCATGCATGGACTATACCAGGAACATGAGCATTCGTATTGCAACTTGAGACATGCATCTTCTGGAATAAAACCCTTGCGAATTAGTTCTCTCTGGAGCTGCTTACGCATGGCTTGCAGCATGTTCATATTTCATGGTGCTTGGAGAGATTAAAGTATTGTTAACAAAACCATGCTTCTTGACCCCTGTTCTTTGCTTTCTTCCAGCACTCAGAAGCTGCTATAACTGCTAACTGATCGCTGGATTTTACTCTGTTGCGAGGAGTAACAATGGCAGCGGACCAATGACAGAACAGTTTCTTACGTGCGTACCCCAATCTCCACGGGTTATCTTGTAATGTCGATTATTTTTTAAAATATGATTTACTTATAAATATATTAAAATATATAATTTTTATTTTTAAAATTTTTTTTTTAATATAAACACATTAAGATAAATTGAAAATATCTAAAAAATATTAATTTTAAACAAAAAAAATAAAAAAAATTAATTTTTTTCAAAAACACTTTTAAAATGCAAAAACAAAACATACCTAAATTTGGAGTGAAATTATATGCCAAATTAAATCTAATTTATTAGTAAATTTAGAATTAAATATTAAATTATAGAATTGAATTTAATTTTAATATTTGGAATATCTATAAAAAGAAATTAGTAATCTTGATTATTTTGTTTTTAATTTACAAATTATCTTATTACAAAATTTTTTTTTTTTTGTTATAGTGACCCTTATATTTATTTTAAATGACATTAAATGTAAATATTTTAAATAAAATATAAATATACATATCTCGTATTAATTATTTATTAGATATTTTTTGAAAAAAATTGAAAACTATATATTCGTTAAAAAAAACTTTTCAATCATAATAAATATTTGTTAATAAACTACTTGTTCAATCTCTACTTGTTTTTAAAAATATATATTTTGATCTTATCATTTTCGAACTATTTTGAATGATCTGAGAAAGAAATTTTTCAGATATATCTTCTTCATGAAATCATGTGGTGATTGCATAAAGTTAGTTTGATCTTATCATTTTCGAACTATTTTGAGTGATTGGATAGATTTTTTTTCCAGATATATCTTATTCATGGGATCATGTGATGATTACATAGAGTTAATGATTTTTTTAACATAACATGAAATATATAATATAAACTTGAATCGTAAAATTATAAGTAAAATATTTTAACTAATTATATATTAACAATTTCAATTAAGTAGTAATTAACAACATAACATAATTTAAATAAAAATAAAATAAACAATAAAAAAGTCCAAATACTTTTATTTTATTCACATTGATTTTTTATTTTTTGAACAAATTGACCCATTTACTTCATCATTTACAAGAAATGAGTTTTTTTTTTTAATTTTGATAGACCATTTATTACTAATTACTCAAATAATTAAGCATGTCAATTTACAACTTTTATTTTGTATATTTGTAAGCTAAAACAGAGTAATATATCAATTAATTTATTAATAGTTTACATAAGAAATTGTGAATAATGAATAGGTATTTTAATTTTACGGGAATGAAATCCACAAATAACTTGTATCATTAAAAAAATTATAATAATTATAGTCAAAATTAAGCTCTTAATTATCAAATTGCACAAGTTTTGCAAGATATAAAATTAAAACAGTGAAAATATTAAGGTATAGATTATTAGAATACACGATTTTATATATTTTTTAAATTCATAAAATTAGTTTGATTCTATCAAATTTGAACGAATTTGACCGATTTTACTAGTTTTTCGAGTTTTAATTCGATTTGACACGTTAAATAAATGCTGACTCATAAAATTATAAGATTTTAAAATCAACTCGTTTTTTTTTTTTGTCAACATTGCAAATGAGTATATCAAAATTAATAAAGATATTTTAATCAAATCAAATATTTTAATAGATCTCATGTTTTTTTTTTATAATGTAGCCATGAATTATTATCATGCATCAATGTTAAAATTTGTTCTTATCAAGTTTAAAAAAGATTATTCACATCCCAAAATGGTAAATCCAGTCCACCCAAGATAAGAAGAATGGGCCATTTTCACAAAACATTTTCACGCAAATTGGCCATTTTCGTAGCAGGGCCACAAAAAGGGTAGAGTCCATGTGAAAGCAGAATTTGCAGACCTCCTCGCCCCACTCCCTCTCTATCTAATCCCCTCCATGTCTCTCCATAACCCCATTCAGTTGGTTTCCTCAACGCAAAGAGTAAACATTACAAGACCAAACCCTCTCCGTCTCTTTTCCTTCCTTTCCCTTTACCCTCCTCTTCTTTCTATAATACACAAAGCAAGGTACCAACCCAGCACACCTTGTTTTTTCTTTTTTTTTCTCAGAAAATAATTGCTATCATCACTATTTTCCGCTCATGATCACTGATATTGTTTTTTCAAATTTGTAATTTAAAAAAAAATCTTTTCTGGGTTGAATCCAGCGTGTGCTTTTCTATAATCCTGTAACCGACAAAGAAACAAACAGGGAACATTTTTCACTTTATTTTCACCTTTACCCATTTCTGATTATCTAAGACTTGGTTTCTTCCAATCGTTTTTTTTATTTTATTATTTCTTGATCTGAATCGCCTACCAAACTAGATTTCGGTTTTTGGGTATTTCAGAGTTTGCTCTTTTATCTCCTAACTTGCAGTTATTTTTTCCTGATTCTGTTAGATTTTTTTTTGCTTTTATGTCTTCATGATGTTTTGTGTATTGGGTGCTTAGTTTTGGAGTGGATTTGGTGTTTTGGGCTCTTGAGTGATGGAGATGATGGATTGTTGCATTAATGGTTGTCTCTGATCTGGGTTTTAAGTGTCTTCTGTATATGAACTGAAATTAAAACGATTTTGCTATTTTTTTTCCTGGAAAGGTCCTTTCCTTTTCATTTGGTTTCATGGGTCTTGAGTGTTTCTTGCTTATTTTTACTGTAACGTGTCTGGTCAATTATTATTTTGGGTTTCTTGTGCTAGTAGTTTGGTTACTCATTCACATTTTTGTTTCATGGCCTTTGTTGATTATGAAAGTTTCAGAACTTTCAGTTTGGCTTGTTATTAAGAAGCCAAATGAGCTTCTGGGCTTCTAATCGATGAACATATCAGTTTGACACACTGAAATCATGCCTTTTGAGCATGCATTATCAACAATTGGTGCTGATAAGGACAATGTTTGGGCGTTAGTGTTGATTTTCTTTTGTGATGATCTTTTTCATGAATGGCTGTACTCTATGTGGTGGTTTAGGAATTAAATTAGTTATCAAAGGGGGTTGAATTGCCATGTTTAACCTTGTTTCATGATGGAATTAAATTTAACTCCAGGATAAATGCTTTCTCTTGGCATTTGTTTGCCTCACTGAAGATGAAAGTTCCATGTTAGGGTGAGAATTTACCATATCAGGTAGAAGCTTAAGTTATCTAAGCATCAAATGTCTGTCTTTAAATGTGGTGTGTAGACTGGATTTTAGAAGTTAATGGAAGTGTCAGTTGATCCATTTCTTGAAATTTCTATAGGAGAATGATGAGTTTTATGAAAATAATCACTTCTCAAAACTTTAAAACCAAACATAATCCTGGCACCCAGTTCTTACAGGGGGGGATTTCTTGTTAGACTCAAGCAAGCTTTCCTACAATGGATGCTAATGTAGCATGATGAGTTATTGAGTTTCTATTGCTTTGGGATCAATGTATTATTACACTTTGAACATCTGTTTTCGATGAGAAATCAGACAGTGTAATTTGACAAAGATAAAGAATAGTGAACTGGTAATTTGCCACCATGCTCCTACATTATCTGATTTCAATAAGGGGCCATGTTCTTAAAGCCAATTATTTTTTGTCCCACACTGCATCCTATGTTCAGACGATGTCATATTCTCTAATTCATGTAGTTTTATATGCCCCAAAATATCATAACTATTTATTTCCAAGTCATTTTCGCATAACTTAAATCAACTGGTATTGTTATTGATGCTAGGTAGTGCAAATTGTAATATACAAAAAACAAAAGTTGCAAGAAAAAAGAAAAAAAATTAAGCCCATCTTCAATATTTCTTACTTGGAAGCATTTGGCATGGTACAGATAATGAAAAGTGGAACGCCATTGCAGTTCATTTGAGGTGTTATATCATTCTTCAAGCTTTGCAGTTATTCTGAACCAAGTTGCTCTCAAGGTAAGTCTCTTTATCGCTGTACTTTTGTTTTTGTCTAAAAAATGGTTTAGCAACCGGTTCTCTTGCCAATTTAAATCCATGAACCAGAAGTTCTATCGATTCTTTCAAAACTCTGTCAATCTCATTCTCATGTGCAGTTGGTTTGAATGATGGATGCTGTACTGAAGTTATACTTTGAACACAAGCCTTTAAAGCTTAGCTGAGCAGTTATATTTTAAGTTTCTATATGATAGCAGTTACTGCAAGACTGATAATTACAGGAGTTTATGCAAAGAAACCAACAGATGAGTTGGGAAAGACACCTTGAGAAAAGGCAACCCATAGATTGTTCAGTACAAGTGATATTGTTTTCTATTGTCTTATATATCATTTTACTTTGCTGTTGTTTGCAAGATCAAATAATCAAGGAGAACTTTTTTATGACTCCATGCCTCATCCTTACTTCCATTTTAACAAATTTTACTTGTCTATGTTATGCAGGAAGATATTGTGATACATTCAAGGCATTTTTAATTAGACTCCTTAGTTGTCTAGTTACCATTGCTGTAATATATGGGCTGAGGTGTGCATTTCATGGGAGGTGTAGAGGATGATGAACCAGCCTCAAAACGCCTGAAATTAGCCTCCGGAAGGTTGACAGGTCTTTCCAACGGTTCATCTTTAACAGAGCCCATTGTTGGTTCCAGGGATTTGATGGCTCGCCCCCCACAATCTGAAGGGGACAAAGAGGTTCTTGGTTCAAAAGGAGTTATTAAGAGAGTTGAATTTGTCAGAATAATAGCCAAGGCATTGCATTCTCTTGGATATAAGAAAAGCTGTGCTCATTTAGAGGAAGAGTCTGGGATACCATTACATTCATCTGCAGTAGATTTGTTTATGCAGCAAGTTCTCAATGGCAATTGGGATGAAAGTGTAGTCACATTGCATAACATTGGCCTAAAGGATGAAAACATTGTCAAGTCAGCATCTTTTCTGATATTGGAGCAGAAGTTTTTTGAACTTTTGGACGGGGACAATATTGTGGATGCTTTGAAGACATTGAGGACTGAGATTGCTCCTCTCTGCGTTAATAATGGTCGAATTTGTGAACTTTCTTCCTGCATTGTATCTTCTACACATTGCGCTTCAGTTGGTTCTTCCAATCAAGATAATGGAAGGATAAAGCCGCGGTCCAAGCTGCTGGAGGAACTGCAAAAGCTGCTTCCCCCAACAGTTATAATACCTGAGAACAGATTGGAACATTTAGTTGAACAGGCTCTTACCTTACAACGGGATGCTTGCTTCTTTCACAACTCGTTGGATAAAGAAATGTCGTTATACTCAGATCATCAGTGTGGAAGAGATCAGATTCCTTCTCGAATTTTGCAGGTTAGGGCATATTTGCAAACGATGGCTTTATATGGAGGTTCTTTGGTTTTGATTGAATTCTGTGTTGTAATGTTTTTCTTTTTGAGCTGTTATATAATGTGTGCTTTGACCAAATTTTAGTTATACAGAGCTATTATCTTAGTGACTAAGTGGAAAAGATTTCTGGGGTCACAAGCAGCATTGAAAGTCAAATCAATAATCTATCAGGGCATTTTTTTATTGGGAAAGTGAAAATTTTGATGAATGCTATTGCTTAATTTATATGTTTTTAGTAAGTCCTGTTTATGTTTAGCTTTTTCTTTGGATTTTATTTCCATGAGCAGACTACACCTTTCCATTTTCAGTTGCTTTCTATGATTACTGGCACCACTAGATTGAGTCTTTCTCTTATTCCCACTGAAACAGATATTAGAAGCACATTCAGATGAAGTCTGGTTCTTGCAATTTTCACATAATGGGAAATACTTAGCTTCATCCTCTAACGATCGATCAGCAATCATATGGGAGGTATAATTGTTTGCTTTTAGCTTGTTATGTTATTCAATTGTATTTCCATATTCTTTCTCAGCTGTTTTATTTGATTCTGCCTGCAACTTTCAGCCTGGGATATTTGATTGTGTGTTTCTCATATGGTGTCTTTAGAAGTTTAATCACTCTGTTTATGCAACCTTAGTAATCAAACTCCATTAAAATTCTTAAATAATCAACTATTTCTTCTCCATAAACATTTATAAGCTTTACTGGGCATGCCTTGTTTACTATGTGCAACCCCCCTTATTTGAAGAACAAGGGACTGCTGGAGGTCCAGATGCATCCATGTCATTCTGCTCATGGAACAATTATATATGTTTCTTATGTGCCAGCTAATTTGTCATGCTTTCCAGATTGATGTAAATGGTGGAGTTTCTTTGAAGCATAGATTATCTGGTCACCAAAAACCTGTCTCCTCTGTTTCATGGAGTCCTGATGACCACCAGCTTCTTACTTGTGGGATGGAAGAGGTTGTCAGGCGCTGGGATGTTTCTTCTGGTGAGTGCCTCCAGGTTTATGAGAAAGTGGGCCTTGGCCTGGTGTCCTGTGGGTGGTTTCCAGACGGGAAATGGATATTTTCTGGCATCAATGATAAGAGCATTTGCATGTGGGAATTGGATGGGAAAGAGGTAGAATGTTGGAAAGGGCAGAAAACTCTGAAGATTTCTGATTTAGAGATAACAAGTGATGGGAAGCAGATTATAAGTATGTGTAGACCGACTGCAATTTTATTGCTTGATAGAGAAGCTAAAGCTGAGAGGGTGATTGAAGAAGATCAAACAATTACTTCATTCTCATTATCAAGAGATAATAGGTTCTTGCTGGTTAATCTTCTGAACCAAGAAATCCATCTGTGGAGTATAGATGGTAACATCAGGCTTGTTGCAAAGTACAAAGGCCATAGGCGTACCCGGTTTGTTATTAGGTCATGTTTTGGGGGACTTGAACAAGCTTTTATTGCATGTGGTAGTGAAGACTCTCAGGTATGAATTTTGATTGTTTTATTTATTTTTTTAATTCTTAAAAAAAAGGTATACTAGAAGCACAAGTTTTGTTCATCTGTTTAATTTCTTTTCCTTGTGCATAAACCATAGTCTTCTGCCTGGGTATATTTCTTTCTTTCTTTCTTTCCTCTTCACTGACCATTTTATCTTGGGAGGGGCTGGTAATGATCTGGTCAGATCATTCAAGAGAAGGGCATTATTTGAATCAAATGTTGCATGTTAGTCTTGGCACTTCCTAAGAAAGTCAAATGTTATGTACATTCCTAAGCAGTTGAGATCTCGTGATTTTTTTCTTAAATTGATCACGGCCTTAGGATTGCTGATACCGTGGTGGCTTTTCAATTTGTACTACATTGAAAAAATTATTCTGCTCCCTTATCATGCATGAGAATCACAATGGATACTGACTAATTCTGATAGAAAATAATTAGCTGGCCGACTGAAGATTTTAGGGAAATCTATTTTTCTTAAACAACACCTTCAGCCCCAGAAAAACTGAAAAAGCTTCAAATAGTGCTTTGTTTCTGTGTGTGTGTCTTATGAGGCTTCCACATATTCTTACATCAACAGTTTGCCTTAGATGTATAGTATTCTATCCTGTTCTTTTTGGAAGAAAAAAATGGAAATTCTGTTGACAGTTTTGTTACCAGAAACCTTTAGAAATAGCTTAGAAGCACATGGAGAGTTACAAGTATATGTATATGCAAGCTTTTTTTTTAATAAATTTATCATACGTCCTATCATTTTTTTTTTGGGTTAAATGTCACCAAGAAATTTTATCTCCTTAGTATGGTAAGAAATCTACATGCGAACAAGTTTGATCTACACTAAATACCAATCACAAACAGAATGAGTAACTAGCCAAGATTAAGAAATCATTTGCATGAATGGAACAATGTCCTACATTTTAGTTTTATTTCCAAATAAGGCGTAAGGAGATAAAGCTAAGAGAGTGTGCACCAAGAATTTTATAGAGGTTCAGACAACCGTCTACTACCATTTAAGAGTCTTACTAATACTCACGCAGTCCACTTCTTGAATACCAAAACTTTACACAATCTTTTTCACATATCAAAGATTGAAACCTTTCTATATTCTTTTTCAGGTTCAAGATCTAACCCAGTTCTTTTATGGGTTCAAGATCAAACCTAATCCCTTTGCAAAGGCTAAGGATCACACCCACTACCTAATCTAATCTTTTTTAAGGGTACAAGATTAGCAAAGCATTCCTCACCAATACTTGTAAATGGACAAGTATCAAACACTTAAATAGGTTTTAGAGGCTTTACCAAGTGTTTTAAGTCACTTATATTTTCCACAATATTACTCTTTTAATAAAGTTGAATGGTATACAAATGAATCACTTGGAGGAATTTTACCAATAACACTGCAACCTTGTTTTTGAATGAATTAAGAGTGAGAATATAATCAGAATTTTGCCTTTGATGTTCTTGATCATTTTGCCCAAGCGAGGGGTATTTATAATGCCTTGACCTTGTATTTAATCATTATTGAACTTAAACACTAATGCATATTTCATACTGGCATATTTTCATATAGGCATTTAAATAAACATATAATTATTACATCATTAAAAAATATCATAAACTTTAAGCATATAGAATAAAACAAGTTAAATCATGATTTTAAGACAAGTTAACTTTTGAGTGTAAAACAAGTCAAAACATTCAATTTAAAACAAGTTAAGTATAACTCGTCAGAAGTACCAAACCACTTAGTTGGAAATGGACAATAAACTTTTAGTGTAATCAAATGAACAAAACACAAGATATCATTTGATCAAGTTAATGAAGGATGATGCAACTCATTAATCACATCAACTTGCATATGAATTCATATAAGCCAAAATTCAATCGTGACAACATTGTATCTCCCCTCATACTATATGCAATGATGATATGAAATAATACTACAATACATATATCAAATTTATATTATCATTAAAAGACAAGTTATTTTTCTAAGATTATTTAGAGATGGACGAAGAAAAGTGGAAAAATGAGAGGAAGAAGAATGAAGAAAGAAAGGTTATGAGGAAGTGACAACAAATATTAGCTCATTCCATCCTTTCACTATATATAAGAAAAGAATATAAAATTACTTTATTACCCTTGACTCCACACTATATTTAATAATTGCTTTTGACAACACTCCCTTTCAAGATAAAGACATTGATATCTCTCATGCCCATCTTGAAAGTATAATGTGAAACAAGTAAACACATCAGATTTTTTTAGTCACAAAAGTTCACACACTCCATGTGCTTCTACCTTCAAGTAACTATTATTAGAAAACAACAACCCCTTTCTAGGAGCAGACTTTAGATATCTAAGGATGCGATAAACAACATCAAGGTGGGATGCGTGAAGATCATGCATAAACTGACTGATAACACTAATTGAATAAGTTATATTAAATCGGGTATATAGATTAACCTACCATCCCTGCTTTGATATCTCCCCTTTCCAACTACTTCACCTTCACAACCGACAAGGTGATGATTCACTTCTATAAGGGAATCAACTGATCCATAACCCAACATCCTTGTTTGAGGTAGTGGATCAAGAATATTCTTCCTCTAAGAAATGAAGATGCCCTTACTTAACCTTGCGACTTCAATTCCTAGAAAATAACGCAACCTCCCAAGGTTTTTGATTTCAAATTCTTTAGCAAGATACTTCAACATATAAACCTCCTCATGATCATTTTTTGTCACCACAATGTCATTAACATATACAACGAGAATTGTTGTCTTGCCTTGGTAATGTTTAATGAACAGAGTGTGTCCTAGTCTCCATTGCTTTGTTTGTACCCAAATCTAACAATTGCCTTGATGAATCTATCAAACCATGTACATGGAGATTGCTTAATGCCATATAAAGTTTTTCTCAACTTGCAGACCTTGCCCTCTCTCTTCTCATAAGAGAAACATGGAAGAATTTTCATGTACACTTCTTCCTTTAAGTTCCCATGTAGAAAAACATCCTAGGTTTGATGCAATAGATAATGATACCTTGATTGAGTTCATTCTTGCAACAGGAGCAGGCGTTTCCTGATAGCCAATTCTATAAGTTTGGGTATATCTCTTAGCAACTAGCCTTGTCTTGTACCTATCAACACTTCCATCCGACTTCTGCTTAATGGATAAAAGCCATTTGCAACCTACCACTCTCTACAACATGAAGAGTAGTGAGCTTCCATGTGTCATTTTTTAACAATGCTCTCATCTCCTTTACTATAGCTTCTTTCCGCCTAGTATTTTCAACAGCCTCCATCCAATTTTGAGGAGGATACAAAAGCTCTATATGAAGGTGACAATCGATCCTATAACACAAAATTAGATAAATGATGTTCGATACAACTTCAAACTCTTTTTTCTAAGAGCTATAGCAAGATCATAAATGATGGTTTCTCATCACTTTTGCATTCCTCGATTTCTGCAAGATTTTCATCTCCTTTCTCCTTCTCTTTATCCCTCAGATTGGCTCCCTCCAATTATGGTCTATGATTAAACAGAGTTGGGGATACCAATAACATATCTGCACTCTTGTTGACCTTCCTCTCATTTTCACAAAAAGTTACATCCATGCTAGCAAACATTTTCATACTTGAAGGATGTTAACATTTATATCCTTTCTAAGTAGCCAAGTATCTAGTGAAAACACATTTCAATGCTTGCGGACCCAACTTACCAACATATTGTCGATGTTCCTTATAGGAACTTCTGAGCTCAAGAACTCTAAGTGGCATCCTATTAATGAGACATGCTAGAAAAAACTTTTTCTAGGACCATTAAGATGAAATTTTTTTTGAAGACCAAGTCATGTGATCATTGGCTCCTGAATGTATAACCCAAGGATTGAAATCAGAAATGGTGGAAGAATTAAAAGCTATCACCGGCATACCTGCATGTGCAAAGTTGGATGAAGAGAGAGGATTAGGCTTGGCTATGCTTGTTTGACAGTGTAGTTGTGGTTGTTTTTTTAAATAACTTTTTGTATCAAAATGCATGCCAATGATTTTTTTTTTATTTTTTTAAAATCATTTTTAACATCAGCACATCAAAATAATTTGAAAACACTAAAAACATATTAATTTGAAGTAAATAAAAAAATAAAAAAAATTTAAATTTTTTCAAAAGCACTTTTGAAACGCAGAAACAAAAAGGCGTCCAAGTGTCTGAACCTCTTGAATGTCTAGGTTGTACTATATTTATTGTATGGTACTATAATTACACATGCAAGGAGCAGCTGTTGAAACATTCTGGAATCTCTAAAAACAGGCATTGCTTTTGTTTGTTATTGTCCTTCTTGAATTCTGGGTTATTAGTTTATAAATAAGGGAGGAGGGTAACTAAGTTCAGCAGATTTGATGAATTTTGGCTGGCTGTGTTTTGGAACGAGTGTAGATGAAACTCTTTGGTTCTGGATATTTAATTCTGTAAGTGTTTTGAGTGCTACTATCATTTCTTTCTGAAGTTCAAATTTTCTTTATCTGCAGGTATATATCTGGCATAGAGGCTCGGGAGATCTTGTAGAGGCATTGCCAGGTCATTCTGGAGCAGTTAACTGCGTGAGCTGGAATCCAGCAAATCCATACATGTTAGCATCTGCTAGTGATGATCGTACCATTCGAATATGGGGCTTGAATTCCCTGCATGTGAAGCACAAGAGTGCTCACTGCAATGGCACCCACTACTGCAATGGAGGAACTTGAAAGAAACTCAAGCATGATATTTTCAGATAAATACTTCTTTTCCTTGACCATTGCTTTCATGTATATACTTTATTTTTGTTCCAGCAGACATTGAATTCATATCAAACAAGCATGTGAATTGTGCAGCGACTTTCTGATAATAAATTTCGTATCATTTTTAACGTTGGATGAGCTCTTTCCTCTATTCTTAATTGTGGGTTAGATGACAGGTCCCATCACGCGCTAGTTGATCAAAAACTTTTGGACTAGAAAAAAGGCTGTAATTTGTTGTGAGGGTTTTTTCGAACAAATGATTAGATACGTTTTGTTATGCGAAAAAAATCTTGTGCTCCTAGATGTTTTTGTTGTCCATCAAGCAGCATTTTGAGAAGTGTCTTGGAGCAGTAATTTGATGCCTTATTTCTATGACATCATAAATTGTAACTAGTTGCTTTATTTGTTGTAGTTTCAAAATTAGTGGGTTTTTTTAGGACAGAACACCTTTCCTTGCAACATTTTAACTTTCCCAAGCCAGTAGCTGCATTTTTTTCCCACAGCCAAAGATAAAAGTTGAAAATATTTTGTCAAGGGGTTCTATCATTTTGGTCAAGCCTCCAATCAATCAAGTACATGCTAAGATTTTTTTAGCAACAAGGAAAGCTGGACAACAGCTCAAAACAAACATCACAGATTTCAATTTGATTTACAACAATTTCTTAGTTATGTTTCTTAAGCAACACTGAAAGAACTGGCAGCGCTCTCCACGAACTTTCTTGCTCCCTTGAACCATCTCTTGTCTCCAGCTTGTGCCTTGCAAATGTAAAGCTTACCATCTTTCACAGTGGCCGTGATAAGTTGGTGCTTGCCACCTTCATCTCCATCAGCAGTCCTTGTCAGCACTGACAAGAAGTAATATTGTTTCCCATCGATCACCGGAGTTGAGGTCTCCAGTATGTTAGCCGTTGCTACAGTATTGGTGTCGAAACCACCCTGCATGATCAGTTTAGATTCACATGAAATAAAAATGCATAAACTGCTACCTTGGGTGGATATAAACAGAAAATTGTTCCAATTAATTCTTTAGTGGTCTAGTTTGAGAAGGTTTAGCACGTCTTATAAACAACATGAAAATCAAACGAATTATTCTGCAATGTTTCTCCGTTGTTTCGACAGTACCTCAGATGAAGTAGCAAACAAGGAGGATTGTTTTCCAAGCAAGTAATCCACCTGCAGTGACCAAAGCAAAATATTTGTCAAGTTTCTACCATTTTTCCAAAATTCAGATTTTGAAAGAAAGCTTGGAAGTAGTTAAAAACATCTTCCATGAAGATTTGAACTTCTGCATAAATTTGATGGATTGAGAATACGAAAAATGATTGTACCTTGGAGAGGAATTGCTCAGGGGAACCGTAGTCGGTGATGGATTTCGTGTCAGTTGGGGTGACCATGACAGAAAGGTTGCTGGTGGCATCAAAATTGTCCTCATATCTCAGAACCTGACCAGGGAACTCTCTCTCTTTGCTTGGATTCCATTTTGCTGGAATTGACAACTTGAATCCATCTCCATTGTAGGGCAAGAAGTCTGTGTTTGTCTTTGCCTTCCCGAAAATATTGGCTGCAACGAGCCATGTAAACTGATCAACTAGACAAATTTGATCAATTCTGTTTCTCGAGACAGAGTACCATGCCCACGTTTATGGATGGTTTGGAGGGTATCAGATTCAGAGGACATGAATTTCCCCTCTTTAGTCGCCTTTTTTTTTTTTAGAATCGGTAAAATGTCCATTAAGAGAGCATTCTCTCCTTAATCACTCCAATCTCAAGTGAGTTGGATTAACCAGCATGTTCCTCGAGTGACTCCCCCCTATCTAAACTAGCTACCATCCAGTATGATGAAATCAATACGGTGTTTTTTTTTTTTTTGTTTTTTTCTTTTAACATAAGCTGAAACTAGTACAGTTTAACTCCTTCAGTTCAGAGGTAGGTAAAGCCAAGGGCCACGTAAATATGGGATACTTGGTTATGATTAATGCGATGGAATTATTTGATTTTGCCAGTGAAGATATATCCATGGAGGTTCTATTCTTGTGGATACTTACTGGTTTTATTGGAAAAAAACCAGAGCTGGCAGTTGATTGTCCCAAAAGAGAAAAGACAAGAATCATGGCATACATAAGAATCCAACATGTTAAGCAGAACCTCCATAGAGTCCTGCTTCGATTTCAACATTAAAACTCATATACTACTAGCCATTTCAGTTCATCACTCACAAGCAATTAAGACAAGTATAAATAAGGAGCTCAGCAAATGTATGTTTTACCAGATTCACCATAGGCAGCATCAGCGGGAGCAACCTTTGAGCCAAGGGCAGCAGCACCAATGAGCACAGTGAGTGCCAATCTACGAGACACAACACCTTCATCCTCTTCCTGTACTGCCTGCTTCTGTGCCCTGCAAACCAGTTGGGCGGGCTTGAGGTTAACCACTTGGCGCTGCGATGACGAGGTTGACCTGGCAGGAGTGGTTAGTGCATGGTGGTGCAAGAAGCATGCAGTGGAGGCCATGTCTCTTTGCTTCACTACCTTAAAACCTTCAACTAGAAAAGGTCGACTGTTTCGTGTATAATAAACTATCAAGCTCTGTTTGATGGGCTTTGTGGTGCCTAGAAAACGGGTTTGGATGTTTGTGTTTGTGATATGTGAAGGGAAATGGATGATTTTGGATACTGGATGATGAGAAAGAGATCAGATTTTTGATGCAGGATAAGGTTGTAATGGCTCTGAGTGGTGCCACCTGGAATCATCACTCCCCATCTTCTCTCTGCTCTTGCATTGGGGTCCATCACTCCATTGTGGCTTCATCATAGGAATGGAGACAGGTGCATGAAATGCACCTTGTCTCCTTCCCTCACGCGTCCACAACACGAACAATTTTCAAAGGGAACCCGTCCCTGTCTAGCTTTTGCCGGTCAGCCAGGTCTGATCTGAGCCCAGGAAGTCCTAGCTACGCCTAGGCCTGGATGGTTTTCGACTCTTCTTTAAGACTGGGCTATGCTCAGCGGGACGGCGGATTTAAGCCTTGAAAACCTGTAAAGTTCATCACACCCCATCCTTGAACCCAATGGGGGCTTCAGTCCCCATGCGGCCATGCTTGCTACTCGCGTATTGAAGCAAGGTACTTTGAATATACGTATTGAAGAAAGGTACCCATATATGTGAGTAGAAATGGTCCAATTCCATCAAAATAAATTTATGAGCACCTTTGCCATGTAATTTGAATTATATTAGTCCTATAATCCGAGCTTAGACAAGAAAAAAACACATCCATATTATGTTTGCTTTTTTTTAACACCATGATTTTAAAATTGAAAAACAGAAAGATATTGTAATGCTTAGCAAAATAAATTAATATATATATAAACTGAGAAATTAAAAAAAAATTGTTGTTAATGCTAATTAAATACTAAAATAAAAAGTTATCATTCTTAGTAAACCTCCAGGTAAACTAACTGAAAAAAAAATAATTAGTAATAAAATCTTTGACTATGGTTTTGCAATGGTGATTATTATAAGTAAAATTCTGTTTTTTTTTTTCCTTGTTGTCTTCTTATGTTTTTTCTTTTAGCATTACCTTTAATGACCGGAAAAATTAAGATTTGAGTTTTGAAATCCTAAAACTCTATTTTTCTGAAAAAATCTCAAAAAGCATTATAGAAATATCAATAAATCCATTTCTAATTCTTAAAATACCCTAAGAGCATCATAAAAACCTTAAAAATTCATTTACAATTCTCAAAACATCATCTAGTCACTCTGAAAAATAAGAATTAGACTACTAAAAAAAACTATATGAATTTTGATCTATTTTTCTAACATGTTCTTCCCAACTCTTGCATCATGTTTTTTTTAAGTTGGACCTTATTTGTTTTAATTTCTTTTTTAACTACAGCCTAAAGTTGATCAAAATATTTCTTGACATTTGTTACATGTAAGAGCATATAAATTGAAAGAAATATAAACATATAAAACTATGTTAATGTAACCTAGAATGACGAAATTATATATAAAAAAACTTAATAACCTAAATGAAAAAAATTATGCAGTATGAACAGTGCAATGAACATCGCCATTGAATCTTGGTGCAGTGAGCTCGAAGGTTACTTTTCATCAACTTTTTCTAGTTTATTGGAGAATGGATGGGGCATAGCACACAAGATGGACTTTGTGTAATCCTTTAATTAAGTTAATGAAAAAGTTGGGACTTGTTCATGTAATCTGCTTGTTGTTCATTTTGTTCCTATTCATTAGTATTATTCTGCTTGCTTGTGACATTCAAAGAGTGTGAGGATCTCTTGGGTTTGTGGGACAAACTAGTCATAGGCAAAACACGAGTGAATCGGTGAGGGAAATGCTAAGTCTAGCGGAACTAGACTACCGCGCGAGGTTTGATTTCGAGGGCGAAAAATTGACCCTGTGACAAGCCACTCACAATTCATTGCAACACATAAGAATCCAACACAATCATGAGTTCTAAGAAACTAAATTCAATGTTCAACAGGAAAGACATATCTAAAATAACCAGGTTCGAAAGAGACGAAGTGCAGACACAGGCAGGCAGGCAAAAGAAAGAAAATATCTGAGATTAAATGGCCACAAGAGTGTATTCTTATGAAGAGAAGGAAACCCCATGTATACCACTAGTTCAAGCACTCAAGCTTGGCCACTTATTTCCTGCAAGTCTATTATTATGCTTATCTAGAAAACAGAAGCCCATTGTTGTCCATGCATCTCAACTCACACAAGATAACTATGTTCCGTAGAAACTACAAGTCTCTAGGCCATACAATCTTCTAAGATCCAAGAGCTTCGATGTAATTCTTGGAGGCGGATTATTCCAGATAGCAAACAGATCTTGCTGCCTTGCTCCCAAGTTTGCTAGATGGATTGGTGATCCATTTTGATTTCCTTCACGCATGGCATTCATTGGCACATACAACCAGCTGCCGGTGTATATATCATTGAGCATCCCGATAATATAATATGATGAATGATTACTTTATACAGAGGATTCATGATACACACTGGTTTGTGTCGTTCCGAGACATAAAACACCTGCTAGTGCGTGCCATTCCCCTTTCCCTCTGCTCGGTTTGGTGGTTTTGACCATTAGTTCTGACTCTGTCTGTAGCTTGTATAATGGCGGTCGCATCAGAGACGACGACGCACGCTCATGGAAACAGAGTGCCTTCTGTTTGTATTTTGTACACGTCTTAGTTAATTGTATCCCAATTCAAGCAGTGCCATAATCAAGTCCGAAAGAATTCCTTGAGAGAGTGATTCTGTATTCAGTACGTTAGCCAACTGGGTCAACGAGCATCAACTCTCAAGAGCCATAGATAATTGAAAAACAAACGAAATACAGAGCTATGGTTATGTATTTTGTGAATGTTATGCAAACCTTCTTGAAAGAACTCCAGCAGCAGCAGTGACAGGGATCATGGTGGGTTAGAGGTGAATAACACGAATACATCAAGGAATAAGTTTTCGTGATAGAAATGTTGAATAACACGAATACATCATGGTGGGTTAGAGGTGGATAACACGAATACATCAAGGAATAAGTTTTCGTGATAGAAAATGTTGAACGGGACCGATTGGACAATGAACAAAAAAAATTCAAAATTTTGAAAAAACATACAGCCAGCTGCGTTGCTAAACACGTTTTATGATTAATTTGCCTGGAAAATATAGAACCGTATATATTTCCAATCTGCATTTTCTTTCTCTCTCCATTTATAACTTCGTATCTAACTCAATCCCACGCTCATTCAATTTTTTATAGGGAAAAACAATATAAAAGCAATGGCTAACTCATAAAGTTATCAAGACTCTGGCGCAGCATTGGATAATTATTGGAGAGAGAATGGATCGTGATTCGCTGGCTGCGCTGGCTTTGTCCCTGGAAAAATACACGAGGACGGTTGGTGGAGATAAACAAAACACACACGAATCACGTGCTTAGGATAAATAAATTAATCGAATTAGATGGATATTTTTCTCGCGGGGGGTGTAGGATACTGTTCGGATGGCATTTTGTTCTACCCACCTCTTGCATGAAGTTTTGGTAAACCGATCTAACTGCTATTCGGAGCGTAGTAGTTTTTATTTTATTTTATTTTTTAAAAGTATATTTTATTTGAAAAAAATATTAAATTGATGTTTTTTAATGTTTTTTTTATGATTTTGATATGCTAGTGTAAAAAATAAAATAAAAATTATTTTGATATATTTTTAAGTAAAAAACATTTTAAAAGAACACCATGCACTACAATACCAATCACACAAAAATAAATGTTTGTTTTTGTGGTTAAATATGCTTTTTAAGGTATTTTTTATGTTAAAAAACACATTAAATTGATACTTTTTAGGTGCTCTTTAATAGTTTTAATTTGCTGATGTCAAAAATAAAAAATAATCTATAAAAATATATTATCTTAATGAATTTTTAATAAAAAAACACTTTTGAAAAAATATTATGCATCGTGTTATCAAATATACACTTATATAACCTTTTTTAAAGATAATTTTATAGTTATCGGACTAGGTTTAAAGTTTGTTAAGTTAATTTGCATATTAATGAATTAACTTAAATTTATTCTAAAACAATATTATTTTAAAATAAAAATACAAAAATAATATTTTTAAAAAATTAAAAAACTTAAATTTGACTGAGTCGAGTTTCATTAAGAAATCAAAATAATTATAATATTAAGGTAATACTAATGATAAGAGGGTGATGTACTGATGATAATATTAGCAATATAACATTGTGTATATAAAAATCAATAACATAAAATAAATAACCATTTTTAATTATCTTATAAAAAACAAGTTTTTATTTTTTCAAGAAAAAGACATAAAACATAAAACCATACTAATACCAGAAAGGTATGCATCTCAAAACTGTAAAAAGAAAAAAGAAAAAAAGAAATTAATTGGTAAATAAATGTGTTTTATGTATGATTTTTTTTTCAGAAACAAGGGAGATTGAAATTGAAAGGCTGGAAGGAGACAGATCCTCCCTTCTTTTCCACCCATCTCTCTTTATGTCTATCCTTTTCCCCTTCAATTTTTGCTCCCCACCACATCCTCCCTTAGAACCCTTAAATTGTTAGCTCATATAATAATTGAATTTGTTGGATCTTCACTATACTAAAAAAAGAGGAAGAAAAAAAAAGATACCTTAATGGAAAGGAGAGAGACCTTAATTTTATGGGGAAAAGAATCAAGGTTTTTGGTGGCTACCAACCAAAGTTAAATTAAATTAAATTAAAGTAAATTAAATTAAAAAGAAAACAGAAAGGAAGAAAAAGGCAAGTCAACATGCTTCCTCCTGCACGATTCCTCCGGGTAATAAGAACAAATAGAATCAGAATGATAGCACTAATCACAAAGTCCAGTTCTAATTTAATTTAATCACAGACATAGATGGGCAGGTGAGGCGAGGTGAGGTGAGTTTGCCTGTTATAAATTCCCGGTCTCCCGTACGCAACCATCACTTTCTTTCACGGCTAAATAAATAAATAAATAACCCATTCATTGTTGAGTAGAAGAGTGCTACCATCTATCTATCTATCTTCTCCGACCTCAACAAGAAATCCATCATCCGAATTCCCTGGTCTGTGCTCTTTCTTTGCTTCTCTCACTTGGAAGCAATCCATTCATTTATTTATTTATTTTATGGTTTTACTGCTTTTTGCTAGCTAGTTGTAGCTTCCTTTTTCTGTTTTTTCCTTCTGGTATGTGGTTCTGTTCTTTGACTTGTAATCACTGCTAGCTTTTGTTGAATGCTTGTTTGTGTTTATCTGCTAAATATAGTAACCGGGTATACTCCAGTTTGATCCGTTGACCTTTTCCTGCAAGAAATTCGACTGATAGATACAATCAGAGATGCCCTTTTTAGCTGATGTATTATGCAGTCTGTGTGCTTTTATTTGGTGGAGATGGGGGGTTAGATTGTATACATGGAATTTGAATACTTCTTTTAGTTTTATCTACTGGGTCGAGTTCTTCACGTGCTTCTTCTTTTTTGTTCTTGTACTTTGATTGTACGTTACTCCTGACCTTGTAACAAGACTTGACTTTGTTCATTTTTGGTAGGGATGTGGCTATTTGCTGACAATAAGTGGCCTCTCGAACAATTTATTACATGTCTTTATGATGTTCTTACCCGTTACTGAATTATTGTGGCATTGCTTCTTTTTTATCTTCTTGCCTGCTAGTTGAATGTGATATGCAACATTTCTTTGCTCTTTTTTTTGCTGTAATTTTTGTTTCTCTTGAAGATTGCAATCATGCCTGAGAAGATAACAGCAGAAAACCTTATCAGCAATCTAGTAGAAACTATAGCTGATAGTGTTCCGAAGCAGAAATCCGTGTCGTTTTTTGAGGAAGGGGAAGAATCTGTCACTTCTCGTATCAACCGTCTGTTTGGGCGACAGAAGCCTGTCCACCATCTTTTGGGAGGTGGAAAATGTAGGGCTCTCTCTTCCTCTCCTTCTTTATTTATGTTCATTGAATCGTTATTGCTTTAGTGCTCAATTTCCCACTTTCCCCGTGAATAATGCAGCTGCTGATGTTCTGTTATGGAGGAACAAGAAGATCTCAGCTGGTGTCTTAACCGGGGCAACAGCCATCTGGGTGCTCTTTGAATGGCTTAACTACCATCTCTTGTCTCTTATATGCTTTGCTCTGGCTCTTGGTATGCTGGCCCAATTTGTTTGGATAAATGCTTCGGGCCTAATGAACGGGTCAGTTAAGTGCTTTCTCATCTTGCTGCTTGTTGTGTCCGTGCCAATAATATGTGATTCTAATTTCTGTTTCATCAATGATTTTTCTTTGTCACAGGTCTCCATCTCAGGTCCCTCGCCTTGTACTACCTGATGATATATTTGTCAGCATTGGCAGATCAATTGGTGCTGAGGTTAACCGCTCTTTGCTGTTTCTTCAGGATTTGTCATGTGGAGGAAACTTGAAACAGTTTCTTGCGGTAGGTTTGAACTGTGGTTGTTTCCTGATATTCTTTCATTCAGTTCATAGTGCAAACCAAACGACAGTTCTTTATTCTGCAACTATCTGAATTCTTCTAGCACATATTGTTAGAATATTCACTAAAAACCCATGAATTACAAATATAAGGAGATGGATTCTGTTTACTATTCGGGCTTTTCTGTTTCATAGAAAATTATTTGGGATGCCAATCAATAACAAGGAGATGTGTCCTAACAGTTATGAACTCTAGAATGACTTAACAGCTTTTCCGCAATTACCCTTTGGATTTCAAGTTCAAAGAGAACTTCATCTGGCTCCTTGTATGCTGTAAAATGAATGGTTGCCAAGAATTGATATTTCATTTTATTCATCTGGAAGTTAAATCAAGCAGCATTTCTAGAAAAGTTTGGGAATATTCTCACTGTGAATGTCCTAGCGAGCAACAAGACATACAGTATCTCAAGGCAGGTGGTGATCTGAGTTAGGAAGCACGCAGTATGATTTCAGTGTTTTTTGAAATCCAAACAATCTGTTATGCTGATCATCATTTGGAATGTTTTGCGAACATTATCCATCATTCCAGAACTTTTTCGCCTCTAAATTGTTCACATATAACCATTCCATCACTTGTTCATCAGTAATTCAAATACAGAGGATGAGTCAAGGCTTTGATTGCCTTACGTCACAACCTATTCTTTCTTTTCAATGCATTCCCAATTCTTTATTTTGGGTGATCCTCTCAAATATGATGATGCATGCAACAAAATAGTCTTTTTTGAATTTATGTTGTGTCGTTGCCAATTATTTAGATTAGTTCTGGAGATCCTAATTTGACATTCTTTGTGCTTAAAATAGTATCATGCTAGTGTTCTGAGTTCAAATGGGGGAAAATGCTTTTTTGCAAATTTCTGGTCAAATCATAGAAGAGATACTGTGTGTTCTGAAGGATTTGGTTTGCTCAGTCGCAGTAGCTCAATGATGATTGAATAATGATTTTTTTTTATATGCATCTGCTATTCTAATGAGAGGAGCTATTGGTTCTTCAAAATTCGTGCAGGCTATAGCAAGCTTGTGGGTTGCTGCAATTATTGGGAGCTGGTGCAACTTTTTAACTGTTATGTATATTGGTGAGTTTCCAATCGCCATTGCTGATAGATTCATGTTTTGCAGATGCAATCGATGACGAATTGCCCCATATTTTATTTACATGTTTATGCACTATGAAAAGGGTACAAGACAAGATATATACAACATCTCTGCTGCCCGTGGGATATATTTCTTTAAACACATTGGGCGAATGAAGGGAGAGAAACATGATGCATGAGCTTATCTAGTGTATTTTACTTCCTTTGCTTTAAAAATAGCAGATGATGACTGAGTTTTGTGACTCTTGTGATTTTGAAAACGTGTTCTTCTTCTCAAGGTTTTGTTGCTGCCCACACATTGCCAGTCCTGTATGAGAGATATGAAGATCAAGTTGATGATTTTCTGTACAAGGCATTTGATCAGCTCCGAAACTACCACCAAAAGCTTGATGCTGGTGTCCTCGGTAGGATCCCCAAAGGAAAGTTCAATGGAAAGAAGCATGAATAGATTCACCACTGATGCATCTATCTGTGAATTTAGTGGTAGTGTCGAGCAAATCATTTTAGGGAGTATGTTCTGTTATGATCAATGTGTGAATTCTGTCAGTTTTCAGGCAGTAAAAACTGGCCGTGCCGATACCAAAAGCACCGCACCCGAACTCGAAACATCATTTTCTGGGGGGAATTAGTCAAAAGACACTGAAAATAAAGGGAACTTGAAATGGGAGCTCTGTTATGACAGTACTACTTTGGTGTTGCCATTTCAATGTGTGCTGTTGCATATTCTACCTCCACTTGGTTAAGCAAATGCATTTGTTGCAATGCAGTAAACTGAATCGAAAATTCACATGTTTATCCTTAATTTACTTTTTAAAGTGTTTTTTTCTGAAAAACTATCAAATTTATGATTTTTAGCTGTCTTTCAATGATTTTATAGTTTTGATTTTTTTAAAAATTATTTTAATATGTTTTTAATTGAAAAAGATTTTTTTAAAAACATCTTGAACAAAAATGGCGACTCTTAGGAATGACAGTGGCCTGGTATGAAATTGATATCGTTCAAAAGGGTACGGGAGCAGGTATGGATACGAGTGCTTGCTTTAATTTCCGTTAGTTTTTTTTAAAAAAGAACTTTTGACTTGTTGTGATCTGATTGCACGGATTTTTAACTTAAGGACTATAATGTTTTTTCTCAGAATTTGAGGGCCAAAAGTTCTAATTTGAGGACTTATTTCTAAGAAATATTAGTTTAAGGATCAGGAAAATTAATTCAAACACATTTCATTACAATTTATGCTGTAAATTTTAAAAGTCACAGTTTGCACCCGTGTACAACTGTGTTCCACCATCTTTCTATTACCATTTTACACTTGTTGACTTAAGATATTGAAATATAGTTTGGTCCTTAATCTTTCAAATATACAATTAGACCCTTACTCTGCATGAAGTGGATAACACGGGAGAGGGGGGGTCTTTTTAGCAAAAACGCAAGAACGGGTTTTAATCTTAAGTAGACTATAAAAACTTAAATAAAAAGATCAAGAAAAACAATAAAAAAAAGGAACCAAATTAAAATCACTATTATCATTGAAAAATCAAAACTATAAAGAATAAAATTAAAAGCCATAAAAATTTTGACAAAAAAAAAAAAGGATAAAAACAAAAACTTAAAAGTAAAAGGACTGAATAAAAAAAGTATTATCTAACAAATTAAAAAGCAAGGGTTAAATTGAAATAAAAAAAAACTTTAACAAAATAAAAAATAAAAAAAATACAGAAATCAAAACTAAAATGATTGAATCTAAAATACCAATAAAAATAAGGATTGTAGTATATTTATCAGGTTAGAAAAGAGAAATAAAAGGTGGGAAAGAATCATCAGCAATAAATCAACAACATTTAGACATGCTCCACTTCAAATGAAAATGGAGGCGGCAAGTAATAACATGAGATGATAGAATCTTATTTTTTAGCATTTGGAGCCATCACACGTGCCACTCAAAGTGCACGGACGACTCTAATACGTTGGCGCATGCAACAATTTTTTCAAATTAAAAATATTATTTTAATAACCAATTACATAACTACAATTGACTAAACTAACAATTAATTATATTTAACGGGAAAAAAAAAAAAAAAACATGGCTAAAATACCATAATAGCCTTGATCATAATCAATTAATTTTTTTTTATTTAATGGTACATGCATAATTCTACTATGTATGAAAAAATACAAATACTGAAATATCTCAATCAAAAATCCTTTATTTTTTTACACTGGAGATATTTTGGTTATTTTTTTATTTATAAATATATCGAATAGACTAAAATACCCTCAAACAAGCAAATTTTCATATAAAGAAAAAAGTCGCCACTCCATGGTGAATAAAAAAAAATATGAGGGCTACAGTGAATCCCATCATTCCGTATAAGCTAAAAATCATAAAAATAAATAAATAAAATAAAATAAAATAGATTATTACATGGACCAAGACCATGTGAAACTAAACTAAAATCAAATTAATCATAGGGATCCACTGCTGTATAACCACTAATATTATGAGAATTGATTGCATCAATCAATCATCAAAATTTCTTAATCCACAAAATCTTTTCTTTTTGTCCCACTTTGTTTGTCTTTTTTTAGAGAGATATCTCATAAGATTTGACTCCTCTTTCTAAAGTAGTAAATTACATCAAAAAAGTTATCAACTCTTAATCGCATTTTCAATTATACAACTTTATTTCAAAAATATATATATAGACTTATAAAATTTTCAAGAAACAAATATTGTTTTAGAATGTGCAAAACAAACAACGCAGCATAATGGTTTGAAACAGTAAAAAACCCAGTGGTGGAGAAACAAAAACAAATGCGAGGAGGGAACAATAATTTTCCAAGAAAATGTAAAGCAAAGGATAACATTATATTAGTATTATTAAACCCAGATTAGTTCATGATTTGATAAGATTATAAATTCAACAAGCTAATCAAAGTAATGAATCCAAAACGATCGCATTATAAGGAGACATATATAAGATCATTTTCAGAACAGAAGAGGAATCCCTCAACATATAAAGACTACCATGCACACTACCTTGCACGCAGCCAACCAAACAATATATCATATTCTCCCATGCATTTTTCTGTGGGCAAGATTTGATCTCAAATGGTAATTGCTCGAATTAGGGCTGAGACGCAAACAATATATGTAGGTTTTCCGTTGGCAAGGAGCTTCAGTCTTCCATCTTTTGCTCGCTTTGGCTGGTTTCTTTGCTACTAATCATCTTAGTGAATATTATATATGCTGGTGGTGCTTGAGGATCAATACTTTTGCTTCCGGTTTAATGTCTCTTTTAATTACATGATTTTGTGGTCTCTGTTGCTGCTGCTTTCGCTGTGGCAGCTTCAATTCCCGTACTCATTCTTAGGTCCAAGTGTAGTTTGAAATAAAAATATAGCTGATCGTCACCAATTAAAATCTTTGGCCGCCCCCAACAAGAAAATCTGGAAAAAAGACATTTGGTGAATAGTCGTCACCATCTTTTAATTAGCTCTGCTTGGTCGATGATCAGTAAATAGAAAGACTTTCGACTGTGAACAGTCCAAACTCCTCTGTGGCCTAGAGTTCTGATACTGCTAATTACCATTCGAAGCCAGCTAGCTTGGCATGCAGATGACAAACACGAGACAATGGGGCTTAAGCGTGTGCAACGGCTACTGCCCACCACGTGCCAATCGTGGAAGACATGAGTTGAGCTCAGGTGATAGGGCCCTACCTGCCATTCGGGCAAAATGAATGGAATCCAAGCTAACAGGTCACTCCTTTTTTGCTTTGCAAGAAATGAAAGGGAAAAGGCAGATAATTAAAAGAATGGCAAAGATATCATCATGTGCATTTCTTGATGATAGTGCAATATATATTCCAAGTTATAAATAGGACACACTGGCTTTATAGGTCGTAACAATTCCATCTTTCTTGCATTACAAAGTTGCTTTTGGTTCTTTCTTCAATATATACCTCTCCAATGGTGATTGTTGATAGCAAGAAACCTGGGGTTTCCGAGCTGGTTATCCCCAAGGACCAGATCGTCATCAACTCCCATGTTTGTGAGCCGCGTGAGGGAGACGACGACGACGACGACGACGGGGTGGATGTAGCGCCTGCTGCATAATTAACTACATAATTGGCATCATGGACATGAGAGGATTCTTGAGCTCATGTCGACGTTGGTGAGGAAACCTGCGGTATTTTAGGATGCGCATGTTATATGTATACAGACATATATATATATATATATATATATATGCTGAGTTTACTTTGTACTAGTATGAGATGCCGAGTAACATTATAGTATTAATTGTTTAAGGAAATTAATAACACTATAATCATCTCTATAATATTACATGTTATTATATGATATCTCTCTCACACACAGTACCCCACTCATACGCGGGCACACAGCCAGCTTATATAGATCAGTCCACGAAGATGCTTACTTAGCTTGGCAATTACGGGATGGCTGGCCATTTATCAAGTTCTTCCATCGATCTCCTATAAATACCAGGGATTTCTTGTTTAGTTATCAAGAAAATACACCTTGCTATTAATTCTGGAAAATTAGGGTTTTTTGGAGATATTGGGGGTGACGGCGGGCCAACGCTTGGCTGTACTGGCGGAACCCTAAACTTCTACTCCATAATAATTCCACATGTTGATGAGCATGTTACAAATAAATCCAGATTTTTTTTATTATTTTCTTGGCTTCATTATATATATTTGCAGCCGCGATTTCTCATGGGTGTGCTATTTTGTGAATATGAGGCATCTGGCCCTGACTGTTTTTGCAGTATGTATGGCCTACTCATTTTTAACACAGCAAATCGAAGGGATATTATGGATATGGGAGCCCTAATTTCTCCTTATGAAACAAAGAAATATGTAAACATTTCGAAGTGCATAATTTTTTCTATAAGCACATCCTCATCACACTTTTCCATTGCAATTTACTTCTGTCTTGCAGACTTTCTATGTGGTTGGTTCCTTCTTGTTTAATTATGCCATCAAACGCCTTCATTTTAAATTTAATTCAAGGAGTTTTCATTCACAAGATTCAGCCTCTCGAGGCTCTCGAGATAACAAAAGGTACTTAATTAATATTTTAGGGTTTCTTCTCCAAATATGGGTTAGTAAAACAAATTGTTAGAATGAAGACAGGAAATCATTCAAAGAATTCCAACTATTTTTTGAAGCAGGCCTGGTATCATAACAAAGCAGAGAGAGCAGATCAGTGAGATCGATCATGCGATCCAAATTGTACCTCGGAGGCCATCAATGGTGGAGAATTCCAGCTCCACATGTTTTTCCTTTTGTTGTGTGTGTGTGTGTGTGTTAAGTACATTGTTAAGTGATTATATTTTCTTTAATGATCATTATGGGTAAAGTAATCTAGCTACTAATCAAACAAGTTTCTTTTGTTTCTACTGATGATCATTGCTACTTTACTTTAT
Organism: Populus alba; assembly: GCF_005239225.2. Lineage (NCBI taxonomy): Eukaryota > Viridiplantae > Streptophyta > Magnoliopsida > Malpighiales > Salicaceae > Populus > Populus alba. The sequence goes on along the minus strand of NC_133285.1, from coordinate 4,175,637 downwards.
CACCCCTTTTATTTTGCTTCATCAGAAGATGGAAAAAAGGTTGCAATATTTTGTCTTTAGTAGATCAAGATATATAGTTTTACGAAGATAAAAAAAAAAATAAAAAAAATTAAAAAAAAAAAACCTGATGTAGTATGAAGTAGACAACTTACTTATCGGAAAGTGAATCCTTTTAAAAGGTAAATTGCAGATAAACTTTTTTTTTAAAAAAAAAAAGTTTATGATGTTTAGTTTTATTATGAGAAATCAATTAATTGGAAACTTACAAATGTTTAATAATTATGGCATGTCATGATATGAAAGAGCAAGGAAATAATATTTTTTAGATTTTAAATTTGTTAATGTAGTAGATTTTTTTAATTATTAACTTAAAAGTTACTTTTATTTATAGTATATGCATCGAAAAAAATTTTACTTTATTATTTCATTGTTATGAATAATAAGTTGAAAAATATTTTTTAAATACCTGATATATAATAAAAAAAAAAACTGATTAAAAAATTGAATACTTGACATGAAAAATATAATCACAACTTGAGTGAAATATATAACATAACTTGATTATTATATTTTATAAGAAGTTCTACAAGCTAAAACATTAAAAAATAATACAAAAGAGCATGAAATAAATTAATGAGGGTGAGAAGTAATGCGGAATTAAAAGAAAAGGAAGAAATTTTTTTACTATACAATAAATGATGAATAACAAACTTCTAATAGTTTAATTTCACACTTAAAAAAATTAATGAAATCAAAAAAACTTCAAATTGGATTAAACTTTGCTGTAGTCTTAAATTATTCGAGAGATTAGCGTTGACCTGATTGACAAACTAGTGGAATGATGGATTGCTAATATCTGGAATTGGTTGATGAGTTGACTTTGCCAAACTTTCTTGTAAAACTAGTTCTATGTTGGAATGAGGGATTTTTCGTTGTTTAAGTTAGTAAAATATAAGAGGGAAACAATACATAAGAGAGTAAAGAATTTGGAAAAATATATCTATGAATATTGTGTGTTATGTATGAACTTCTTGGATAATTGAAGGTTGCTTGTTGTTATTGGAATTGTTGTTTGTACGTAGTCATAAATGAACTTGAATTTCTTGAATGATTATATAGTAATTTGTGGTATTAATTTATATAAATTTTAGTTATGTCAATTTATCTCATAAAGCGTGAAGAATATGGTATTCTCGTGATAAGTGGAGTTAAAATACCTCGGGGCAGCTACAGAAAAAAACGAATACTGTTAGTAAAAAAATTGATGCTCTTGATTATGGTGCGTCGTTACCCATTAATGAAGAGATTAGTACTTAGCAAGTATCTTTGTGATGCCATATGGGTAGAAAGTGACCGACCATTTATGAGAAAGGAGGTGCCCTTCTCTGCGTAGAAGATCTTTTGTGCATCGATGGTTGGTGCGTGACAGTGTTCTAACATGTCAGAAACTAAAAAATATACTGAGGTGCGTGCCCAACAAGTATTAGTGGCCCAAATAGTTTTGAGAGCAGGCCATTTGGGCTAAGAGGCAGGTCATTTGGGCTAATTAGGAAGGCATCATATTGTTTGGGCTGGGTCGAACGTGTGGAGAGTAGCACGCCATTCGAGCTAGCCATGAGCTGTCATGAAAGTGGATTTTTTTTACGCACCATAAAAAATATATCATGAATTTTAAATAAAATTCACCCACAAGGATGAGTCGAGTGATTATAATTCTATTCTCCCTTCTTAAGCACCAAAATAACCAAACTATAAAAATCAAAACTCTCAAAGTTATTTTATTCCATAACTAAATATTGAATTTGATGAGGGAAAGTTGTTTGAAAGAAACCATTTGAATTTAAAATATATAAAGAAAAGATTGTCACTTATAATTCTTTAATGTTTAAATCCGTTACAAAAAAGACTGTCGAGCGACGCCTCCTAGCCTAGCCTAAAAAACAACTGCCTGAGCTGGGTTCAGGCTTGTAAGAACTAAACCAGAACGAGTCCAACCCTGCTCAAGAGAAACCCAGCCCAGAAACTATTTTGGAACCCCGCCGATGCCAAGTTGCCAGTTTGCAAAATTCCGCCACTTGATTATTGGTACGTGACAGTACCTGCCTTACGTGGAAAGTTTTAGGACCATGTTTCTTCTCCTCCATACCTCGCTCTGTTAGCCAAACAAATCCTAGATAGATACGGTTATGACAAGCAGTCTTTGATTTACTCCTATCTCAGTTCAGTGCTTTTGTCCTAACTTTATTAAATACCACACAAGTTCTTGAATTAAAGAGGCCCCATCACTATGGCTATGGCTATGAACGTTAGTAGTGCATGTTTTTGTGTTTCAAGTAATAGGAGATCAGTCAACAGGGTGAGAGGTGTTGCCTCGGAGGATTTTGCTGCTTCGAAAATAAAGGAAGATAAGGTGCAGTTGGGTGGATCTGATTTAGAGGTTACCAGGCTTGGAATTGGTGCTTGGTCTTGGGGCGATACCAGCTACTGGAACAACTTCGAATGGGATGGTACGTACTTCTGCTGCAAAATCTTAAATTACTGATCACTTTTTTTTTTCTTTCAAAAGAAAACAACGACGCCTTTATCATGACTAATTTTGCATTAGACACTAATGATTTTGTGTAATACAACTACTAACGTTTTGGTGTTTAAAAATATGCTGTCTCTGAGAATTGCCATGTTCTTTTCCAATAACAAATTGTGCTGGTTTTATGTTGGATTTTGCTGCTAAATATGGCGTTGTTGCTCATTAAACTATGGATACATTCAGAACTCCCCATCTGTTTACGTTTGCTAATTTCCCCAACTTTATATGTCTGTGTTTGTAACTAAATTGTTGTCTACATTTCTTCTCCATGAAATATGTTAAGCGCTTCCTTCTGCTTTGCAATGATGGCAGATAAGAAAATGAAGGCTGCTAAAGCAGCTTTTGATACAAGCGTTGATTGCGGTATAACTTTCTTTGATACTGCTGAAGTTTACGGCTCTAGGGTGAGAAGTGGATGCTATTTTCAATTTATTCTCACTTTACATCAATGGGAATTTATGGACATCATTGTGCATTTGGCAGTTCTCATTTGGTGCCATAAATTCAGAAACTCTTCTAGGAAGGTATATTATTGCAAATGGGTTACGATGTCCATCTGCTATAACGTTACAGCATCATTGGTTTTCAGCTTAGTTTACTTATCATCTGAACTTCACTGGTTGCTTGAAGATTTATCAAGGACAGGAAAGTAAAAGATCCTGAAGTGGAGGTCGCTGTTGCAACCAAGTATGCAGCTTTGCCTTGGAGGCTGGGACGTCAGAGTGTTCTAGCTGCCCTTAAGGAGTCCCTCAATCGCCTTGGACTTTCTTCGGTAGAGCTATATCAGCTACATTGGTATGAACTTTACCATGCTACGTGATTTCAGTCTGCAACTTTTTTGACAGAACATACCACTTATGAAGTTTTTGTGCTGGTCTCCAGGCCTGGAATATGGGGAAATGAAGGTGGCTCATTTGCTACATCATTGTTTCATTGAGCACTTGACTGGATTTATCTAAACACACTCAAATTCAACTCAACTATGCATCGTTCTCGACTGCATATAGCTAGCAGAACTGAATTTTGATAGAACTCAAACACCTTTAGATTCAGAAGAAACTTAGTTCAATGGAAATTCTTTTTCAGGATATATTGATGGTCTTGGGGATGCTGTTGAGCAGGGGCTTGTGAAGGCTGTTGGTGTTTCCAATTACAGTGGTAAGTTCCTAATTCCAGCAGTTTGAACTGTTAAAAGGAATTTTAGAGTTTGATATATTTGATTATAAACGAATCTTGTCTTTTTTTCAGAATTTATATATTTTATTATGCGTGATGATATTTTTATTTCTTTAATTCAGAGAGCCGACTCCGTGCTGCTTATGAGAAGCTTAAGAAAAGAGGTATTCCACTGGCTTCGAATCAAGTGAATTACAGCCTTATATACAGAGCACCTGAGGAGAATGGTGTGAAGGCAGCCTGTGATGAACTTGGGGTCACTTTGATTGCATATTCTCCTATTGCTCAAGGTGGGTTTCTCATACTTGCTTCATGCTCTAAAACTTCTCTCGGGTGCTCTATATGCAATTGTAGGTGTTCCTGGGGTTCAGCCAGGACTAGAAAGTTGCAGGTTCAAGACCTAAGAATAGTCAAACTACATGGTGGGCATAAAAGGCTTATATTCCTTATTAAATTCTTGTTGTCTTCCAATGTTGTGCTGCTAGTCACTAAAAGTGCTTTGGCTGACAGGGCAAGCCAGTCACCCACCTGAGTAGCCTATTATGCTTAGCAGATAATCATTTCAGCTTTTAGAAAGAAAGTTCAGAAGGGAACCAATTTGATTTTGATTTCTAGTTCACCAGATAATGGATATCAAGGCTGGAATGCTTACAAGAGTTAAAAAAAAAATCCATGTTCATCATTGAAATAATTTTGTAAGCTGCTTATTAGTCACAGTTTCTTGACCATCATTATATATGCCATCTTTTCTATCTGTGAGAAATAATAAACCTTTGGAACCTATGCAGGTGTTCTTACAGGAAAGTATACACCAGAAAATCCACCATCTGGTCCTCGAGGCCAGATTTACACTCCTGAGTTTCTAACAAAGGTAGTGACTAAAAGTTAATATATATATTACCATTAAATCCCAACTCTATGGCTGAAACATCCTTGTGTTCTGCAGCTCCAACCTCTGTTGAACAGCATCAAAGAAATAGGACAGAACTACAGTAAAACTCCCACACAGGTTCATCCTTGTTCTTTTAAAGTCTTTTTACTTATTCCGTCTCCTTTCCATCTTGTTCAGCAGAAGCTACATAGTTGTTGTTTAGTCATAACTAACACTAATTTATCAGAACGATCAATGCTTAAAGTAAGGTTTTGATCTGTATAGGTAGTGCTGAACTGGCTAGTAGCCCAGGAGAATGTTGTTCCGATCCCAGGGGCCAAGAATGCTGAACAGGCTGAGGAGTTCGCTGGTGCACTTGGTTGGAGACTCACCAGTGATGAGATCAACGAGCTGCGCTCCTTGGCATTGGAGATAAAACCTGTAATCGGTTTCCCTGTTGAAAAGTTGTGAATTGGCACAGGTAACAGCAAAATCAGATGATCAAGTAGGACGAAAGAGGGGAGATGAAGAAAGTAGGAATATAAAGAGATGGTGGACGATGAGATTATTTTTTAATTTAAGGTCCTAAACCAGCCAAGAATATTCAAAATTAATAAATCATTGTCTCAAGCTCTCAGCTGGATAAGGGTGCCATGGAAATCGCAGCAGAGGGACTGGATTGAACAATTTGATTGAGTAGAAGACTGAGGAGGCGGGCGTCATGTTTCCTTTTTTCTTTCTCCTCTTTGTGCTTCGGTGTAAGTTGAATGCGGTGGTGGTGCCGAGGTAATTCATCTGGATATTGGCATAGTTGTCTTCACGTTGTCACTTTAAGAACATGATGTGACATCAATTGATAAAAAATAGAGTGCCTTCCAATTATTATCTTACAGAAAATCCCTTCCTTTTCTTTTTCTTTTTCTTTTTCTTTTTTTTGAAAAAAATCAATGCTTAAACTAGAAAAACTTTTCGTGTGTGCGTGAAACGCATATAATAGAAATTGGTAGTTGTTGAAAAGAAGGAAGTACTTGGAAGAGAACATGAAGGGAGAAACTCTATTTACAAGTATTTGTTTGGAAACGACATGTATAGTGTTTTAAAAAATATTTTTTAGTTAAAGAAATGTTAAAATAGTTTTTTTTTAGATTTTTTTACATTGTCACATCAAGATAATAAAAAAATCTAAATAAATATCAGTTTGATGTTTTTATTAAGTTAAAAACAATTTAAGAAATACTTTGAAAATTATGTTGAACTCAAAAGCAAACACCCAATAAATATCACTATATTCTTTCGGTGCATTCTTTACTCAATTTAAACATTTAATTTGGTTGTGTTCTCACTATATTCACCACGAGTCAAAAAAAATTAAGCATGAAAATGATTTTCAAGTGACGCAGTCATGTTTTAAAATGGAAGAAAAATGGATATTGAATAAGAAAAACCGATGTAAAATGATGAAAATAATAAATAAAATAAGCTAAAAAAATAATGACAACTCGTGTCAACACATTAAATTTGTAACCTGAATCATTTGACCATAAGCAACAAATTTGAAAAAACATTCAAGCCTGGTTTTTAACTAATCGAACGTTAAATGATGAAATTGAAAAAAATTAACATATAAAACAAAAAACAATTTTAAGATAAAGAAGGCTTAAGCCCACCTGACAAACCCATGGATTATGTTATGAGATCAGAATAATTCAGTATAAAATAAAACAAAAAAAAATCATGAAACTCGGTTAAAAAAAAACAATGTCGAATTATGAGATGAAAAAAAAATCAACCCCAAAAAAAATTGATTCCCCAAACCATTTGAATGGAAACACCAAATTTGGATTAAAAAAAACATGAAGGTCAATTCTGAACAAATCAAATATTAAATGATAAATTTAAAAAATATCAACCACATAAAAGGATCTAAAAGAAAAAACAGTGATTAAAAGTCAAGAAAAAAAAATCCAAACCAACAAAGGTTAAACCGTTAAACACACGAGTCAGGTTATAAAATATGAATAACTTTATAAAAAAAACAACAAGTCTTGTTTTTTTTTTTAAAAAAAAAAAACATCGCTAAAACAAGAATATAAGTCTAAAAAATGGTGTGAATCCATGTGTCATGTTTGATGACTTGTCCTCTATTTAATCATCGAGCAATGAGATTAAACAAGAATATAAAAAGAGAATGATGATTTGTACTCAAATATCCTCAACTATGAGAACTAGTTTGAAATTATGAATGTCCAACATAGTATTGGAGGGAGGAGAGAGGGAAGATGAAGAAAAAAAATTATTGGCATCAAAATCGATGATATTTTGCACACCAAGAAGGTTCAAACGTTGTTGTGGAAAAATGAAATCTAACCACCTAATAGCCTCGCACGTGTCACACAAATGACACAAAGGCTTTTCAAGTGTACATCGCATTAACATTTTTTATGTAAGGGTATAAAGGTCATTTTATTGAGCATTATATAAACAAAAGGATGCTATTTCCCCTTTTAAATTTTAGAATGTCAAATAGATCGCTTTGAAATTACTTAATTACCCATAATAGAATGGTTTTTAAGGGAAAAATAGATATTTCACCGCAAAGCCTGAACGAATAGCTAATTCCTTTTATTTTTTATTTTTTTCCATTCTAGTTTCCTGTTTTTCAATTCTATCCTCTCCTAATAAGTTATTTTGTGACATTTAATTGTATTTAGGATAACGGATTTGAAAATACTTTTAATACATGTTCTGGTTATAAAAAACAAGGTAGAAAATAAGATTTTCAAAGTTATTAACGTCTTAAAATAGTAAAATTGTTTAAAATGATAAATCAGGGGCATTGGATAATATCTCTAATCAATAAACACTGCTACATATTCTTTTTTGAACTCTTGATTATAAAAAAAATATAATTTATTTTAAACATATTTTTCTAAATTATAACAATAAAAACTGCCAATTACAGCCTAAATCCAACTATTCCAAGATCGCAATACAATTCCGAATCCAACAAGCCACACCACTGATGATCAGTTGTACACTGTTTATAATTGTCTTTTCCTTAGTCAATAAAATCACCCTATTTTGATAGGTTAATATTAAAAAATAAAAAAATATTTTAATATAATTTTAAATAATAAAATACACTGAGCAATAATTTCTATCATATTTTTATATTTAATTTTAGGAGTCGTTTGGTACTGAGATTGAATTTTTTTTTTGTTAAAATTTAAATTAATTTTTTAAATATTTTTAGATTATTTTAAAAATTAAATTAAAAAAATAAAAATATTATTTTAAAAAAATAAAAAAATATATTATTTTAATATATTTTAAAATAAAAAAACCTCTTTACAAACAATATCTCCCATGTACCTTCTAGGATTTTCCGAATCCCCTCTCTCTCGAACTCATATTTTAATTTATAAATCAAATTTCCAGTCAGCCAAATTTTCAACAAACTAGCCCCCCTAAAAAATAAACTCACTGGCCATCTGCCACGTGGGATGCGGTGCAAGTAACTGCAGATTAAAAAATGAGTTGCGTTGTTGCACAATCCTTCCCCTAACTCTCTTAGTCTGTGTCATGTCCTTGTCTTTCTAACTGGGAGTTAAAAACAGACCCTCCTCTACCTCTCTCTCTCTCGGGCTAGTCCATTCTCAAATTTCTCTTTACAAAGCTTTCTACAGGAGTCATATTGGAAGTTGAATTGGTTTGGCCAGGTGTGCTTTGATTTCATTTCCCGTATGTTTCCTACTTGTGTGCCTTTTAAAGTCCACTTTGTTTGATTCTCTCTGCTTGGTTTCTCTTGCAGGCCAGAAGAATGTCTCTTTTTTGCCCCTTTTATCTTCTCCTCTTTCGACTTTCCTTTTCTTGACACAACTATTTGTGGGTCTTCGAGTTTCTGTAGTCCTTCTTCAAAAGACTGCACCTTTGTTTTCTTGAGGATTCTCCAATGGGTCTTGTTTTCAAAAGTTTCCCTCTTTGACTGGTGCCGATTTTGTCTTCTTCTTTTTCAAGCAGGGTGCTTCGTGTTGCTGATTCTTTCTTTCAGTCTGTCTTTATGATATGCATACAGTTGTTGATACTATTTAATTCCATTTCATGTTTATTTATTATTAATTTACTTGTTGGTGTGTTACATGGTTTCTCCTCGTGTTTTTTTTTTCTTTTTTCTTTGACCATTTTATAAGACTTAGATAATGACACAGAGCATCATCCCCGTTAGACTGATAATAATTATTAATACCTTTTGTCAAATATTTTAAACTTATCTTCTGTGTTGTGTTTAACAGGATATCTGTGTCTTCTCAGCCATGAATCATTGCATTCCTGATTGGAATCTTGACGGTGATCTTCCTGTCTCCAATCAGAAGAACCCCATAGAGTGTGTGCTCTATCTAAATTTTGATAATCTGATCTTCAAAGCATATCTATTTTTGTAAAGGTTGTTGATTTTGGCTGCCCCATTTTTTACCTTTTGCAGGCCAGACAATGAGCTAGTAGAGCTGCTATGGCGAAATGGGCAAGTGGTTTTGCACAGCCAAACACAAAGAAAACCAAATCCTCACGTTCAAAAACATGATTCACCAACAGTAAGGGGCTATGACTCAACTCTGAATTCAAGTCATTTGATTCAAGATGATGAGACAGTTTCTTGGATTCATGACCCTCTTGAAGATTCCTTTGAAAAGGAGTTCTGTTCCAATTTTTTCTCCGAATTGCCACCACCGCTTCCTGATCAAATTTCAGAAGAAAAGTCGGCTAAATTTGATGCCTCGAAAACTTCACATCAGCAAAAACAACTCAACAAAACTATGCATCCAGCGGTTCCTGAATTTCCAGGAAACCCAATGCCCCCTCCAAGAATTCAAGTCCAGGAGCAAAATCATATTAGTGTAGGAGGATTTGGTAAAGCTGTTAATGTTAACTCTTCTCAGTTCTCAGCTCCCCTAAAAGTGGGTGATTTTAGATCTTCAAGTCGACAATTTGGAGGACAGGGGTCTCGAGATTTTTCACAAGGAGAGGCCAGGGAGTGCTCGGTGGTGACAGTAGGGTCAAGCAACCAAACTCCACGTGACCGTTTCCTGAGCCGTGCTTCTGGTAATGCTATTGAGACCGGTACAGGCTTGTCTGCCGGACCCTCCATAGATGATTCACGAAAAGTAATCTCCCAGAGCGAGAGAGGCAAAGCTGATCAGACACTTGATCCAACTGCTACTTCATCCTCAGGTGGGTCAGGTGGTAGTTTTGCTAGAACATGTAAGCAATCTGCAGTACCTGGTCGTGACCAGAAAAGAAAGACCATGGACGCGGAGGAATCTGAGTGCCAAAGTGAGGTGAATATACAAACTTCCTCTCCATCTGTCAGTAATTATGTTATACGTTGGATGATGAACATGAATTGTGAATGATATAGGATGCCGAACTTGATTCAGCAGTGGCAAACAAGCCAGCCAAACGATCAGGATCTACCCGCAGGAGCCGTGCTGCTGAAGTGCATAACCTCTCAGAAAGGGTAGGAATACCTGATCTCGTTGCATTTCGAGATTCAAGATTGTATCATTAGTTACTCAGCTGTTGTCCATTTATATGCAGAGACGGAGGGATAGAATTAATGAGAAGATGAGAGCATTGCAAGAGCTCATACCTCACTGCAACAAGGTCTTCTTTTCCGATCTTCATAGTTCAAGTTTTACTATCGATCTCTGCTACTCTTTTCTCTGCATGTATAAGACATTTTTTTATCTAATCACCTGTTGTTAGCCCGAGATTTTTACCGTGGCATGCAGTGTTCGAAAGAAAAGGCTTAGCATATTTATGAAATAATGGTTAAATAAAGAAGAAAAGTTAAGACGGATCTGTGGCAAGTGAATAGAGGATAGCACTGCCAATGGGATTTTTTAAGGGAAAACAGGAGTAGATGAGAGCAAGTCCACTGATGCGAAAAATGGGCATGATCACCTTTGCTTTTTGAGAATATATACAGCGATAGTGGCATAAAAGTTGTCCAAATTTTCCTGGTTTTTAGCCAAAATAATCAATCAAACGCTTTTAACTTAATTATTCCATAACAGGAGTAAATCAGAGAGCGCATTGTCTCCATACTTTATTCTCTTACTTAGAAAATGCTCCTTGTTCTCTCAAGTTAAGCTTGTCCTAATGTTACAGACAGATAAAGCATCAATGTTAGATGAGGCAATTGAGTATTTGAAGTCACTTCAATTACAACTTCAGGTTTGGTAGAGATTCTTATAAAAATCAAAGTTTGAGCTTATCATTCTTCTTTCAATTCAAATCCATTGACGATTTTTTGGGGTTTTTCAGGTAATGTGGATGGGAAGTGGGATTGTCCCAGTGATGTTTCCAGGAGCGCAGCATTTCATGTCCCGCATGGGAATGGGAATGGGTCCGCCTCCTTTGCCTTCTATGCAAAATCCTATGCATTTGCCTAGGGTCCCACTTGTTGATCAATCCATTTCTATGGCTCCCACACAGAACCAGGCAGTAAGCTGCCAAACTCCAGTATTGAACCCAGTTAATTATCAAAATCAGATGCAAAATCGTACTTTCTCTGATCAGTATGCACGTTTCATGGGCTTTCATATGCAAGCTGCTTCTCAGGTTTTGTGATTCACCTCGTTTCATGAGATGATCATCTGTGTTTATGGCTTTTCAATAATGTAAATTGCTTTATGATCTCGTAATCAGAAGAAAAAAAAAAAGTTGTGATAATAGTGTTGCTGCATTGGTTTGGTCTTGCAGCCCATGAACATGTTCCGGTTTGGCTCGCAAACAGTACAGCAGAACCAAATGATGGCACCACCAAACAGTGGCGGTGGACCCTCGAGTGGTGGAACTGCAGCCAGTGATGCTCCTCCGAGTGGCAAGACGGGTAAGCCTTTCTATTCTCTTCACCTTCCAGGGAAAAATAATTTTAGTTGCTAGGAGTAGAACATCCCAAAGTTTTGAATTTCTCGACGAAGAATTCCCTTGAGTCCACTCTATACGGTGTCTTTGCTAGACCAAATTCGGCTTCCTCGAGTGATTGATAGTGATGCAACTTGAGGGCATTAATTTGATGTGAGAGAAACAAATACAGCCATTTACTAGCTTATCTTTAATCGCCATCCTTTCATACAATGAATGGTCTAAAACCTACACGAGTGAGGTTAGCCACAAAAATCTTTTGTCATTCTGCACTACTTACAGTCATCTTCCATGGCCTCCACTAGTTCCCTTCCCGCCGCGTGTTTTCTTGTTTTACTTTTTAATGAGAGTGCACTCCGCTTAACTCAGCTAGTTAACTCAGCTGGCATCAGCCAAGTGATCTGCGTTCAAATCTGATTCACACCAGAGATAAGGAAGAGAGTCAATCAGTCACAGTAGCTCAAGGTCCAAAGGCTTCCCTGGGAGCTGAAAGGAAAAACAATTTAATGCCACAGTGCCCCCATCATTTAAAGCTGATCTGACAGATTTTTTCTCGTCGATGTGAACAGGTTAAATGGCGATATGTATTCTGATCGGGTGTTTCTGGTCCCCTGGACGGATAAATTAGGAGAATTGCAGTAGTGTGGATGCAACTTCCTGTTGGATATGTGAAGCATTTAATTCCTCACCAATCATCTGCCTACTACTGAAATAGATGCATTCATATTTTCTCAGTTCATGTCCCTGAAATATAGCTGTTACAATTTTCTAAATGTCTCCCATCAACATCAAACGTGTTTTGTAACCATTTTTTATTGAATGAAATAGTTACGTGTAAGTGTTGCCGCTGATGGGATGGAGACAACTCGCATGCATTTATATATATATATATATGCTCGCGCGTGAGGGAGAGGGGCCATTAGTTCTCCGGTAAAATGATGAGAATTTCCGGTGAGACTTGCATGCGCTCCTCCTCTTCTGCCGAGAGCAGTCTGTCCTGGCGACTGACAGAACATCCTGGCAAAACAAAAACGGTTTATGCTGTTTCACAAGCTGTACCTATGCAAATGAGTCACTGCTAAAAAAAGAATAATTCAGATGCCGATTTAGTAACAGTTTGTGTATATATCAGTCTTTTAATATTTGCAATAGGTTATGGCAACGCAAAATATGTTGCTAAAAAAATGTAAATGATTTTAAAAAAAAAATTAATATATTAAAAATCAGTAATGAATTTTCCATTGCTAAAATTCCATTCTTTTTCAAAAGAAAAGATTAGAATTAAAAGAAAATGAAAAATAATATTGGTGCAGAAAAATAATATCGGTGCATGCATATCTTAGAAAACAAAAAAAAAAAAAACTCAAGCAAGCATTATACCAATCTCACGATAAAAACCTTTTATTCTAAAAAAAAAACCTTACCCCCACAATGCACGTTCCTTTCTTCCTTTTTCAAAAACCCTATTATTAATTTTTTAAAATTTATCCGGTGAATCTATTCTCCCAAGACATCACAACCCATCACCAAATAGCATATTAACAAATATATTAGAGGATTTCATCTTGCAAGTAACAAGTTCAATGCATCAAAGATTTCAGGTATAATTAAAAACTTATATTTGAAAGATTTTATTGGTAATTTAAAGAGAATATATATTGTTTTATTAACTAATTTTGTCAATTTATTATAAATTAATTGTTGAATATCATTGTCGTTATATGCTAATGTTTGTAATTCTTAATGTAATGTTATTTTATATTCACAAATCCTATCGGCTAACAAAAACCAAAAACTTGGCAGATAAACGGTGTATTTCCAGCCGTAACTTTCCGTCGTGAGCTCAAATTAAGTTCATAATATTTGGACGGAGGAGCATGTGTGCTCACACGAAACAGTAGCCACGTTATGGCAAGATCCAGCATTAAAGGCTGTATATAATCTGGCGAGTACGTACGGGTGTCGAAAACAAGATCCCGAATTCGACATAAATCAACAATCTATATTCTCTTCATTTATTCTGTAAGCTATACTCGAGCTGTTATTTTCAAAATCCAGCAACATGAAGAATTATTAATTTGCATGTAAAACGTTCTTGCTCTCCGGCGGTGAACCCGCAAATTGACTGAGCAGGGAGCGGCGGCAGGATCGAGATTAATAAAAGACAGCCAACTAACTAGACGATGTTAGATACAGTGCATCTATATCACTACGTTGCTTTGCAAATGGTCCCTCGAGAAGAGTAGACATATGACTTGTGGGGACTTTTTCTTTGTTAAAAGAATTTCCTCTCTCTCCTTGTCAATGTTCTTGGATGTACATGGAGTTTGGACGATGATGTAAGATGGATTAATTTTCTTTTAACATAATAATAATAACAAAATTCTCAAGAATTGTTTAATATTCTCAAGTATTGTTTGATATTTTTATTAAACCTTACTCAAATCATCAGTCTTGAAGTCTTTTATCTAACTCTTTATTTAACATAAATTTAAATTAAAGTGTGATCCAATTATCTTGAAAGATTTAAAAGCATTCAAGCTGACATGTGAAAAAAAATTCAATGATGAAATTAAAAAAAAAACATAAAATTTACATTTTAAAAAAATCATGATCAAATTTTTTATCTAGACGAAGTTTAAAATTAAATTATGTTGGAATGGTTGTGACATAACTAAATCAATTTGGTTGGTCCAAAAACAACCTAATTGTTTAATAAAAAAAATTGAAGATAAAACTAACAATATATGTCTGATCTAATTTGAAATTTTATATGTATATATATATATATATAATTCTTCAAATTAGTTATTATGACGTTACATATACCATTTTTATTATTTTAAGATAAAAAGATTTTTAAATCTAACTAGAGTTAAAAATTAAATAAATAAATTATCAGGTTAATTAATCAAGTTAAGTCAGTTTAATAACAATATTTTTCACTGTTAATTAGTAAAAGGGTTAAATGTATATGCCACGAGACGTTAGAATTTATTGTAGAAAGTGATGGGGAGGTGACAAGTAAATCAATAAATTCAGGGAAGCAGGAAATACACTAATTGCAAGACAGCAAGAAACTGCTATTCTTTGGTTTTGTTTTAATGTTTGCGAGCCATCTTCCATATTTGACTCCAAAATTTGGTCAGCATGCGGCACATGCATCACATGCCCATCACATCAAATTAAGTTTGTGTATTTAATCAAATAAATTAATATTTTTATATATAAATAAATAAATAAAAATTATTAACAATAACTATATTTTCAAGATATAAATCTAGGTATTTGATATCTTAAAATAAAATATTTATCTCATTGTTTCGGTTGAATTTATTTATTAAATTCAATAAAAAATAATAAAAATAAATATACACATTAAACTCATTAAATAAATAAATAAATAAAATATATTATGCAACACTAAATATATTAAAAACATTATTTCAAAAAATATTTTTTAAAATAAAATTTATCTGTGTAACATAAAATAAAACCTTTAAATTAAATACAAATAAAATAATTTTTTTTATATAAAAACACTATATTAAAAAAGACCTACAAACCCTGGTGGCCTAGCGACATGTGTCATTTGATGAATGCACTTCAACTGTTCAACAACCATTTCATGTCCGACTTCTATTCAACTAGCCATTATTGCACTTCAAAATTTCAAATGCTTTTGCGTCTGTTCTTCTTCAAGATTACACTCGCCAGTTGACCGTAAAGTAGATACAGAATCATTTAAAAAAATAAAAATAATAAAGCTCGATCTCAATAAATTAAACAAATGATAATAATGAAAAAAAAAAAACCAATCACATAAAAGAATCCAAAACAAAAAAAAAAATTAAAAAAATTAAAATTAAAAGTAAATTGGAGAGCATCAAAAAAATTTCAGTTAAAGGTTTAAATTGAAAAAAAAACTTTAACAAAAAATATAAAATCAAAATAATTATGGCTAAATCAAAATAAAATATAATAACACAAACTTTGATTGAGTAATGAAATTGAAAACCAATAAAATTTTAACAAATAAAATATAAAAAAAATAAGATTTTAACAAAAAAAATAAAAAATAAAAAGAATAAGAACCGAATTATAAAAATAATACATTAAAAATTATAATTTAAGAACTAAATTAAAAACATAAAAAAAATTTATAAAAAGAGCAAGGGTAGAAATAAAAACATAAGTATTGAAATTGAAATAAAAAAAAATAGAACAAACATTAATTTTCTCTAAGAGAAAAGAAGAGTGAAAATGACCACTAGCGACAAACTACCCATCATTTGCCTTCACACACCATGTCAATAGGAAAAGGACACGGTAGTGCTTCAAATGACATGGTGAAAGTGCAGGTTTTGACACCGAATAGCATTGCAAGCGTCATTTAAAGAATGCGAACACCACCCATGTGCTAGTGTGTAATAAGCATACCCCAACTACCTTTTGAAAATAAAAAATTAATTACTCAAATTAAAAATACCAAAACATCCTTCATGCTTCTGGAAATTACAACAACAAAAATTGGTGAAAAGATAAAAATACCCCTTAGACACATGACTTCCATTTTATTTTATTTTTTTGTCTTTTTAAGGGTAATTATTTTTTATTATATTCAAATAAGTGAAAAGACAAATATATCATTGGTCAACACTCTTAATTTTGTTTACTTCAGAGTAAATAAGTAAGTAATTTTATTGTTTATTTTTTTTTAAAAAATAAATATATCCTTTAAAAGAGAGAAAAGAATGGTGGAAATAACCACCAACGATGAACTATCCATCATCCGTCCCCGCACATCATACCAATAGAAAGAGGACATGGTAATACTTCCAATGACATGGTGAAAATGCAGGTTTTGCCACTGGATGGCATTGCAAGCGCCGCCCAAAGAACATGAACACCACCCATGTGCTAATGTGTAATAAGCATGTATCAACAACTTTTTAGAATAAAAAATTAATTACTCAAATTAAAAATATCAAAACATTCTTTTTGCCTTTGCAAATTACAAAAAAAAAAATGATGAAAGGATAAAAATACCCCTTAAACACATGACTTCCATTTTATTTTATTTTTGTCTTTTTAAGGGTAAAAACATTATTTTTATTATATTCAAATAAGTGAAAAGACAAATATACGATTGGTGAACACTCTTAATTTTTGTTACTTCAGAGTAAATAAGCAATGTTATTTTTTATTTAAAAAAAAAAAGATAAATACACCTTTTAACAATTTTTTAATGAATAATAAATCATTTGAAAAAAGACTAAAATGCTCCCTGCACCAAGGCTTTCTTTTTTAAAAAATGAAAGAGTGAAAATATAAGTTAATGTAGCAATTCATAATAAAAATATAATTTGATTCTATTGCTATAATAAAATATTCACTGCTGAAATTTGTTGCTAGACAGCCAAACATATTTGATGTTCACTCAGCTCCTTAGAAGGTGCAGACTGGTTGCGAATCCTTCAAATTTGAATAGTAAAAAGGTAATTTCACTGTACCGTGTGTATAGTACTGCAATGAAAAATTAACGTCTGAAATTTCTTGCTGGGCAGCCAAACATCTTTGATCCTTCAAATTTGAAAAATATCTCTTAAACTTAGCAGTGGTTGCAAAAAAATCTAAGATTTTTCTTGAGATAAGAAGATGATCAGTCGTGACTGCAGTTCTTCTGAGAAACTGTTCTTAACATGAAACCCAAGAACAACTGGATCTTTTGCCCTATGATGTCTGTGTCCTATTTAAACATGAGGAGAAGATCTTTACTCATTTTCCAAGAATTTTGTTTGTTTTTATATTTTAAAAATATTTTTAAAAAATTAAATTTTTTTTCCTTTAAATTAATATTTTTAGGTCATTTTGATTTGTTGGTATAAAAAATAATTTTTTAAAAATAAAAAATATTATTTTGATATATTTATGAATAAAAAAATATTTTAAAAAGCAATTGTTATCACACTACTAAACAGAATCATTATCAGGTAAAAAATTAATTTCAATAAATAACCAAAAAGTTCCGTAGATTGATATATTGGTTAAAGAAATATATTGTAATTCTTTATTTTTTAAGTTCAAATCTTAAGCTTGTATTTCAAAATCACTAAAAAAAACCTAATTTTGATTAATTTATAAAATTGCTCGAATTTTTTTCTTTAAAAAAGTTAACCATAAAAAATATATCATAAATAGAATTAAAAATTATATATATATATCATTTCGCATCCAGAATTGTGACTATATCTTTAGCAAAGAGAGAGATTTACTTATCTGGATGGAAGAGGAAAAAACCATACTCTTGGTCTTTAAAGAAGATTCAGATGGTACATCAAACTTATTACTTACTGATAAATCAGTAAATCGTGAATTGGTTTAGTAAATTATGATCATGTTTAAGATTATGATAGACACTGTTTTTAAAAGTATATTTTTTAATATATTAAAATAATATTTTTATTTTATTTTTTAAAATTAGCTAAAAGTATTAAAATTTATTTTTTATTTTTAAGACCACCAAACTCTAAATTCAATCCTCTTCCCACCACACCAATTGAACATGACTTACGAGGGCACAGGAAGTACAATGGATCCGGCCCAAAATCATGATCAGCATATTTGTACGCATACAAGAGCTGTATTAAACGTTTTCCCAAGCCTACGGTCCAATTCACGTGGGTCTAATTGCTGAAAGCATGTATAATATGAAAATATTTAGTACGAGCAATTCAGTATAGCATATTAAATCATAAGAGATTTGTATAAAAAATAATTAATTATATTTCAACAGCTTAAACCAATCATGTGATTCTTCTCCTCAAGTTGTCCTTGCCTGAACTTTAAACAGCTTATCTCCTGGCTGTATCGATGAAACATAACTATAAATTACTTTCTGATACTGAAAACAAGTGTCATGGTAATCCTTACCCTGCCTCGTTTTCTTGGGCTCGTCCTGTCTGGACCTCGGCCTTGTCATCTTGGGCTGGGACATGGATTCAGGTTTGGTCCAAATTGAGTGTGATTAAATCAGTCGTTGTCATGGACACTGAAAAGGCAGACAGCGCGCTTATCCTTCCATTTCATTTTCAAAATAAATGGGAGAAATAGACTATACTAGTTGTTTATTTCTTTTAGTGCAGAAAAAAAATGACATAAAAGGGTCAGCCAACCGGAAATATCAAGCCAAATCCTTGACCTGAATCATGTAATTAGAATAACTCGATATAAAATAAAAAGAATTATAAAGACCTTTAAAAAAACCCCTTATCAATTTTTTAAGCATGTGACCCAAGTCATTAGATCGAGGTATTCACTTAAAAAAACCAAACAATGTAGTTCAATTCTTAGTTAATTATATATTGAATGATGAAATTAAAAAAATAAATAAAAATAACAATTAAAAGAACATAATAATTAAAGGTGAAATTAAAAAGAATGATAACTTTTATAAAATGGTCAAGAAAAAGAAAATAGAAACCAAAATAATAAAAATCAAATTGGAAAATATAACACCATCAATTAATTGAATGATGAAATTAAAAATTAATAAAACTTTTACAAAAAGATGAAGGAAAAAAATTTGAAATCCAATGAATGAAGATCAATTTGAAAGATATAATATTTGATAAATTATGAAATTAAAAATAAATAAAACTTCTATAAAAAATAAAAATAAAATATTATAAATTAAAAGAACAGGCATTGAAAAGAACACGATAATGCTTTCAACACCATGATAAAAAGGCATTTTTAGATGTTAAGAGGCATTGCACACGCCGCTTGAAAGGCGCCAGTACTTCCCAAGTGCCCATAGTTGTGCCGCATACGTATGTTCTTTTTTGTTTTTTTATTTATCTAAACACCAAAGTTCTCACGTATTTGCTTTCTAATTATAAAAGAAAACTATTATGAATAAACAAAAACACCTCTTGACTTTAGACTTTTATTTGTTTATTTTAAGAGTATTTTTTTTGTTTTACAGTGCATTTTAATTTTTTGTATTTAGTCAAATATCAAATTGCCTCTTGATTTAAACTATAATAACAAAAAAACTAATATGAAAATACAAAAATATCTCTTGATGACTGGTTAATTTTTTTGCTTCTAAGAATATTTTGGTTATTTTATTGTGTAATCAATATAAGAAAAATACTTATTAATTTTTGGTCAATTTAGAAATAACAGAAAACGTGAAAAGATTTTAATATCTTTTTTTTTTTAAAGTTTTATAAATGGAAGGATAAAAATATTATTATACCGTTTTAATAAATAGTGCTAATAAACTTGGAGCTGCAATGTTTTTCCAATAGGTTTTAGGTATTTTTAATAAAATAAGGTTAACAAAAGGATTTTTCTTTCTTGTCCGAAAATAGAAAAGAAAGAGGATGCAAGGCTGGCTTACCTTACCTAGTTTTCTTAGGTTATTGTTCGATGTCATGTGACCAGTCAGGATCCTGAGCCTTGTCCTCTTGAGCTGAGACAGAAATTCAAAGTTTGGCCCAAATTAAATGTAATAAAATCAGTAACAAGATTGTTAATTCTATTATATCCCCTCTGGAATAACCAATATTATGTCCCGTCTAAAACAATCGATATATCTCGTTTCCGTTTAAAAATTAAAATAAACTAGATTTTATTTGCTTAGAATTCCAACCCATTTTGAAAATTCCATCCAAATTTCGATTTTATTTTGGCCATTCTATTCCAATTAAGTAATATTTTTTTTATTATTGTTTAGTTTTACTGTATTAATTATATCTTTTAATCTAATTATTTGATCAAATTAAATTTTTACAAAAGAATCTCATTGCATATTTTTATATCTTGAGTTAAAATTTAAGGGTAATCAGAGTTTAGAAATGTTTTATGAAACTGGTAATGATATTTTTATAATTTTGTTTAAATTCATAGTTTTATTCAAATAGGTTATTCTTATTGCTTTCTTTTTTTAGATTGTAATGAATTTATTGGTAATTGAACTTTATTATTTATTTGATTTGTTTTATTTTGGGTTATCATAATCTCATTATTCGAGTTAAGAATTTTAAAAGTTAATCCATGTTGATTTGGGTCGATCAAATATGTTATTATTTTAATATTTTTTTAAAAATATTATCTTAATATTTTTAGTCAAATAATATTTTTACCAATCATTCAACTTGTTTTTTGACATGTCGAGTCAATCAGTTTATATCAATTTAACTCCTGTTTTTTATGTGTATTTGAAAATTAAATTGTATAATTTTAAGTTAATTTATTTTTTTAATTTTAATTTTATTTATATTTATTAAATTAATATTTTAAAACATATACACACGAGTAATACAATCCCAAAATAATAAGAAAAAATACTCCAAAATCAAAACTTATCGTTTTAATTAAAAAATAAAATGCCTACAAAAGCAAAATTGACAACTAGAGCGGTCATTGTCGTCGGCACTGAAAAAGGCAGAAAGTGCTTTATCCGATACGTAACCTTTCTTTCATTTTCAAACAAACATGGGAGAAATAAAGTATATATCGAAACAGAAAACTAATAAAATATGTTTCCTTTCTTACAAATTAAAGCGACACATCACACGTGGCACCATCTTCTTCAATTTACAGTGAATCTAACCTAACAACAATTCCTTTAAAGTTTCTGCTTGGGATTGGAGAGAAGATTACATTTCTGTTTTTTTTTTTTTAGAATTTTCAAGTTAAGAAATTCAAATTTTAGGTTCTACGATATATTTAATTAAAAATGATTTAATATGTTAAATTTAAACATGCTTATATTTTAATAAAATAATTGAAAGATTTAAAACTTTGAATTAATAAATATAATTTAAATATTTAAAATACAAATTATAATTAAAAGTGTAGTTGTTGTTGTTTTTCAAAATGATTTCCATTTAAAAAACATGTTAATAATATTTTTTTATTTTTTAAAAATTATTTTTAAGATCATCATATTAAAATAATTTTTTTAAAAAATAAAAAACATACTAATTTAAAATAAAAAATAAATTTAAATTTTTTTAAAAATATTTTAAAAATATATTACCAAACACGTACTTTTGAAATCTCAAATATTCAAATGAAAATATCTACACTACATCATTTCTTGACACATGTAGGAGGAGACTAGCTTAGGGGTGACAATATAAAGTTCAGGTGGGTCACACGAGTCATTAAAATCTTGATTTGATTGAAAATATTTTTGAAATAGTAATAATAATAATAATAATAATAATAATAATAATAATAATAATAATAATAATAATAGTTTTTTTAAGTATTTTTTATTTAAAAATATATTAAAAATAATATATTATTATTATTTAAAATTTATTTTTAATATCAATACAATAAAATAATTCAAAAATACTAAAATAAATTTATTATTAGTTTTTAAATAGTTTTTTCAACATAAAAATAACAATTATGATTATATTGACCAATATTTATTGTTTGAGAGTATTTTATAGTATAATTGTGATTTTTTAAAAATATTTTTTATTAAAAAATATATTAAAATAATATTTTTTATTTTTTAAAATTTAAAATCAGTGTATTATAATGATCTAAAAGTATAAAAATATTAATTTAAAATAAATAAATAAAATTAATTTTTTTTAAAATACTTTTAAAATACAAAAATGAGCACAACTACCCGCATGATTAAGAAACACGTGTCACTAAATTATCAGCGAGTGAATTTGTTTTTTTACATCAGCGCGTATCCAGGTCTGGACTGGTTGGCTTACACGAGTCTATAAAGTCAGGGACCCAAACGAAAAATTGAACCAGAACACCAACCAAACAACCCTCTCTGTGGAAGATCCCCCCCCCCCTTTCTCGTTCACTCTCTCTCTCTAGAAATCTCACCTTCTCTCTCTCCATATTGCTGAACCGTAAGAATAGATTTCCAAAATACAAACCTCAAGTTTTGTCGATCAAGTTCAGGGAGAAAGGCAGAAAATCTGATCTGGTAAACAAGGAGGAAGAGCTGTCGAATTGGAAAAGAGATTCTGCATGAGCTGGTTGGGAAAACTGGGTTATTATCTCGTGTCGTCGAACTCAAACCATTTCATAACGTGTCTTTTGAGATTTATTCTTCATTACTCTCCTCAATTACCTCCTTCCCTTTTTAATTTCCAAAATAAATCAATTGAACCTTTATTATTACTCCTTATTAGCAGTAATCTTAATTTCTTCCTTTTAAATCCCACTAATCCTAACTTTAACGCCAATCCACCATCATCTTTCAACGATCATGGATTCTGGATTCAAGAGTAATCGCCCTCAGTTACGTAGAGGTTCGTCCTTCCCCTTTTCACCATCTGAATTCTATTTTTAATTTTTTTTTTCTGGTTATGGTTGGCTCGTTTTGCCCGTGGGCCCCACTAGTGGGCAGTGCTCATGTTTGAGGATGCGTGATTTTTAGTAGTTTTGATAATTTTAGTAATTATTAGTTTTAAGTGTAATTACAATTACAGTGGCAATGAATGATTGATCAGTTATTAATCTTGGCTTTGTATTGGCATTAATGTAACATGAACAGGTTTATGTTACTCAAACGAGGGGAGGGGGCAAGCAAGATCTCCGTCAGTGATAGTGATAGGCGGTGGAATTGCCGGAGTGGCAGCCGCACGGGCCTTGCATGACGCTTCATTCCAGGTTGTCTTGTTAGAATCAAGAGACAGGCTTGGTGGTCGAGTTCATACCGATTTCTCTTTTGGTTTTCCTGTCGACCTCGGCGCATCTTGGTAGCACTAGCACTAGCAGTAGTGATAAATATTATCGTTGTTTTTATGGTAGATTTTATCATTAATTTTAGTTTTCAAAAATTAGAAAATGGGATTGATTGTGGTTCCAGGTTGCATGGGGTGTGCAAAGAGAATCCGTTGGCACCGTTGATTGGGAGGTTAGGACTACCCCTGTATCGTACCAGTGGTGATAACTCTGTCTTGTATGACCATGATCTTGAAAGGTAATTAGTTAATTGATACAAGATATTATTTTTTGCTTTTAGTTCTTTGTTTTGCATTTGTCATGTAAGCTGCTTCGGAAGTTCATTTTATTAACTAAAACAGCTTGCATGATTACAATTCGGTAGCGTGATTTAGTCATAAATCATGAATACCTGCCTGATCCTTTTGAAGTTGTGATGTAGAAGATAGTTTAGGGTGTTCCTTATCTCCCAAGATGCTATCTGTATTTTTTTTTCCCCTGTTGATGTGTCCTATTAAGAGAAATCAATTGATTGGGTTCAGTTTAAACTTTGGTTGATTTTTTTTAATCATTTTTTTGACATTTTCTAAATTCTTAGTAACGTCTCTTAAATTTTCTATTTGTTGGTACTTTGAATACCAGTTTGAGTTTCTTTTGCTTAAATTTTATATTTTCTGTGCAGCTATGCACTGTTTGATATGGATGGGAATCAAGTTCCACAAGAATTGGTCACCAAAGTTGGCGAAGCATTTGAGAATATCTTAAAGGAGGCATGCATTTCTTCTTTTCTTTTCTCACCTCTTCTTTCTACACTTCCTAATATTATAACCTTGAGAATATCTTGAGTTTTTTATTTTAATTGATCTTCGGAGGTTTTCTGGCATAGAACCCTTGAAGAGGATGGTGTTCTTTGCGATTGTGAAATTATTTCCATCGCTTCAACACAAGCCTGTTCTGTTTGTGTCATGGGCGTTTCTGAGTTGCTGTTCCTCCTTGAGTGCAGACAGATAAAGTAAGACTTGAAAACAATGAAGACATGTCTATACTCCGTGCTTTCTCAATTGTTTTTGAAAGAAGACCAGATTTAAGGTCATATTCCCATAATGACATATCGGAATAGTCATTTCTTGTAATGTAATTTGTATGTTTCTTGACCAGGAAATTTTGGTTTGATAAAGTTGCTTTTGACATACAGGTTAGAGGGGCTTGCCCTTAAGGTGCTTCAGTGGTATTTATGCAGAATGGAAGGATGGTTTGCTGCTGATTCTGAGACAATATCACTTAAATGCTGGGATCAGGTAATTTTTCACTTATCAAGAATGTCATTATTCAGTATCCTGAGCATCATCACTTTTCATTATCATTTCACTTCCACATATTTGTGATAGCACCAAATAAGTTGTGTGGTGCTTGTAGACTCTTAGATTTATGGCAGACCCGAATTTTTACTATTAAAGTGCAATATTGTTTTTTCTTTTTGAAGATCGGAAAATGACATGCATTTACTGGTCTTCTTATAGACTCGTACATTGATGACATTAACACTTAGCAGTTATGTAGAGCACAAGTAGGTTGTAGAATATAGTTGTTTGGGCTGAACATGACAGGGTGAGCTTAAATGTTCAATTTCATTGACACCAGACCTGGAATATTACTGCATTGTACATTCCCACATTTTATCCAAAATTAACTTGGGGATATGAAACCTAAGGTGTTATTACTTACTTAAGCCTGCACAAAACATTGGATTGGTTTGTGGAGAAATGTTTTATTCTATACTCAATTGATTTGGAAACTTTCACTCGCACGACCATAT
The DNA here is from genome assembly GCF_005239225.2 of Populus alba. Classification (NCBI taxonomy): domain Eukaryota; kingdom Viridiplantae; phylum Streptophyta; class Magnoliopsida; order Malpighiales; family Salicaceae; genus Populus; species Populus alba. Next base: position 4,150,539 of record NC_133285.1, on the reverse strand, counting down.
CTTCTTTCTTTTTAAGATATTGACTTTTGCTTTTCAGGCTAGAACTAGTAGTAGTCTTTTTGACTTCTTGGTAGTAGACTTTACCATCAATTATGTCTTGACATGCTACTATATGCATCATCTTTTGTAGGAAGAACTGCTCCCTGGTGGTCATGGGCTTATGGTGAGGGGCTACCTTCCTGTTATAAACACTCTCGCCAAAGGTCTTGACATTCGCTTGAGCCACAGGTATAAGTTGATAGTAATATAGCCAGTTCTTGTTTGCCCTGTGTTATGCTCTAGTTTGTACACACTTGCCAGCACAATGCATCTGCTTATTTTTTTCTAGCGAGTACATCTCACCCCTATCATTTTTTAGGGTGAAAAAAATAGTAAGGCGTTATAATGGAGTGAAGGTAACAGTGGAAGATGGGAGCACATTTATGGCCGATGCTGCTGTTGTTGCTGTTCCTCTTGGTGTGCTGAAATCCAAGACCATAACTTTTGAACCTGAACTTCCGGATTGGAAGGAAAAAGCCATCAAGGACCTTGGAGTTGGGATTGAGAATAAGATTGTGTTGAACTTTGACCATGTGTTCTGGCCAAATGTAGAGTTCTTGGGTGTGGTTGCAGAGACATCTTATGGCTGCAGCTACTTCCTGAATCTTCACAAGGCAACTGGTCACCCTGTCCTTGTTTATATGCCTGCAGGGAAGCTGGCCAGGGACATTGAGAAAATGTCTGATGAAGCTGCTGCTAATTTTGCTTTTACACAACTCAAGAAGATCCTTCCTGATGCATCTGCACCGGTAATCTGAGTTCCACATGCTTGCATATCTTGTTCATGGAATTATGATATTCTCAGAGAATTTGAACTTGCTGCCCTGGGCTTATTATAGAGCTTGTGAAATAATATTCATTTTTCTCGAATATGCAGATAAAGTATCTTGTTTCTCGGTGGGGCTCAGATATCAACTCACTTGGTTCCTATAGCTATGATACAGTAGGCAAATCCCATGATCTGTATGAGAGGCTAAGGATCCCAATAGATAACCTATTCTTTGCAGGAGAGGCTACAAGCATTAGCTACCCAGGGTCAGTGCATGGTGCGTTCTCGACTGGATTGATGGCCGCAGAAGCTTGCAGGATGCGTGTTCTGGAGCGTTACGGAGAGTTGGACATATTTCAGCCAGTCATGGGCGAGGAGGCAACGGTGTCTGTCCCGCTCTTGATCTCCCGAATGTAAATTTCTGGGTGACCTGCTTTATTAGATGCGATAATTCTCGTGTGTGTAAACATGGCAACTGGCAAACACATGACCTTTTGGATTGGAGATTGTCGTCAAAAATCAATCCGTCATCGTGGATGGCTGTGTTGTCCCTTTCAATGTATACAGGCTGTTATCTATGTACAAGCATGAACAAGCAGAATCTTGTCCTGTTGTTTAGTGGCACTTGCCTCCATAGAAGTCTTTGTGTGAGATGTTATTCCAAGTGCTTCCCACTCGCTCGGTGGGAAGGGCTCTCAGTTTGCATAATTATTTAAATAAAAAGGTTCGGTTTTTATCTCTTTTATTATTTTACTATTATAGCAAATGAAAAGCAGTTTCAATTTCAATTAATTAATCGTTAAACTAGGATTTGGAGTGCGTTGTTGACTATGACGCCTCTGTTCAAACATGATGCGAGTATGTAGCATGTGTATTATTTGATTTTAATTATCATTACAATAAAATCTTATTAAAAAGATACGCAAATGTCATAAATCAAAAGCACAAAAAAAAACAATAAATAAATAAATTCAACTAACCCAAGAAAAGAAAGAGATTAATTGTTAAAAAAATATTATAAATTAAGTGCATAAAAATATGTAATAATCAATTTAAATTTAGTGAAGAGAAAGGAATATATTAATTCTTAAAAAATGAATTTTCTTAGATTTTTTGTGAAAGTATCATAAATACCTTCATATCACATAACATAATAGATTAAAGTATCATAAATAAAAAACCATACAAATAATAAATTTGAATTCAGAAAAATAAAAAAAATACATTAATTTGTGGGAAATTCTGTGCTATATAATAAATATGATCAGTTTTTTAACAAATATTATTACATCCTAGATTTTAAGAAAGTGTAAAATATTTGGATCACCTTCGAAACAACAGGGTATTGATTGGTTATTTAAATAAAATGGTAGGTTTAGCCTCTCTGTTTTCCTCCCTCGTTGTCCACTAGCCAAGGCCGCGAAAGAATATTGCTATACTCTCTTGAGTGGCATGGTTTAGCTGGTGTAAAGACGACAGGGATAGCAATACCATGAAATTGCATTCCATGGTGGACATGATGCCTAACAATCCCAGTTACTTTTTAACAAATCTAATTATTATTATTATTATTATTATTTAAAAACTGTGCCAAATCTCCCATCTTCCGTTTAGCCAGAGACTCCAGTCATTTACCACAACATGCTAGTGGTGAAGTGGGAAACCATGTCAAGATTACCTCGCTTGAACTACTCAGTAAATGCCAATGATACAAACAAGAGATGTAATACCTAATAAAAGGATATAGAATCTTCCAAGATATCAAGGCATCTTAAAAAGAATTCACTGTTGTACATATTAAAAGATGAAAAGGTAACTTTACTGTGAACGTTCTTCTAATTTAATGGGGAAAAAAGAAGCAATATACAATTGATACATGATAAACTATTTGAATCTGTAATTATCTTTCAAAAACCATTGCTCACTTTAAAAACCATACATTTACACAGCTGAGTGTTCATCCATGCTTCAATCCTTTCCTCGTCTTCTTAACTTGCTGCGTTCCGTTAAGCAACCTAGTCCCCTCATCGCTCCTCTCTGGCCCCTTTTCATGATCAAAGGAATAGAGGATTAAAAATTTGGAAAATATCCAGCATAGTGAACGGAACATATTTGCAAAACCGTTTCAAGATTTGACATTGGTGACAATTACTCATGTTGACTGTACTGCAAAAGCAAGTAATGCATAAAAATTGGTGTGAGTTCAAACCTTAAGTGAAACCAGTCAAAGAATAGAACTGAAGTTTTCAATGGGATCAGATTCTTCAAGCATGGAGGCTGCTTGGAAGCAGTCTGCGGCATCAGCTATCCGTCCATCAACTCTATGAATTATCCCCAGGTAATACCAAGCCATTCGGTTGGTAGGTTCTATCTTCAAGGCATCTGAGAGTATGCTTCTTGCAACAGGCAATGCATTGGAGTCCCTCTTGGATAACAAGGCACCAATCAGTATCTTGCAACGCACATACGATGGGTCTAATAAAAGAGCATTAATATAAGAAGACATGGCTTCTTCAACTTGTCCACGTCCTTGGAGCATAACACCTGGCAGAATCACACTATAAAATTATAGATATGCATTTTAATTTGAGGCCGCTGTACTTGACAAAACACCATAGCATATAAATTCTTATTCTGTTTTTGAGAAACCAACCAGCAAATGGATGCTGTATCCTTACCGATAACTAAAGCACAATATAATAGATATCAAACGGCATATGCTTAATAACAATAATTGAAATGACCAAGTTCTTTACTATTGATCACATAGTAATGGGCTTTGACATGCATTCATGCACATTCAAGAGAACTCTGAATTTATTTGCATACCATCTACTCACGAGAGAGCAAGTAAACTTCAGTCCATAAAAATATTTTATGCTTATTTGAATTTCTCAAAAGTGAATGCAAAGGAATTTTCACATTAAAAATGAGTGATAAAATACAATGATTCGGGTGCATCAAGAAGACAGGATGTTCCACATAATTATAGCGATTTTTCTCGAGGCTAAGCTTTTAAAAGCAATCCTTCAGAGAAACTGCATCCTGATCTCTTCAAGTTGCTCTATTCATCTTAATTCAACACAACCTACTAATTTTAAACTCCATTTCTTAAAGTCCTTCATGGTAAGAAGACTGCCCTTGCACGCAGATAGCTTTTTTCTAGTGTTCTGGGCCTTTCCCCAAGTGCACACAACCAGATTCAAATACACAAAACCTAGAATGAATTTTCATTTTCTATAATTTTAAGCAACGTTGAATACATTGAATACAAAAGAAAGTATTAAAATTTATTCATGCAGTGACTAGAGTTTCAGATCTTGCCTTCTGTGTAAAGAACTTCTGCAGAGTACTGTTTCAACTCTCTGGCTTTTCCCAGACACACCTCCATGTCCTTCCAATGTGAAAGCCGAGAATACAAATCAGCTAGGCCATGCCAAACTTCATATTCATTCACTCTATCATCCCCAGCCTGTCAATGAAAGAAAAAAAGGATAAAGATGAATTTAAGGTAAGTAAACAGGCTGAATTGTGATAACACTGTACCCTAAAAGCAATTGACTGAGCTAAATTTCATGATGCAACAGGACAAGATCACAATGTGATTATGTGGGTGTGAAAAAAGAAGCAGCTTACCTGAGAAACACTTCTAAGAGGACCAAAAGACTTCCTTTGTGCTTGAACCAATGCAAGAAGGTAGCGGTAAGTTTCAATTGCATCTATGGGCAGAGACTGGGAGGTCTTCAATTTTGCTTTCAGCCTATGCAATGGTCCTTGCTCCCATTTTGCAGTCTCGTCCAAAGCAGCATCAATTACCACCTCAGCCTCTGAGAATCGCTGCTGAGCAGACAAAATCAGAGCAAGTAACCTCCAGCCTTTTAGCAAAGAGCCACCAGTTGCATCAATGAACCGCTTTGCATAGCGCAGAGCAGTATTCAAATTCCGTTGCTCTGCGTACAGCATTCCCAACTCAAAAAGCAGATCAGGATTGTTTTTCTCCAAAGATATTGCAGCATCCAATAATTTCAAGGCTTCAGACTGAAGATGGGACCTTTCAAAATCAGATGGAGAAATAGTAGCCTGCTTTCCCGAGCAAAGACCTAGCATTCGAATGGCCACACCTTTTAGATGCTCATTGCGCCCTTGAGCATTAGTAATAGCTCTTTGTGCATATCCCACACCCTCTGCGGCAAGATGAGAATCATCGCTGCAGATCTTGGCAGCCAACAAGAGTGCAATGAGATCATCAGGCTGTTCATGTTTGTGTAGAGACTTCCTCAAAAGGTTTAAAGCTGCTTTGTTCTGTCCTGCTGCACTGTAACAAAGAGCTAAAGTATTCCAACGGTCAACACGATGAAATACCCCAGGCATGATCTCCTCAAGTTCCTTTGCCAAAACAGAAGTTTGGCCACATAGAGATAGTGCAAATGTAAGGTGCTCCAAAACTGATGGGTCCCATACAATCTTACCAAGGTAAAATTTCCTAACAAGAATCATCAAGAGTAAAATTGCCTCTTCCAGATTGTGTTTAGGAACATAGGAACCATCAACCTGTGCAGCTAAGCTAGGTGGACCAGCCTCCACTCCACTGTGCATCAAAAACACTGCAAATGCTTTTTGAATCCTTGAACAGTTATCATCGTCAAGGTTCCATTGACTAAGGAGAGCACGTCTGTAAGCAGACATTGCTTCATGATAGCAACCCGCCTGCTTCCAGAGCTCTGGAAGGAGCTCTACAGCTTGACGAACAGTATCTTGCAATCTGTTGTCTACTTGCACATCAGGTATGCCCTGATGGAATATCTTCTCCACAGCATCAAGCACCCTTTTACATTCATGAGCAGCATCTGCAAGATACCACAAAGCAGGGTTCAAAAGAAAATGGGGCATCCAAAGGTACAGAGTAAGTGTGCCAACAGTCATTATTAATCATTGGAAGATCAGCCTACCATTTAACCTCCCAAGCTTTTGAAGAGATTTTGCTTTTAAGTATATTGCTTCAAGCACCAGGCTAGCAGAATGCTGCGATACTGCATGCTGTGAGTCACCACGAGAACGACCCTTCCTAGAAGGCTGTTTTTCAGAAAAGGATGGTTGCAGTCGCTGTATAGCAACCTGGAGATCAATGCCGTCAAACACATGAAGGGCTGCTTCTACATTTCCTCGTTGATACTCCAACCTTCCAAGAAGGGCTCTTGCTTCCTGCCAAATTTCATAAACACAGACCATCATATCGCATCTGTACCTCTATTATTTACAAAGTTTGAAAAAAATGTCATTATGTTGCTTCATTTTATATCAATTAATGTATTTCAACATGTAAATATCAGTGATAATTGGTAGGTTGAAAAATCCATTAACAGGTCAATTTTAAGCAAAATAAATTCGAACAGAATCATTTCACAGGTGTGGAATCTAAATACAAAAGGATTATTGACAACCTACAGGTTTAATGGAAAAAGTACTAGAAAAATCTATGAAAATTTTATATACAAACAACAATGTTAGAGTTGGAATAGACTGAGCAATCTGACCCTGTATCATATCTGTGTTCTGCTTATTTTGCATAGAAAAACAGGTTAAAATACAATAGCAACATCAAGATTAGCATGCAGCATAACATAAAAGGCACATGCAGTTGGTCACAGTAAACACATACGATAACAGTGAAGTTTCCATGGAGGAATAGCACATTAAGTTGAAAAAAATAACGCCTGAAAGAAAGAGTTCGAAAATCAGAGAAATCAACAGAATTGAAAATGAAAGTCACGAGGTATGAGCAATCTGTTCTGGAAAATATGAGAAGAATAATTGACATTTTACCCAAACTCCTAAAATTATAGGGGGAAAATGGGCCATAAAGAGCACACTTACAGGGGGGGAAAAGGAATATATTTCTCAACAGAAACAACACGAGTGGTGTTTGAAGGTATAATAGAAATGGTAAAAAGCACATGGGTCCCGGGGCATGACGATTTTTTAGAGAAAAATGAGCATCTTTAAAACTAAGTGCAAGAGCTATCATCCTTGTGCTAAAGCCAGTAGGTTCAGCAGAATCAACTACTTCGAAATAGAAACCTTCATGGAAGTACTTAACAGGTAAAGATTAGCCTTCTGAAAAAGTCCATTCTCTGGAATACCCCTGTGGATACCAAAATTACTCATTACCTGAGTAATAGATCATTCATGTCTTTCGTTTCTTAAACATTATTTAAATGCATGAGAAATGACACTGGGTGAAGTAGGAAGATCAAACATCATTCCCAACACATTCAACCTCAATCTTGAAAAAGAAAATAATAAAAAGAGCTTTAATTTATGAGGCTATTTAATACACTCTTCCCTTCAGTTAAATTGCACAAGCTAAAGAAAAGAATAATCCAATAATTCATTCCGATAACAATAAATTAATAACAGCACCTTAAGATTAAAATTAAGGACTCAACCTCAAAATTTAGCGATAACCCTTCACGTAAGGAAGATTCTGCCTCTTGAATATTTCCCTCATCAAGCTTTGCTTCAACTTCACTAGTTTTCATGCAAATCCCATTTGCCCAAACTTCTCGAGAAGGTGTCTGATCCTCATACTCACTGGAATCAGCAGATTGGCTCCTTACCATCTCTGCTCCCTATCCCTTTTCTTCATAAATTTCACCCCTTTATATCTCTTCAATACCTAAAAAACTTTCCTAAAGAATCAATGCCTGCTGCAAACAAAATACAAAATGCACCTCATTCATTCACTTTAAACCGAAAACAAAAATAATAGATTACAAAACAAACAGTGAAGAAATGCCAAAACAGAGAAAAAAAGGAAGCAACAGTGAACAAAAAAAGAAGAAATTTAGGATCTTTAAATGGAAGCGATCGTTTCTTTCCTTGGGACCCCACACCATCAAATCCAAAGATTCAAACTTTAGACAATTCCTATCATTCTCGCACAACACATTTTCCTTCCCGTCATCAGAACCTCAATCTTTAAGTCATATTCACATAAACAAACAAAAAACGTTAAAAAAAACTGAAAATGTGAATATTTAGATCCAAATTCATTCAAATAAGTGACAAAAACACACCCTTTGGATTTTTTGTATTTATAGCCAGCGAAAAAAGGAACAAAGAAATCAGCAATCGACATCATTGTTGTGGGGTCCTAAAGCCTACTCAAAAGTTCCAAGCAAGGACATTCCACGCCGATAACCACTCTTTCCTTCACAAAAAAAACAAGGACGACAGGAACTGACCTGCGAATTTGAGCAATGAGGAAGAGAAAATTAAGGTCGAATGTGACCGGAGACTGGTTGAACCGATTGTAGATCAACGGCAACGACAATGTAGAGAAACAGACAGACGAACAGAGCGAGAGAGGTTGGATCTGAATTTGTGAAAGCAATTTAATTAAGAAAAATAAATTCTTATTATTATTATTTTGGTGTTATATTTGACAGGAGAGACAGAGGAATAACGTTAATTAAAGTGTAAAATCGTATTTTACGGAGTATTCGGATCCGTCCCCGTGGTCCACTCCATTTCCAAGATTGTCATTTTCTTTTTTATCTTTTTTTCCTTAGAGATAAAATTATCCTATGGGTTAACATTAGGCGAATAAAAAAGAAATTTAATCACTATGAAGAACATATTTAATTCTTGTTCAATCTAGGAAGGGGTAGGTTTTTCTTCTGAGGCAAAAAAATCTGGTATGGTTCTGTGGTAGTGACATGGTAAGTGGTAACAATAACTGTAGTAAAAACAATTATTACGGTTAACTGAAATAATTTAATCAGTTCAATGCATATGGATTAGGTGGAGGAAAACAAAAACTTTTTTTTTTTTACACTTTTAATTATTCCTGGTTTCCTGCGGTAGCTTTTGTTCATCTTTTACCGGTTAAGACTTGCATACATGAGTGCTCAAACTTTAAATTCTTTGCGATTACACCCTTATCCTTTAATATATAATATATAATATATAATAGTTGTTTCACAAAACATTAGGAGGATATTTGAAACCTTGCAATTAAATTCAATTTCGAAGGTTAAAACAATTGTTATATTTGAAATCATTTCAAGAATATTAATTTGAATTCCAAATGAAATTCAAGTCATAAAAAATGAGCAAAAGCAAATCAAAGGGTCTCCTCTTTAATTTGCTACAGTAATTCCTCTTAAAATCTTAATTGTTTATAATATTCTAAAAATACTCGTTCATAATCCCTCTTTGCTTATCTTTGCCCCGACTTCCCTAGCTCCATATTGGTTTTTTTGGCATTAATTTTGCCGTTGAAAATTGGTTAAGATAGGCCAATATTGACAAGTTTCCTTATTTCCTGGACTTTTAAGGTTTCTTTTGACCTCATGTCTCCGTCGTATATATATACTTGCTAGAATTTTTTTTTCTTGCATGAGAAAATGAGCATTAAGGTGAAAAGGAGTTGATTTTGATTTGTATGGGATGTTTGAGGTCATGGGTTTGTCGTTGAAGATAGTGTGGTAAATACTAGGTTTGATTTATGGGTTTTGGAGAGATGATTTGGGTTAAGATTTATGAAACTGATTTGGTAAATGTTGGTTTGAAATGTGGAAATTCATGGGGGGTTATTGATAAACTTTAGTTAAAAAGATTGATGTATTAATTTTTAAGCTATGTTTGATACAAGAATTTCTAAGTTTCGTAAATAAATGTATAATATAGAAGAAAAGAATGGTTTTGGTTATGATATCATATCACCTTACATTTACCAACAAAAAATTTCACGGTGTTTATTAAATAATTAATGATATTTTATTAATTATTTTCTAAAATTTTATTTATTTTTATATTTTAAAAGTATTTTTTTAAAAAAATTAATTTTTTAAAATTTTTTTCTCTATTATAATTTAATATTTTTTAGTGTTTTTAAAGTATTTTGATGTATTGATGTCAAAATTAATTTTAAAAAAATAAAAAAATATATTATTTTGATACATTTCTTGTAAAAAACATTTTAAAAAGTAACTGCAACCACACTTTCAAACAGACTCAATTAAAAGAAACATACAAAAATAAAATTAATAACTTACTAAAAATGATAGAAATATTTTCATTTAAAATTTTTCTTTTCCACTTGTATTTATTTTGGTACAAAAAAAAAATCAATAAAATAATTAATAAAATATCATTAATTACTTCCCGAGTATCATAAAATTTCTACTTGAAAATTGAAAACTACGAAGAAAGGTAACTTTTATCCATTGAGCTCGAAAAGTTATAGTTTAAGACCTGGAATTAAAAATCAAGATCGTTATCAATTCTAGGATCGTAATAGTTATATTAGATTTACAAATTAGTCTTTAGTGATCAATGATTACGAAAACAAATGCAGTTTACGTGTGCTGTAAGATTTCTGGAACTTTTTTTTTTTTTTTTATCATCATTCCAATGAAAATATTTATATCAATTTTTTTTTTTGCAAATATATATTTTCATTTTTTTTCCAAAAAATATTAGAGAAATAATTAATATGGGATGCTATTTATATTTTCTTTATAGTACTTATATTTTATGTTATTTTAAATATATATAAGGATCCTTGTAACAAAAAATATATATCTATATAACAATAATAATTTTTAAATTAAAGGCAAAATAATCAAGTTTCTACTAATATTTCAAAGAGTACAATTGAATTCAATTACATAGCTTAATATTTTATTTTAAATATAATAATTATAATATATTATCAAATTCAATTCAACATATAATTTGATTCCAAACAATTTATAAAAAAAAATCTATTAAATCTCCCAGTTACAAGACTCAGCCCATATATCTATTTAATGAACTACCTAACCTATAGATCTATTTAATAAACTGCCTAACCCTGGACCAAGTCAATGAAAAAAATATTCTATATTTTTAACAAAATCAATGTAATTTTAGATTTTAAAAAAATTAACAAAATTTAAATTGATTCAAATCAGTTGTGACTTGGAACCCATTTCGTAACACGAGTGCCATCTGTTTGTTGAAGTTTTGAATTTATTTTTATTTAAAAATATATATTTTTTATTTTTGAATTGTTTTGATGTAAAAAATAATTTTTTAAAAATAATAATAATAAATTACTTTAATATATTTTCAAACAAAAATCATTTTAAAAAACAACCAACTCACAATATCAAGCATTACCTTTACGATTTAGCTACATCTTATAATTACGATCAAACATGGGAAGAGAATTCATACAAACATCAACTTTAATCTATATCAATGATAATGTAATGGGGCTTTAATCTTCTATTACATCACAAGCAATTTATAACATCAAATAGCATTTTGCACATGTTGCGGCAGGAACTACCATTACACCCTGACATTTAAAAAAAAAAAAGATTATTATCATTTTTCCTAATTAATGCTGCGCATGTTTTCAGTACTGAGGAGCATGGTCTGTTATCATGGACCTGGTACATGAATATACCAGCCACAATTGCAACAGTTCAGAACGCAATGAACTGCTGGAACAAAACAAGTCTATCCAACCTATTCTCAGTTAATTTTACATGAGTTGGGCTCAGGATGTCTTGCAATCACGCCATTGCTGGATTTTGAAAAGCAGAAAGAGAAACAAAAAGGAAAAGTGGGAATCTACGGAGATGCCTGTAAGATACTCTGGTTATTCTTTATTTTCTCCAGACATGTCTCTATCTCTCTCATTTGTATCTGTTCATTTTATCGTCAGACACCGACGAAATACAACCTAAATGGTATCCACCAAGCTGGAGATCTCATCGTTAGCTGAAACATTCAAACGTTCTGCTGCTTTTTCAACCTGTGAATGCATTTTTAACAACAGTGACAATGAATCCCGATTCAATCCAACATAGGAGGGGAAAAAGTAGTTGACACCACATGAATTAGATTACCTCAGCATTCCAGTTTGTTCTGACAGTAAGCATAATTAAAGTTACTGTTTGCAAGAAAACTCCTGTGATCATCCCCGACCAAATCCCCTGAAACAAGTCAACATGGATTTATCTGAATTCTCTTCTGTAAGCAAGATTTCAGGACAAGCAATCGCTGGATTTAGTCCAGTGACCTCTCCGTCCCTCGATAAGAAGATGGTCTCGGGCTCATATTAATCCAAAGAAGGAAAAAGTAATGCACGGGAGAGAAACTTACAACAACTCCTAAGCTGGTTTTGAAGCCAAGAACACATCCAATTGGGAGACCAATTACATAATACGTGGCTAGGTTAACATAAGCTACAATAGCTTGCCATCCACTCCCAATGGCCACACCTGAAATTCAACAAGAAAATGATTAGTCTATTCTTCCTTGTAGTTATAGCCTTTAACAGGAGTTGATGCATAAAATGTAACATTCTGACCTGAGAGTATAGGCTGAATGCCATTTAAAAAAACGGAGATGGCAAGCAGGGGAGTCAAATCAGAAACTGCATCTATAACCGCAGTGTCACTTGTAAAGAGTCTGCTTAATCCAACTCGAAAACTCAGAACGATTGCACTGAAAATTATACTAATAATTATGCTGGTGGCATTCACCACTATCACCGAGAATTTCGCTACTTTCGGATGACCTGCTCCAAGCTCATTGCCTATTCGAACGCTGCAATTCAACTCAAAAAACTCGTTGGTTTGAAATAGACGGTATGCATTTTCTTAGTATTCTAGCCATCTTATCTGTTTATGCTTTTTTATTCAATGCGGGAAGGAAGCTCAGGACAACGGAAACAAACTGAATGGATTGAATTGAATTGAATCGAAGTATATATGCCTTGATTAATGACAGTGGAAGCGTATGAGTTGTTGACAAACCTGGTAGCAGCACTTAGGCCTAGCATAAATTGCATGTCCCAGTTCAAGTAGTTCATGCTGGGGATATTTCCATTTCAAGTTAGAACTTGTAAAAAAGAGTGACATTGTGCAAGTGGGAAACGAAGATGCTAGCAGTTGGCATACCAGATAGAAATAGAGTCCAGTGATATTGTTGGATTAGGGAGAAGTCCTGATATAAGCACCAGTCCCTGGCTGTACCATATCTCCAAACTGCATGATCAATGAAGTATCAATATCCAAAGTAATTAGAATGTAGAAATCAGTACTGAACCATGAAGTGTTGTGAATCTTTTATATACCAAAGCATGACAGCAGAGGAGACTGTGAGCTTAAAATAAGGCCATATTCCTGTGAAAGCACTGGTAGACAAGCCAGTCCAGGTTTCCTTGCAAGATGGGCTCAGGACAATGTAAAGCGCGTTTATGATGACAAACAACCACCAAGAGAAACTCAGAGTTAGAGCTGCTCCTAGGAGACCGTATTGGAGCACATAAACAACGATCCACGAGAGAAGAATGTGGAGCAGGAACACCGCAACAGACATGTATGCTAGAGGGTTTACTATGTTCTGAGCTTGGAGAAACCTCTGCATAGGGCAGCTTAATGCAAATGCATACAGCTGAGGTATCAGGCCACGAGCGAAAATCTGGCCCTGCTCTGCTATACTGTCAGATTGCCCTATACCTCGCAGCACGGGTCCCGAAAACCAATAAAGGAACGTGAGGAGGAAAGCTGCTCCCAGGTGCAATATAATTGCTTTTTGGCAAATGATGCCCAATGAAGAGTACTTTTTGGCTCCGTAGGCTTGGCCGCAGACAGTTTGCACGGCACTGGCCATTCCCAGCTGTTCATTATTAGTCAAGTTAGAAGGTTATAAAGCGTGATCACAACTTATATAGAACTTATTGAAAGCAGCAATTAAGCTTTGTATCTTTATTTTATTCTTAATTAATGAAGTTGCATATAAAAGTATCATCGAAAGAGTATATAAAGAAAAAAAACAATCTCAATTCAAAAAGTTAAGCTACTGGAGGAGGATCGAAGAGTACACTTCAACCAGAATTAAGATTTTCATTTGAATGTGAAGGTCATGTATCTCAATGAACAAGACAAAATCATCACAGAAAGTAATAAAGACAAGGCATACCATTATTCCATAAGCAAGACCCTGAATCCCTACATTGGCGATGGATGCCCCGGCAAGCTCTAATGCACCCAAATGCCCTGAAAACATCTGGGTCACGAAACTAAGCATGAAGGTGGCCACGGAAACAATGATAGATGAACCAGAGAGGAGCCAAAGGAGCCTTGATTCCCATGCAACAAGACGCGGCCACCACCGGAAAGGCACAGGCCCGTGCTCCAAGAACTCTTCAACTGCAACAGATGACATATCTGGAAGACGGGAGTCGGGTCCGAATAACAATGGCCGATACCCTGATTCTTCGCCCATGTTGATTAATTGTGCCAGAACTGCTTGCTAAGTGCTTGTTAGAAGGGTTTGTCAGTTTATATATAATTAGAGGTAGCATATGTCTTGCAGCCTTCGTTATATAATTCTCTGATTAAATTCTTAACTACCATTCTAATACTGAACGCAGACGAGCCTGGAGAAGAGTAGCTCAAGCTAACCCATTTCATGCCTCGCTACCTGATTTCAACTCCGAGTGGAATTCCATTAACAACTTTCTTATCTTGAAATTCCGAATGGGGCACGCATACTGTTCTACCACGTCACTGTCACTCTGTCACCCTCTGAATTTCAAGAACCTGTTAGAATCCCATGAGCCCTCTTTATTTATCATTTCAGGATGTCATCTAGTCCTGTCCCGTCCTGATACGTCCAACCAACAATGTTTTAAAACGATGAGGAAATCCGGTATAGGTGTGGAGAAAGCAAGTGGGACCGGGCCCTGACTGAAGTAGCCTGGTCTTAATGGAATGATATTTTTGTTTGTTTGGTTTTTTATTTTGAAAGTGTTTTTAAAAAAATTTTGTTTTATTTTTTTTTTAAATTAATATTTTTTTATTTTTTAAATTATTTTATTGTGCTGATATAGAAATAATTTTTTAAAAATAAAAAATATTATTTTAATATATTCTTAAATTAAACAAAATTTAAAAAACAAACATGACAAATAAACTCGTGAACTTTGGTCGGAGGCAGGAAACGGCAAACGCAGGGGCTGTTTTACGGTACCTGCGACGTGGTAGGTCAAAGCACGTGCGTGCACCTAATCTTCATTCCAGCACAAGTTGTAAGGCCACAGGGATCCAAGTATCAACCCTTCGCCACCTCATGGTCATACTTATAGCTACTAAGTTGACCCTTGCTTTTGACCCGAGCAATCCAGAATGTGTGGACCTTGTGAACCTGTTTTCCAGCATGGTTTTTTATTTGTGAATTGAAACTGATAGATATATTTAATAATATAAATAAAAAATTATATGTATTAATAAATATTTTAAAAAAAATATCAATGCTAATTTAAAACTAAGTAGGAACTTGATGAATGAATTCTAATTAAGATATCTAATTTCATGTCACTGAAACCTTTAAAATTTTGTTATTTTATTCTATGGAAATATTTTTATTCCGTAAAAAGAGTGATAATTTAAATTCTATTGAAATAAGATAATTTACTAGTAAAATATCCTTTTTTTCATTTATAATTTTTTCTATAAAAAAAATATATAACATTTTTGTTCTATATTTTTTATTTAATAAAATAAAAAGCAATCAAAACAAATATAAAAAATTAGTGATTTAAAATAAGGATTAAAAAGGCATGTCTCTTATTAAAACCTCTTTATCTTATCAACACGCAGCTCTTTTTTGAGTATTTTTAATCAAAATATTTGTTTAAGACAACAACTTATAATGATCATAAAAAAAAATTCTTAATAAGAAAAAAATAATATTTGGGTAATTTTATTGTAAATGTATTAAAAATATCATAATAATACATTGCTCGTACCACATAGAAATTTTTTACAGTGTTATTAAACCCGACTTGATCTGTTGGGTCAACTTAAAGACCCTCCTGACCTAGCTCCTTGTCCAATTCAGATTTTAAATTAAATTAGCTAAGAGTTGATTGACATCAAAAGCTTTTTTTAAGATGGAGATATTTAGATTGATTCAAGTTAATTTGTCAAACCGCAAACCAAGTCATGGCCTAGCAAGGCTTAATAACTTTGTTTTTTGAAACCTATTTTTATTTAATTATATAATAATAATAATAATAAAACATGCATGAGAAAGCCACTAAATAAGATTTAGGGGGGGGCACTATATGAAAGATTATATAAAAAAAATGCTTGCTAATATTATAAAAATAATGCTATAATTTTATTAAAAAATATATTTAATAAAATATATCCCAAGTATATTTTTAATTAAAATTAAAGGAAAAAAACCATAGGACAAAATGAGGCTAGGCATTTGGTGGGTGGGATATCGTGACTAACAATCCTCTTTTTATATATTAAAATCCATATTTTTATTTAAAAAAAATTCATCAACTAGTTTTATTTCAGCCAACTAATACAGCTTCTTGAACTCAAAAAACTCATTTTTCAATCTTTTTATTTGAAAACATTTAAGAGATTCTTTGTAAACTTAAATAAACCTATATTTAACCTAAAAAATATTTAATTGGTCAAAACAAAAAACCATCCTTAGTCCAAAAAAAATTCTTGAACATCAATTTATTTATCTACTTTTTTTTTTATGAGATGAGAGATTAAAAACACCGCAGCACTACTTGAGAAAACAGAGCCCCTTACTGAACTGCTCAAAAGCATTTTCTTCCTTTTCCCGCTTCTCTTCCTTTTTTAATGGGGTTTTGTGACTCACTCCAGTACCCTTAATTGGAAGATACAACAAGGGAATTCCTGCTACAAGTGGTTAACGGTTGAGCAATCTAGAATCTAAATTTCGTTTTGTTAGGTAAGAACATAATTTGTTTATGATTGAACTTTATCTAAATTTTCTTTGTAATTATCTGATTAATTTAGTTAATATAAGAAATAAGTTTAGTTATAGAAGAAAAAATTATCAAAATATAATCTTAACAATTTATAATTGATATAACAAACTAGAAAGCTTTAAAATTATTATTATTCTTATCACATAAGATATGTTTATATAAAAAGTTAAGTCTGAAGAAAAGTTAGTGCTTTATAAAAGAGTTTCAGAATATTGAAGTAAGTGTGCCAACTAGTTAAAGAATTTATATAAAGTTATATAGCATATACTCTTAACACGAGGAGCATATACAAAACTCTTAACATGAGGAGTATATACGAAATTTTTGAAGAGATTTGATCTCTAAAATTTTAACAATCGAATGTTCCGGTTAAAATAACAATAGTATACTAACAAGCCATTGTGATAAAAAAAAAATAATAATAACATGTTCCAATATTTCACTAAGTAAATGAGTATAAACTATAGAGACTCCTCTTGTAATTTTTCGACATAGTGAAAAATGAATTTGACTGTTTCGAAGGATTTTTATCTTTGAAAGAGTTCTCAAAAGATTTTCCCTTAAACTTTCACAACTGATATATTTTCTATTTATTTGGTTACTAAAAAATATTGGTGAAGTGTTGGAGATCATTATTTGTTAACAAGTAATAAACAGGAGAAGAGACTTTCCCAAAACTTCCTCGAATTAGTCGAAGCAATACAAGAATTAAACCCATCAAACCAGAGAGTTAAAAAACGAACACAGCTTGCATACAAGTATTTAAGAAACCTTATCCAGTAACATGATCTTAAACAAACCGTATCAGATTCATTCAAGCGGGTGGAAGATCTTAATTCCCCGATTCTACTTGAAAATGAAAAGACTTGCAGCCTCACCCTGGATCGTTCAAGACATCTAGCAACAGTTGGGTGCAAGATTGTCTAGTGAACTGACCAGACCACTGCGATCCCCAGCCACCACCCCAGAAAAAGGACAACGGTTTATCAATCCAAAACTACAGAAATTACTAGTTCATCTGCTAGAAAGTGCACCAAGTTATTTCGAAAAAAGAAATGCTAATTACTCGAACATGAAATGAAATGAATCACGGGGCATTTACGAATCACAAACTGAAATGAAAATGCTGACCAAGCTCAATAATTTAAAATATCAGGATCATCTCACAAGTCACGGGAAGGGTAACAAACAAACCACTATGCTGCCACTCTCCTAACGCTTTCATGACGTTCATAGTATAGTGATAAGAGTAGGTCTCCTATATTAAATTACAATTTACAGTAATATGCAGGATAAACTTGACCATGCACAACACTTTACCCACCGGAAAAAAGTAAGAGCATTACTGCTCAGTGGATGTATAACAGTCACCATAAAATAGTTACTCACATCACAATTAATTTTCATTTGATTTCTGGTTTTATGAGCATCTGCCTTGGTAGTCAAGAGACCCCATGATGGATGCAATCCCATTGCTCGAGTTTCTAAAATCCTGTCTATTCAAGTAGCCATCGGGATTGCTTGAGTTTCTAAAATCCTGTCTGTTCATGTAGCCATCGCTGGTGCTATTAGAAAGCTTTTGGCTTGGCACAGAAGCTGCAGAAGTGAGACCTTCTTTACCCATTTGTTGCACTTCAAGGGGAGATAGGATCTTGATATACCAGACATTGTTCACAAATTCCCTGGAAAAAGACGTTCATCAGCAATGAATTGTAAACCAGCAAGATTAGACGTATACATGCCAGCAACAAGCAAACAGATTTCTCAAGTAACAAGAAATAATAATGCAAATGCCTCCCAAAAGGTTCGGTCACACTTGTACTCTTCATAAATTTATTCCACTTAAGTTGAAGAATAAATTTATGTCCTCGTCACAAGTGTGCATGGACTGCTAGGACCAGGAAGTATGTTCCCAAACTTCGTTTTCTCGTTTTTCTTTTAGATAAGATTTATTCTCTAGAGTTATTATCTCTACTTGACCAGTAAGAATAAGCATCCAGGAGCACCCCACATTTTTAACACCCAAGTGTATACAACAACTAGATTTTCAAAGAAAAAACGAAAGCATATACAGTAAGTGAACAATAAAATTGAAGATCAATGAAGGAACACCATATGAAATTGAACATGTACATGGCTCCGTAACAGAACCTTGTGAATTGGTGTAATCAATAGAGCAATGAAGGGCAATGGAGCCCAAGCACTACTAGTCATCAAAGCGACCTAATGGAAAAGGTGGTTATAGAATTGCCTCAAGTTTTTTGTCCTAAATTGCCATTTTGGAAAACTATTTATATATATAAGAAAATAAAAGAATGCCAGAAACATTTTAAGGACTTACTGCCAAGGATCATCACCAAGGAGAAGCACATCATTCTCCCGGTCAACAAATACAAGCTGCCAGCCTGATCTCTGTGGGTCCTCTAATTGGCCTTCTAGGCAAAACAAACGAGCAAGCTCACTGCGCAGCTCATCATAGCTGCTGAACTTGGAAATATCTAGTGATCGCCCATAGGACCCTGATTTGTGAACCTGTTAAAATTAGAGTATTTTTATTAAGTAACAAAATGATAGCTGCCATGAAACACAGACTACATAGAGGCAAATTACAATTACTTGTTGCAGACTGAAGCACCAAAACCGTGAATACCCTCCTTTCATAAAAGATTTGTACCAAATACCGATGCTTGTACAATATAGCTCATTAAAATTAAAGCACTTTCAGATACAAGGAGATATTCATTTACTGCTTCATAGGTTGTACATCACATAAACCATGTCAAGATTACTTAAACAGTACAATCAAATGGCAAAGAAAAGAAAAGGGGCAACCATGATTGTTTATGATACTACTTCAGCATGCCTTGAATTATTTACAACAATTTCCACAAGTCAGATTGAATTTTCATACTGTGCATGACCTAATGTTATTAATGGCAGACCTCCTACATATATACCAATTTGTTTGTTATCATATGATATAGTTGCAAATTGAAGACCTATAAGCCACTTTATGTATGCATACATTTCCATATGTGCACACACATATAGGGATAAAAAATTACCTTCACAAAGGTTCTTGTTGAAGGGTTTACTTGATCCACATTTTCAGAGGATTGTAAGAAACCTGATTCATCTACGCAACTTGAAGCAGTCATGTCTGAAGTAAGTGGAATATCACTTCCAGTAGCACTTGTAAAAGTTGAAGCAGTGAATGGAATAGACAACGGATCATTTTCAGTGCCAATGTTTCTCAGGTTTGGTATACCATGCTGAAGCATGAATGCAGAAGAGTCAATGTTAACTCCAAACAGCAGATTGTTTTGCGGATCATTAGCACCTTGATAGGTAGAGTACTCTCTTCCAGAGAATGGAGCTAGCAAGGTAGCAAGATCGGACACAGCTGATTGTGTAGTTCCCGACTGTTCCACCTGGGGTAGCACACCAGGAGCAGCTCCAGAAGAAAGTTGAGGACCAAATGCTGCTTGCTTTGTTAACAA
Organism: Populus alba; assembly: GCF_005239225.2. Classification (NCBI taxonomy): domain Eukaryota; kingdom Viridiplantae; phylum Streptophyta; class Magnoliopsida; order Malpighiales; family Salicaceae; genus Populus; species Populus alba. Next base: position 4,130,402 of record NC_133285.1, on the reverse strand, counting down.
GGCAGAAGAGCTGACAGTGTTGGATCCATTTGAGTTAAGCAAGTGACCCCGATCCTGGGGTAATGAACCCATGATACTGGGGACTGAAGAAACTCCGGATGCAGCAATTGGGTTCCCAAGTGGTTCTGAAAAGGCCTGCTGCTGGCACTGGGAAGGAATCGCCTGCAAAGATGGAGAGTGGGATGGTGCAACTGACGTAAGATGAGGCAGAGCTGAAATTACATTTGGGATCTGCTGCTGAGCAGACAATTCATTCAGTTGTTTAGGCTGTTGAACTTGCTGATGGTGATGGTGATGCTGCTGCTGGGGTTGATGGCGTTGCTGCTGCTGATCAGTATACTGAATGCGCTGCTGCAACTGCTGTTGCAGTAGCTGGGCCTGTGTTGAAGCCTGGTTTTCTTGAAAGTTCTGAAGAAAAGCGTTCTGAAGATTTGACTGCTGCAACATCTGCCTCTGAACCAAAGCAGCAGGCCCAGTAGATAAATTTTGAGATTGCTGGAACTGCAAAAGAGAATGAGATGCTAGTTTGGAAGATTCCACTGGTCGCATTTCTTGAAGTGCAGCAGCTGCCATTGTTTGGTACACATCAGGTTGTAGAGCTGGCATAGAAGCTTCAAACCTTGGCTGGATCCAGGGAGCTACACCAAAGTTCTGGAAGTTCAGAGAATGAACTCCCAGATCTCCAACCCCTCCTTGAAGCCACATCATTGGTGAATTAATGCCCAAATCATCATCTTTCAGACCTGCTTTTGGAAGATTCAGGAGGGAACAAAAGGATCATTTAAGTGTCAAACTTAACATTTGATTGGTGAAGATAACATCTTACTTCCTAGCACTGAACAGCAACGACACATACCATGGAAAGACGGTAGCCCAGATGGCCATGGCCTTTTCAGTCTCATAGGGAAGGCAGATGTATACATTGGGAATGTAGTTAACGGCTCAATCTCCCACAAAGACACTCTTGGCTGCCTCTCCCCTGCAGTGGATTCATCCCAGCCAACCTAAATTAGCAGTAAAAAAGTTGTTTAAAATTGCACAATAAAGAAAAACTCTGAATAAATCATTAAAAAAAGGGCTTCACAGATACAAGTAAAAAAACAATGAAGTTCCACCAAACCTTGACAGAGCGCCAATGTGAATTTGGCCATCGAGCAGGATCTAAATCACTAATACCAGTTATAGTACCCATGTACCTGGAATCAAACATAATGGAGTCAGTAGACAGCTGAGAAAATGAGCCAGCAAATGAAATAGGAGAAAAATTGGAAACGATGATGTACAGGCAATCTGAGCAATTAGTACACAATCAAAACACTAATTTAATCTGGTATAGGTGGTGTAGCAATTAAAAAAAAAAGAATTGAAAACGCATGGCTATAAGAAAATAGCTCAAACTTATCAAATGACCACTCAACCCAAAACCACAGGCTATTACATGAAAGCCAAATATAGGCTAAAATAGTTTGCGTGCACCTTCAAATGAAATCCCATCAACCCAAAACCACAGGCTATTACATGAAAGCCAAATATAGGCTAAAATAGTTTGCGTGCACCTTCAAATGAAATCCCATCAGACTTGAAACGTGGATTAGTTTATAAATTATGGGCGTCAGTACAATATGTAATCCTGAACAAAAGGTTAAAGAGGCTCTAACATCTTAAATGGTTACTTGACAGAAAACTTTAAACTACCAGGTGAAGGCCAAAGATAGGTGTCATTTCTTAAACAAATGATAGCAATTAGACCAAGGATAGAAATATCTAGAACAGCACTTGGACTCCTAGGCATCACTCACTAGGAATTCTTAGATGCCACACAAAAGAGGAGGATGCACCACACATATCCATTCCACATTGTATCTCATTATACCCGAGGCACTACAGGCCAAAATTTTTGTTATCTCCATCACTTCAATAGAAAAATTGCAGAAACTGTATATAAGAGTGAAAATAAGAGTGCAATTGAGGCACCTCTAAGCCAATGAGTAAGCTACAAGGGTACTTTAAGACTACTCTAAGCACCAGCAGTTTAACACATTAAAGGGGTGGCTGGGTACAAAGCTCTGTAAGAATGTAAAAAGTTGTTGAGCATGCAATATTGTAAACAAAATTAAAGAGTCAAAACAGCATAACAAATTACCAGTAACAAAATGACAAAGTAAGACTTCGTCCTAGAGAATCAATTCCATGTCAAACTGCTAGCAGACTTACCGGCGGACACTTGACTCTTCTGTTTCAAATAGCATCCTAAATCTCATGCCCACCGAAACCCTTGTATGGTATACTGCTTTAATATACTTGACCAGGGGAATGACAAATTCCGAGGGACTAGTCCTACAATCAAACAACATAAATGAGCAATATTGACATTCTAATATTAAAGTATTTTCAATGTTGTGCTAGAAGATATTTTACCTGGGATTATAAAATATTGTAAAACGGCTATTAGTGGCCGCTGCATGCGCTGCAGCAGCAAGAAGACCTATGTGCATGCTATCACTTGATAAAACTGATGAAGGCATAACAGTTTGTGGACGATTAGCTCGCCGAATACCCAAGAGTAATTGATTCTTCTCATTCCTGGCAAAAGAAAAATGTTGATTGGAATGTGATTGCCACTGGATTTGAGGACCATTCAACTTCCAGCCTCAATAGATTTAAGGTCAGCCAAAAAGAAGATGATTGCCACAAAGCTGCATTGTACATACAGTATGCGAGCAGGGATTGGACACAGCCTGGCTAGTCCCCTCTTACAAAAAAATGGGTGCATGTGGAATACTTCTAGATTAAATCTCTATAGTTCACATCCAAAAATATAGATCAAAGAACAGAGAGCATTTTGTTGGATCTTTTTAAGCTGCCATCAGGATAGATTGGGGCGTATCTTAAGCAGATTGATTCTCCACACACTCATCCATGTTAACATGCTGTAAAAGCAAGTTAAATCATCTAGTCAGGGTTGAGAAATATCCTACCAAATGAAAAGGACAGAATCACCAGCAATAAGCCTCTTTGCACTAACAAACACACTCCATCCTGTTGTAAGAAGATGCCTCTTGGGTTGTCCTGAAAATTCACAGGAAAGAGGTTATGAGAAGCAGGAATTCGCTATTCGAACATCCTGCCAGTTTCTTCTCATCACTTTGGCAAGAATATCCACTATACTCACATTACTTTTTACCAAAGTGATCATCATTGTCCAGCAGTAAAGATAAGCCAGTAACATATGCAAGCATTCATTTACCAAAGTGCTACTTTATTTTTCGCCAAGCATTCATTTTCATATTTAATTTTCAAATCCAAACAAGAAAAGGATAATATTGAACAAAAGTTCTGAAAGATATAGAAACTCAATCTTCCATCCCATCTCATCAATACAAGCACCAGCTCCGCATATGTATTTTTCTTCAATTTCAAGTGAGACTTTTCCCATCTTCATATTCCATAATTATAGAGCTATGAACATAAGAATGACGACGTACAACTTACAGTCACCAAGTAAACAAGAGTATTTTTGTTTACTTGGTGATTGAGAACAGCCATATGAACTTGTCGTATCTATTAAATTTGTGATGGGGAACAAAGCAAAACTTCAAAGATTGGTGCCTGAAATTTTAATTTTATTTAATTAGGCGAGATTTTAGTTGATATTAGGATACTTAGTTTTGTTTTGCCTCTTAGTAAAGAAGTCTTGATTGAGAATCCAATCTATTTTGTCATTCAGTAATATTCACTCTAGTTTCCTATTCAGGAATTTTTTGTGTTCCTCCTTTATCTGAGATTTTATTACAGATTTGGAGTTCGGTCCTCACAAGAGTGCAATCAACAATATCAAAGATGTCACTGGTACTGCTTACATATCCAAAGATCCAAAAGTGATTTCTAATTCAAAGAAATATGAAAACGGCCCAGCTAAATCATGATGAGCGAAAGAAAAAAACATGCAAACAGGGTAACAGGCAAACAATATTGAAAAATGATTGTTCCAAACATGTCAAAAACACAATCTTGAAAATTTTCATTATACAAAAACTCACCCCGAAATATATGTCTGAATTTCCACTCATTATCATGAAGATCTCTCGCTATTAGTTCCTGAGCTGGAGGTGTCTGGGAGTAATCCTACAAGAGCAACATGATAGAACAAACAAATTAATTGATAAAGAATGATGGCAATGAGCTCAAAACCTGCAGAAACATCATGCAAACAAAAACAGGTGAATAATAAAACGGGACCCACAAGAGGAGGAAAGACTTTTTCAGCTGCTCTTCGAGGAACAGAAAATCCTCCATGAGTGCTAGTATCACTTGCAGTCAATGTCTTACAGAAATAGTTAGACGGTTGTTTGCTGGCGGTACCTAGCTCTGCTGGCAATAGGTAAGCATCTTTTTGATCTTCCTGGAAAAGAAGTACGTCAAGGCAGGAAAAACAGCACAAGACAAGGAAACTCAAAATCCAAGCTAGGAATAAAAAATACCGGACTTAAGGGCTGCAAGGTCATTTGTGCATAAACTTCGTCTGTCTCAACATCAGCCTGTAGTTAAAACATAAAACATTTGAGTTCAGCAGCAGCATTTTATGCCAATCAGAAGCATATTAAGAACAAATCACTTACATGCATCGTCACATTGTGAAGCTGGCAGATTAGCTGTGCAGGTAAGCTTGGGTAATTAGGGATGTGAGCATCAACTTCCTTGTTGGTTGAAGCAGCAACCTAAACAGAAAATGGAAGACCCTTTTAAAATGCTAGCAGAGTGGTGAAAAACAGAACTTACATGCTTGTGCGTACATGAGATTAGCTAAAGAAGCATTAACATCTCACTATGAAAGTAGGATATATGCCATCTACGACTTTATACAGAACTTAAAAGACACTTAGTTTACACAGAAAAAAGAGCAAATATGCAACTTAATACAGACAACAAAGAAGAATATATGCAAAGCGATATTAAAAAAAAAAAGGCCCAAACATCTCTTTACCATTTACAAAAGTAAAATTACATGTGTAAGCAAGGTGCTAGCCTGCCAAATATAAGATTTTTCCCTTCTACAACAACAACATACGTGAAATAACCCCTAAAAAACTACAAATTATGCAGTACGAGTATCATTTAATGATGAATAAGTTAATATCGATGTCAGGTTGTCAGGCAAAGCGTACAAGTGTTCTCCTAGGACTAAATTTTGATAGCAAGTTTGAAATCAAACAAAGTTATTTCACTAACCTGTTCACTGTGACCCTGTGGAAAGTACACAGCTCGGCTTCCAACATGAGGCAGCGACACAAGAGGCCCCGCGCATGCATGCCACAGCTCAGAATTCAAACATTTGTTATCCCCTACAGAAGAAACAAACATTCCCGCACAATTGCATGAATTTGCATGGCACATCAACAATTATAGCAAGAAATCAGGATACACACACAAATATGTAGCAATTTTCAATGTTCAATGTAAAAACTTGAAATATTCACATAAAAGCAACATCAAGCTCTATCAAAGCACAACATGCACGGACCCCATGTAAAAATTAGCATGCAAGTGCAAGAAAAGCGGTAAAAACATGAAGAACACGCCAAAGTTTGAGTCTTTTTTACCTTCTTGAGTCACCTGATTAAACCCAGTTGTAGAAGATGAGGAAGAAGAAAGTCTCATTCTTCAGAAAAAAAAAATGAACCCGGAAAACAAAATACGGTCTTTAATTAATAGCCTCAAAAACCAAACACTAACAATAATATCTTTCAATTATTATTTAACCGAAGAAGAAAGCCCCACCCACCCACCCTCCCACCGCCAACAGTAAAACCAAGAATACACTTGCTCAACTTGAAAACAACTATCATCCAAAACCACTTCCAGTTCCACTACAACAAAACAAAACACTCCTTGCTAGCTTCATGAACTTCTCAGATCTTCTCCTTTTTTAAACCCCAAGCTCCCACATTTCTCTCCCCTCCACACCAAATAAAAACCCTAACTTTCCTTTCAGATCTCAGAAATAAAAATAACTCAGCTCTCAGTTATGGCATGTAAAGATTTTTGAGAGAGATAAGAATGAGACAAGTTAAGTGAACCTTGCTGATGAAAAGGACACTCCTTTTTGTTTCTTGAGGGTTTGTGTTTTTCTTTTTTATTTTTTCTTTTGACGCGAAGCTGAAGCAGAGAGAGAGAGAGAGAGAGAGAGAGAGAGGAATAGTATCTAGTAGTGACTAGTGAGACTTCCGTAAAGGGCTTTTCTCTTCTTTACGTTTTTTTTTTTTTCTATCTTGAAAGGGAGGGTTTGGTCTTCTCTTCCAAGCTCTAACAGAGAGGGAGAGAGATCAATCAATCAATTTAATACAGTGGTCATCATTTCTCGGTTGATGGGGTCCATCTCTCCCTCCTTTTATTTACTCAACGATCCACGTAGAAATAAGTACTCTCTGCTCTACGGTAGAAGAATAGATTTTGTATTTTTTAGTATTATTGTACTAAAATTTACATTAAAAATCATAAATTTAATATCTTTTAATGATAAAATATACTTTATGAAAATACTCGTAAGCGAAGCGAACGGGTTATTTAATGGATTGTGATATTTGTTTTTGCTGTTGTTATTTATTTGTTTTTGTAACTTGAACAGTGGGGTCCGGTTCTTGCATTAGCAAAAAGGCTTTTTAGACAATCAATCTTGGAATCTTGTAAGTTTTTCCTAGATCTAGGTTGTCAAAAATAATTATTTGACGGTCATTATCGTTTGAGAATTTGTGGGACCCCTGAGATATGGAGATATTGTCGTGGGGCCCGTTCTTTCAAAATTATCCATGCCTCGGACAATCTTTTGCATGGATCTCGGATTGTGTAAGGGAAGAGATGGTGGGTGGGAGGATTGTCCAAACACTCCCTGTTTCTCTCTCACTCATCCCTCACAACAACCATTCACTTCCGCATCATAGAATGAGATCTATTGATGTGGTGTGCGCGAAGACAGCCATGAACCATTGTTCTGGAGGATCTACCTGTACAGTTTCTTTTTTAAGAAAGCACTTTACTACGATGTTAGAGAGATGGGAGAGAGAAAAAAGTCCCTGTTTTTGTTTGCCTTTTTTAAAAAAAATATATATATATATATATATATTTGTTAGTGTTGTAATGATTTTTTTAACTGTTTTTACTTTGAAATATATTAAAATAATATTTTATAAAAAAATTATTTTTAATATTAATATATCAAAACAATTTAAAAATACTAAAAAAAATTTAAATTATTTTTAAAATATATAAATTAACAAGCTTTTGTTGTGATTATAGTTATAGCTGGTATTGGATTTTATTGCTGTAAAAGTAAAAACTTGTAAATATATAAATTTAAAATGTTTTTATGTTGTAGCAACCTTAAAATATTTAAAATATATATATAAATAAAAAACTTTTGTGCTAGTCCAACTCTTAATTGCATTTTGGTTGGTTACTTTCTTGAAACATAAATATTTTTAGAACAATTTATAGTGAATTTTTACTATTTTAAAGATTCATAAATATCAATTTCTCATGAATTAATACAAGTTTGATAAAAAAAAAATTATAACATGATGGGCATTAAATATTGAATTGTTCTCAAACATTAAAAATAAAAATAAAAATAAAAGCAATGTGAACACTGTTCAAATCATTGCTTGTAACATTAAAAATAGTTTTCTTTTTACAAAAATAATCGATAAACTAATTGTTGTTTTTATGTTTTAAAAAATTAAAATTTTTTATTTGTTTGTTTGTTTTAAATTAATAATTTTTTGGTATGTTTAAATTATTTTGATGTGCTGGTATTAAAAATAATTTTAAAAAAAATAATTAAAAATATTATTTTAATAAATTTCTAAATAAAAATATATTTAAAAAAAAACAACCATGTTACACTGTAAAAAAAAAAAAAAAAACCACGTTTACAATTCACAGGGCGTTTTTAGAATGTTTTGAAAACGATAGATGAATAAATAGGTGGATAAATGATCTAAATTGTACTTAAAAATAATATTAAGTCCAGGGATTTACAAGTAATCTGCAGCACTGTCCATGTCCGTTTCGTCGACTAGACAGGAGCTTTATTTTAGTGGATTAGCTTTGCAAGCACCGAGACCATGTATTGATCCGTGCATCACGACTCACGAGAGCATATATAAAAGCTTTGATTGATTTGATTTAACTCTGATCCACTAGCCTTTCAAATGGTCAACAGTCGCTCGCGACGAGCCATCTTTTTTGGGCCTATGTGTCTAAGGAGGAGTAAGCTGCTCCTCCGCTTTATCCATGCATTAATCCGTCTATGAAGGCTAGGCCCCAAATTAATGGCGAGTATTTATTTTTTTAAAGCTCGGTGGTGTATTCAGTAAAACTAACAGACTATTATGTATTGATAGGTAAAAAGAAATTGTTAATAATAAGCGAAATCTCTTAAAAAATTCATGACACGTCATGCCTTTTTAAAAAAAATAATAATCAAGGCTTAAAGTTCGGAAAAAAAACTATATTAAACGAGGAAGAGTGGATCCAATAAGATCATGGTACAATGTCAAAAACAACTCTAATGGTAGATACTGGATAATCTAGTTATTGGACTTCTAAGATATAATTTGCTAACCAATCTGCTGCTGTGTTAGCCTCTCTGAATATATACTAAATTTTGACCTTCCAATCCTTGACTAAAAGCTCTCGTGCTTTCATGATTAGAGTATAATTTGCATCTACCTTAACAGTTGGCCTTGTAATTAGATGAATCACCAATAAAAAATCTGATTCCAAAACAACTTGTCTAATCCTAAGAGACCAGGCTAGTTCCGAATCAGTGATAAAAGCCCACAATTTTGCCTTGACTGATGAACAAATACCCGTATTAATAGCAAAACCCTTACACCATGTACCCAAGTTGTCTCTTAGAATCCCTCCTGGGTTGCATTTGCTACAACCATCTACATTTAATTTTATCCAGTCCATGGGAGGATACTGTCACCCTACATACTGCACTTGTTTCTTGTTGCTACCTTGATCTGCATGAGCCAACTTCGCATGCTTAATATCTATTTAGCATCACCATCGTCATGCCATTTAATACCATGTTTAATCATGTGTCAGTGTCTAATTTTTTTTAAAAAAATTAAAAAAAAAAAAAAATTAACTTTGCACAGCGTTTTATAATAAAAAGGCTGGTTTGAAATTTGGTGTGGAAACAGTTGAACCAAAAAGTAATGTGTTTTTTTTTTTTAAAATAACTGATGGTTTTTAATTTAAATATTATAGATTTAACTACTACTATTACATCATGAAAAAAATAATACTTCATATAAAATATTTTTATTGTTTCATTAAACTATCTCCAACTCCATCACGTATGAAATACATTCGACAAGTACTATAGTTTTTTTGGTTTCTTAAGCGCACAACAACATCATGTAAAATATCATCATGAATAAAATCGGGATTGCGATCAAATTCTACAAATACTACGTCATTAAACGATCTCCGTCTAATTTATATAATGTTATTGAATAACATTAAACACTAATTTTTTTGAATAAAGTATATATATTTTTTATTTTACAAGGGTCAGATCCGGTTCAATGCATTTAGCTTTGAACCAGACCTTGGTCCGCCCGGAACAATGGAGAGTGAATTTAATTCACTCTCCACAAAAACAGCGAAGAGCTGCTTTGCCTCGCCCATGCTTTACAAACATAGATAACAATGGCTCCATGTACAATAAATGATGTTTTTTTTATTACCAAATATGTTGCTCATGAGTTTTGCTTCAAATGCAAACGCAACCTCCCAAATAAACGGTCTCGAAACTTCAATTGTTCGACCTGGCTTATTTGATCAAGGTAGCCCAAACACAATTCCATCACCCTTGTCAAAACCAATTTTTTTTTTTTTTTTTTACAACTTTGCGCCAAGTTGTGGTTCCTTGCATGATTCAGGTTTCGACTCCAATTATTCGACATGGCTGTTTGATCATGGTAGCCCAAACACAATCTGATCATTTTATTCAAAACTAACTTGGGTAAAAGTTAATAATTTGATGTTATTTTAACCCTTGGATGACTTGATCATGCTCAAATGTGAAACAATAAATCATTAAATGATAAAATAAAAAAAAATGATTGAAATAAAAAAATAGTGTTATATTGAATCAATTCCGATCAATTAAAGTTAATTTATTAGATCCATAAATGGCACGACCACAACAAGCCAGTCCGGTATGCGATCTACTCCATTAATTTCTCTTCCATTATTTTCTCCCTCGTTAAACCTTGATAGGGTCCATGATACTTGGAGCTAATTTTAAGAGTAGGGACCAGAAAAAAAAAAAAAAAAAAAAAAAAAAAAGGAAAGTTATAAATGAATATTGGATTTTAAAAAAGAAGATGACAATGGAACAAGTGGGAAAAAATAAGAATTGGCACATGCGTGTTCCAGTAAAACTAATCACTATTATGTATTAATAAACATTCAAAAAATTATTAATAATAAATAAAATATAAAAAAAAAATTAATGATCCCGTCATGCCGTTTAATACCATTTTTAATCATGTGTCCACGTTTATTTTTTTTGAAAAAAAAAAAAAAAAAAAATGAACCACAAAAAAAAAAATGCTGGCACAGTTCATGTGTTCTTTTATTTTTTTTTCATCACTGCATCATGTCATGCTTTGTTGCATGCTTCATGTTTCAACTCAGTTATTCGAAGTGACCCGTTGACCAAGCTAGCCAAAACACGACCCAGTCACCTTTAAGCCAACCTAGGTAAAAAAATATTACAGTTCAGGGCTAATTTGAAGAATCACCAGAAATGAGGGATCAAAGATAAAAATAAATAAAATGAAAGGTTACCAAAGATCAAATAAAATAAAATGATTGCTAAGGTAATAAACAGGAAAAAAAAATAGCATGTGTTGCACGCGCCAATGTACATGGAAACATTGCCACCCCATTCAAGTGGTGCATAGGTTTTCGTTTTATTTGTTTTTATGTTTAAAAAGTATTTTTTAAAAAAATTATATATTTTTTTATATTTTTTTTACTTCAAATTAATATTTTTTTGAGTTTTTAAATTGTTTTGATGCGCTGATATTAAAAATAATTTTTAAAAAAAAAAAAAATATTATTTTAATATATCTTTAAATAAAAAACACTGTAAAAAATAATTACAACTACACTCCCAAACTAACTATTTGTCCAAGCTCTATTCGTGGCTTTCTTAATAGTGCTAAAAAGAATTGTTATGACTTGGTCTCTTTTTTAGGGCAACGCGTGTTGGTGGCGAGTCACCAACGTGGCTTTGATTGTCTTTTTTCTTTCTTTCTTTTCTTTTCATTTCCTCTTTTTTTTTATCAATATTCCTTGAAGAAAAAAGAGGAAAAATAAACCATTTTAGTGGGCCACAATAACATGGGAGAGGGTATGTAATAAATCCTCAATGCCAGTCAGTTATTTTCATGATGCTAGATTTAAATCAAATCAATCTAGTAATCAATTATAGAAGAAATCAAGTGTAAATTAAAAAAATGGTCTCCGAATTACATGATGAAACCATTAAATTTTGAATACTTAAATATTGTGATTTGCTGGTGTCTCATTATATTTCTATAGGTACCTTTTAATAGGCAATTGTAATTACACATGTTCTAATAGATTTTTATTATTATTATTAAAATAGATATTTGAGTCAATTTGCGTATATCTTAACTGGTCTCGCGGATCCTGAAATTAACGATTATGTAAGCCTTTTAGTAGTCTTAAGGTTTATGAGACTCGAACTGGTGACATTTATGAAGTAAACTCAAATTCTGATCAGCTTAACTACATCTCATTTCGTCGTGATAGTTCAGCAGGACGATCTAACACTAAATTTTAATAACATTTTCTATATAATATTATTGCCTATTGTTTCCCTTGATCATTGGAGTATGTTTGGAAATGTGATTTGTAATTGTTTTTTAAAATGCTTTTCATTTAGAAATATATTAAAATAATATTTTTTTTATTTTTTAAAAATTATTTTTGATATTAGCACATAAAAATTATCTAAAAACACCAAAAAAATATATTAATTTAAAGCAAAGAAAAAAATAAAAAATATTTATTTTTTAAAAAAAAACCACTTTTGAAAAGTAAAAATTAAAAAAGCTTCAGTTCCGATTGATATTTGTTTGCTTTCTCTTGCTAACCCTTTTTGTTCTTGTCATTTTCTCTATATTTAGAAGAAAATCTTACTATTATCAACTTATATCTCATCAAGTGCTTTCAGCTCCAATCCCATGATCCACTAGCCTTGTTTTCTAGTTGTCAATGCAATCATAACTCGGACACCATTTTCTATTATGCTTTTTTTTTTTTTTTGTCAATCCTCTTGTTTACGAAGTGTCAACTCCATGTTTCATGGCCCTCGGAGAGTTAAACATTGTTCAGTGTAACTGATTGAGTAGCCTTGATTTAGTGAGGTTATTTTTTTAAAAATAATCATCAAGATTTTAATATCATTTTTAAGATATAGATATCAAGTATCAAAGCCTAAAAAGAATTCTTTGAAGTCTTCATAAGTTGGAGGAGTAATTTTGAGAAAACAAACAAAGTTAGGCCCGTTTATTTTTTTGAAAAGTAATTTTTTTTTTTTGAAAAGTGAATTATTTTTCGAATCTAGCAGTGAAATAAAAAATAAGTTGGAAAATACTTTCTAGTGTTTGGTTATGTCATGAAAAATGAGCTGAAAAATAACTTATTGATGTTTTTTTTTTAAGTTTATTAAAATAACGAGGAACAAATCTTGCAATTTAAAAAGTTGAATGAAAATAAAATTGAAAAAATATATATAATTTCATAAATTATATCAAATAAAATAAATATTAATCAAAAATAATAGAGATCAAATCTAACAAATTAAAAAAAATTGAAAGATGAAGAAATTAAAATAATAATAATTACCATTTTTATAAACTATTTCAAGTAAAATAAGTAACAATAAAAAGAACGAGGACCAAATTTCGATAGATAAAAAAAATCAATTAAAAAATGATAAGGGAAAAGCAAATAATAATTATAAAAATAAAGACCAAAGTTAATATAAAAATTAAATTCAAAGTGATGAAATTAAAAAAAAATATTCAAAACAAAAAAAAATATAGCAATTAAAAGTTTGAGGACGAATTTGATATAATCAAGCGAGTAATGTGATATTTCTAAATTTTTCATAAATTTTCAGAAAATATTTTTTTTCCACTCAAAATAAAAAAAAAATACTTTTCTGCAAAACAAGTTAAATTTTTTCTTGACTAAAAACTGTTTTCCGTTACCAATTTAACTAATAACAAATAAATATAATAAGGTTTGGAAAGTGATTTACAGGAAATCAGTTTTCATCAAACAAACACACACCCCCTTAACATGTTTTGGATTAAAATTAAATCAATACAATCACCCATCTTAAAAGAAACCAAGTACCACTTCAATTGATAAAATAAAGGATTTTAAACAATTGAAGATTGCATACTGTTTTCCATGTTTATTTGATTATATTATTACACATATATCTTTCAATATAGGTTAATTATAAACTGACGTTCTATTGATAACTTTTTTTTTTTTTTTATCAATTCTTCAATTACTTTCTCACTTGAAATTTTATATCTATAGCTCGGAATAATATATACTTTTTAACATATTAAAATAATGTGATACGCAAGTCCATGAAATCATTAAAATAATAATAAAAAAGACCCTGTCTCAAGTGATGCAAACGTTTATTGTGGAGTAAAGTTCTTTAAATTATATGGTATTTGAGAGTACAGCAAGTAATTATATTTTAAAAGTATTTTTTATTTAAAATTTTATTAAAATAATTTTTTTAATATTTTAAAAATTATTCTTAACATCAACAAATTAAAATAATTTAAAAATAAAATAAAAATTAGTTTTAAACAATTTCTGTAAAATTGTTTTTCATGAAATGTCATTTAGAACACAATTTCAAACAACTTATAAATGTATTTGAGATTATATTAAAGACCGTTTTTTAAAGTATTTTTTACTTCAAAATATATTAAAATATTATATATTTTTAATTTATTTAAATTTATTTTTAACAACAAGATATTAAAAAACAATAATAAACCGTTAAAACAAATACAGAATGAAATTTGCTTTTGCCAAACGAAGAAAAACTTGCCGACCCCGCCATCGGATTTTTCATAAAGCTAGCAGCTAATTGACAAAACAAATTGTCTGACTTTTGGTATAGCATTCAACAATGACAGATCTCAAGTTGACAATTCCTCAAAAAAAAAAAAAAAAGATATTTGAGTTGTTGACTGGGTGCCTGGCATCGCTTTCGAGCCTGACAGGATATGTTTGCTGGAGCCATGAACAGGGTTAATTGTAATTAGCCATGGATTTTCAGACGTGAAACCTGACGTCCTACTAATGATTACCTAATTACAATTAACCCTATCATTGCTAGTAAAAGCTCGAAGATTATCCAAAAACACCTTCACAGCGAAGATAACAAGCAGCTCAAGATTTGATGCGAATTTTGATATAATGGAAGTCTTCTGGGCCCGCTAGCAGATGCACTCGATGTCTCAATCAAACAGATATCCATACGGACCATGCCTGATATTGTTGAATTGTGTGTAATTTTCAAAAGGATGCTTCCAGTTTTCATTGAATCGTGATAATATATTAAATGCTGCCTTTGTCTTGAAACCTGTACAATTATGCTTTTTTTTTTTAGTGTTTTTTGATTAAAAATATATTAATATAATAATATGTATAAGAAAAATACTTTGATATCTAAATCAATATAATAATAAGTTACATTCCTGCGTGAATAATTAATAAGTAATATTCATTAATTTTTATTTAAATATTATGTTAGACTCGTGTTAAGTTAGGCTCTTACTAAGTCTTGTGTTATCTGAAAATATAAAGTCCAAAGAGATAGTTATTGGCTCCTCTATATTTCTAGAAATATAGGTTTATATAGATTTTTTTAAAATAAATATACTAAGAAATATCTAAGTTCTAGTATATTTTATATAAATATTTTATAAATATTTAATGTTACTATTTTAAATATTTAAAAAGATATATATGTGTGTGTGTATATATATATTGATTGTATAAAACATCATGGAGATCCAGGAAATAATATTACTGTTTCTTTGTGTATCATCATAAGAAATGGCTTAAAAAGTCTTTCTTTTGATTACATGTAATTTTCACTTTCCTGCTCGTTGTCTACCATTAAATTTATTTATTTTTTCTTCGAAATTTTGGGCATGCTACTTTTTGTTTGTTACGTAATTATTACTTTGGTTCTCGGTAATGAGAAAATATATTTCAATTCTTCTATAACAACACATTCTATAGTCATGTACTAAAGGTAAGTGTACCATATTTTTGTTTTTATTTTTTGAGAATAAGTATGGAATCTGATTAACAATTTATAAAGTGGCTTTATTAAAAAAGAAAAAAACAATAACCATACTTTCACAAAGAGCTTTATGATCATGCAAGAATTTGATTAATCAACAGTAGATTTTCTTGACACGTTTTATAATTACTTAGCTGTGAGATAATGCGATATTACATGGTCAAAGATGGCGAAGGCGTGTTCTGGTCTTGGATACGAAGAGTTGCCGTTGTTGAAGTTATTTCTTTTCATGTTGAGCTGTCCTCCGTCTTGATCCTGTAACTCTCAATGGCACACCCCACGAGACTCGAGTATAAATTAATGGCATTTGGCTCTTTCTCTCCACGCCCATTTCCCACATCGTTACACATCTGCTCTAACAATGGCTTCTTCAGTTCATCATTTTCTCTGCTCTGCTCTGCTACTTTTACTCCTCTCCCCATCTATTGCTCAACAATCTTTCCGCCCCAAGGCCCTAGTTGTTCCAGTCACAAAAGATAGTGCCACTCTCCAATATGTCACCCAAATCAAACAAAGGACTCCTCAAGTGCCCATTAACCTTGTTGTTGATCTTGGTGGCCAGTTCTTGTGGGTTGACTGTGACAAAAATTATGTGTCATCTACATACCGTCCAGCACGTTGTGGCTCAGCCCTCTGCTCATTGGCTAGAGCTGGTGGCTGTGGTGATTGTTTCTCAGGGCCGAGGCCAGGTTGCAACAACAACACCTGTGGTGTCATTCCTGACAACACAGTGACTGGCACCGCCACAAGTGGTGAACTAGCAACAGATGTTGTGTCTGTCAATTCGACCAACGGGTCAAACCCTGGCAGGGAAGCGTCCGTGCCACGTTTCCTATTCTCTTGCGCCCCCACATTTTTGCTTCAGGGTCTTGCTAGTGGTGTTGTTGGTATGGCTGGACTTGGCAGGACTAGAATCGCGTTTCCTTCACAGTTTGCTTCTGCCTTCAGCTTCAACAGAAAATTTGCAATTTGTTTAACATCTCCAGCACCGGCAAGAGGTGTCATAATCTTCGGTGATGGTCCTTACAACTTCCTTCCTAACATTCAGTTGACATCCGAGTCACTCTCCTTCACACCACTCTTCATCAACCCAGTAAGCACAGCTTCGGCTTTTAGCCAAGGCGAGCCTTCAGCTGAATATTTCATTGGTGTAAAATCTATCAGGATTGGTGACAAAACTGTCCCATTGAATGCAACATTGCTGTCTATTGATAGCCAAGGCAAAGGTGGTACAAAAATTAGCACAGTGAACCCGTACACTGTCCTGGAGTCTTCTATTTTCAATGCTGTGACCAGGGCTTTTATCAATGAGTCTGCAGCTAGGAACATCACAAGGGTGGCTTCCGTTGCACCTTTTGATGTGTGCTTTAGCAGCGACAACATTTTTGGCACACGTCTGGGGGCTGCTGTGCCAACTATTTCTCTTGTTTTGCAGAATGAGAACGTGATCTGGAGAATATATGGTGCAAACTCAATGGTGCAAGTCAGCGACAAGGTGTTGTGTCTTGGATTTGTTAATGGTGGTTCAAATCCCACGACTTCAATTGTTATCGGAGGGTATCAGCTGGAGGACAATCTCTTTCAGTTTGATTTGGCTGCATCAAGACTCGGGTTTAGCTCTCTGCTCTTTGGCAGGCAAACTACATGTTCCAACTTCAATTTCACCTCCATTGCCTAGGGGTTTCACCATGATGCTTCACGAAATACATTTCTTTTCAATGTTATACACAAATTACACTCGGTAAATAAGTGGCCAATGTTTTTTCTTCTGGCTTAGTGGACAAATAAGTGGTCCCAAAATTTCTTAGCAGACACGTTTGTAATGTAAGCTATGTACCCCGTTTTCTCTTAACTTTAATAAAACATGATGTTTGCAACTCTAGAGTGTTGAACATCAAGATCAGAGCTTTAACGCTTATCTGAACATACATAACTTGCTTCTCCTTTGATAAAAGAAAAAAAAAAAGAGGAAAAATAAACGATTTTGAGGTCTGTAGTACTGGACCTTACTTCGGTCACAGCATAACACAATGTCTTGCATGGGCAATTACGAGTTTTTTTGGGACAATGAACTGCACATTTCGTCAAGTCTGGAATGGTGACTTCAGGGGGCACGAAAGCTGAATTTTATACCACTAAAAACAATACAATATACAGCTAGCAGCACACTGATTATATTGATGAATGGTTGACCAAACCAAGATCTTTATGTACGTGGCAATGAAGATAAATGGATGAAGTATATGGGAGTTCAGATTTATGCAAGAATGTGACATTGACACCGACGATTAAGACAAAGAATAAGAATATGTAAAGAGCATAAAAAGAGAATAAGAATATTTTATTGTTGCTTAGTTAAAAATATACTTGCTGGCAGGGAAAGGAAGGAGCGAGCCATAATTAATATACGATTTAGAACAGTAAAGTGTCCAAGACCAGAATGCAATTAAGAAATGTATTCTCGTGCTTCAAAAACTTGTGAAAGTAGAGTTTCCACAATGAATCAAGGAAAGTTCCAGTAAAAAATCAAAGGCTATAGATAACTTAATAGCAAGAATTGAACAAGAAATGGAAAAAATGAATACAACGCTAATAATATACAGGTCGAAGTTCGAAGCACCCATGAGATACCAACTAGAACAGAGTTGTCGGTAACTATGGAAGCAGGAAAAGAAAGCATAAAATAAGGAAGAATAGCTTCTCAAAGTGTAACATGTACTCCCATGTTTAGTAGTTTGTAGCAGGTTGGTTGAATTTCTCGCTGTCGATCAGAAGGAACTGCATTGCCCGGAACATCATTCGTCATTGTGTCACATCTCACATAATTCTCCTAACATGTTTGTAATAAAAATGTTTTGATTGCCAGATATAAATCTTTGAAAGGATCAATGGCAAATCAGTAACAGAAGAAGCAACAAAAAGAGTTCAAAAGACATTGAGCTGTACCAACTGGAACACAGTTTTAGGAATGCCTTGGCATAGCGGCTATGGAGCTCAAATGCTATCAATCAACAAAGACAGAGGATGAAAGTGTGCTACACACTGGTTTAAGAATGTTGCATACAAGATGTCTCTACACCAACAGCATTGAACATAAAACTCTTCTAGAGGCATGCAATACACAACCAAGCTTTCCTAGATTCCAACACTATAAATCTGCAATACAATATAATATAAAGAGTTTGGAACTGATTAAATCACCCTCTCAAATGTTTCATACATAAACAGGAGCTGCCCCATTGTATTTATGACCTCGCATAGATTCTCTGTTAAAATAAGAATATTCCAAAGGTCTTTTCCACTCCGGAGTTTGAGGGCATGCAGATAGTTCAGGCTTCTTTTCATGATAAAACATGTATAACAAACAAGAACCTAAGAACGTTTTCAAGAAAATGAGCAATCATGCAGCCTGTCAAGTTATGGCCATGGGTGCAATGGAGGAGAATATACTTCTTTGAGTGTGTTTTCTGGGAGGAAAATTGCAGAACCTAAGAAGGGTATGCAACAACAATAAACGAGAACAATTCAAACTCTTGAACATTAAAGCTTTCAAAGGAACGTATGATTCCTATAAAAGCTATTACAATTAATCCTCGGGCAACAACCATTTATCGATAGTGCCAGTGAAATTCTCAAAATATTTTATTCTATTGTAGGAATTATTGTATCACAGACACAGAGTTTCTGTATATATTACAGTACAAAGGTCACCTTCATCAGGTGCAAAATCCCGTCCCGTCCCTTGCATTGCATCTTATCTGACATGAGCAAATATAAAAGTTATTAGAGTCCATCTCAATTAACTCGGCAATGAAGTTGATTTAGAATGTAGAGTTGCAAACCTTGATGAACCTGAGCGAAGCTCTAATTGCTCAACTTCTTGGCAGTAGAAAGACAACAAAATTACAATCCCAGAAGGTTAAGATACGTTCCTCATCATGGCATGGGTCACTCACTCAGCAATCCCTTCCTTTTCCTCTCATTCCATTCCGTACACGGGAAGCTAACCAGCTACATTAATTACCAAATTGATTAAGGTATAATCGATTCCAAATTAATTAGTGAGAAGAGGAGTTGATTAACAATTCTAATCAAAACACGCGCTGTAACGATCTTGAAAATCGTGGCTCTCAGGTTCTGGGCTCTACAGGCAGGGAGGGATATGAGGCGGCAGGAAGGAAGGGTCTGTTCTGATTCATAGGGATCTGCGGGTTTCTATTTTCAACCGCTCAAGTGGAGAGTAATATTTGTCTTTGCAACCTCTTTTTATTTTTAATGAATTAGGTTTTTTTTTTAATATTTTAAATATATTGATAATAAAAATAAATTTTTTTTAAAAAAAATATTTTAAATATATTTTTAAATAAAAATTATTATAATATCAAACACTATCTAAGATTTAATATAAAACTTAAATTAATTTAAAATGATATAGTTTTTACTTTTTTAATAAGAATAATAATAGATTTTTCAAAAATAAAAATTAAATTAGGTTTTGACTTAAATAACTAAGTCATTCCAGTCAAATCCTGAATTACTAGAATAAAATTTATTTTTGTATTTGAATGTGTTTTAAAAATGTATTTAAAATAAATAAATATCAAATAAATATTTTTTAATAATTTTAATATATATATATAATTATTTTAATATATTTTATAAAAATTAATTTTCAACTATTTATTTTTTAGTTTCAAAAATATTTATTAAAAAATATAATTTTTTAAAAAAACTTAATATGTTTTTGGTGTTTTTAAATTATTTTAATACACTAATATTAAAAATAAATTTTTAAAAATAAAAAAAATATTATATTAATATATTTTTTTATAAAAATTAATTTAAAAAACAACTTCAATCACACTCTAAAAAAAGGCTCTACAACCGACTCATAAGTCATAACACTACTTTATTAAGAAATTCTCCTCAAAACCTGAAAAAAATTTACTTCATATTATTATTTTTAACTATCGAACGACACCGTATGGAGAAGCCCTGGGCCTTTCAATAATAAAGCTTGAGAGAGCAGCCCTAATAGCAGTAGAGCAATTCATCACTCCCGCTTCCAACACTGGCCTTCGATTTTTCATCTTCAAACCCTAGCTAGGTAGCTCAGTTCTTCACGTTCGAGACCACAATGAAGCTCGTCAGGTCAGTTTATACTCTCCTTTTCTGCTATTAATTAGTAATCCAATTGTTGTGTTGTTGATTAATCGGTTTCTTCTTTAGGTTTTTGATGAAGCTGAACAATGAGACCGTCTCAATTGAACTCAAGAACGGAACTGTTGTTCATGGAACCATTACAGGTTACGATCCCTCTCTCTCTCTATGACCTGCATTTTTTTTCTCTCGTTTTATCTACCTAGGGCTTTGTTAAACCCTAGTATTTATTTGGTTATTGTTTGGCATCAACGTGCTACAGTCTTTTCTAAAAAAACTCCGGATTGAAGTTTGTCAGCTGTTTTATTTGGGTAGATTCGCAGGGGAGGTCATTTGTTGATGAGGACGCACAACATTGTGCACAATTTACTGTAAATTATGCCATCTATTCACTTTATTATGGTATATTTAGAGTGTTTGTGTTTTTTTAGTGCAAAAGATAGATCTGTAATATGGCATCATTATTTTCAACTACATAGCAAGGGTTGCTATATCTGTTCTGCTGCAGACTGTTCTTCAGCATAGTACCTTCTTTTTAATCATGTTCAACATGATTTTTGTAGATTTTGTAGAAAGAAAAAAAAAATTGGGGCTGGACTAGCCCAAGGCCAGTAGAAAAAAAGAGGGAGTGGTGCTTGATGGTCTGGGGAAATTGTGGACTAAATAGACCATTAAGTAAGGTGCCTTTTTTTGATAAATTGTTCATGAACTACTGGATATATTGAAATTTTCATATGCAGATTCTTGTCTTATGGATAGAGTATATAAAAATGAGTTCAATTTATATGATTATTGGTGGAGGAAAGAAAGGTAGTTTTCCTCTCTTTTGGATTGGTGGACAAACCCATCTGTGGTTGGAAGCCTTTGTTTTCTTTCATGGAATTTCTAACAGCTGGAATCAACTGTTGAGTTTCAAATCAGAGGTTAATCTCTTACCCGAGGAAGGATTTGGATTTTTTTTTGGTTATTTTGGGGGGTGAGGAGGTAGCATCTGTACTTTCATTCTTGCCCTTTTTGCAAGGGCTCAACATTTATAAATTTAAGTAGAATAATTAAGATTTACAACCATGAATATAGAACAACATGCAATAATCTCATAGGGACACATCCATTGTAGGAGCTTGAAGAAGCTTTGACGAGGAATGAGGATAAACATGGTTTTGTGTGTAGTTTGTAACTTCATTTGCAACGTCATTTGTCACTTCCAAGCCATTGAATTTTGAGTTATAAATCAGTGTTAACGTGGCCATATTGTTGTAGCATAAGTGCTAGCTGCTATATCTCTTACAGCAACATCTTTTTCCGTGAATTTTTTTCTCTTAGACATTCATGATACTCTTTTTTACCCTTGGAAATTTGGTGTGGTAAGTAGTGTTCCCCTGACTCAGGCATATCAGTTACCATTGGTAGGAACAACACGTGGGTGAGAATAATACTTGATAAACTGTGGTAACCAGTGGTCTATCAATTGAAAGTTCAATTATGTATGATTTACACACCGCTTGGATGGTTGTGAGATCAATGGATTCAATAATGATGTATCCTACAGGCAGGAGGAGGAAGAGTGCAGATTGCAAGACTTTCTGGAACCCTGCTGCTTTGTAGCTATTTGGTGATGGAGGAGGATTTGAAATCTTTTATGATTTTCTCTTTCTAGGCAATTTTGTTCTGGGATTAAATTTTTTTCTGATCCTTAAATGACTTTCAACTTTAGGGGCTTTAGAGGAGTATCATTAGGTGATATTCCAATGGAACTGGCTATGCTGTATCGCTTTAATTTTTTGACTGGCTTTTCACTTTGTGGAATATGTCTAACATGATTTTTCCTGCAATAGAAATTACAATTATCTTTACTGTGCTCATGTTGGAACAGGTGAAGTAATGATAATTCTGACTGGTTGATTTGCTGGCTGTAGGTGTTGATATCAGTATGAATACTCATCTGAAAACAGTGAAACTAACAGTGAAAGGGAAAAACCCGGTAACTTTGGATCATCTCAGCGTGAGGGGCAACAACATTCGCTATTACATCCTTCCTGACAGCTTGAATCTTGAGACTTTGCTGGTTGAGGAGACACCTAGGGTCAAACCTAAGAAGCCAACAGCTGGTATTGCTAACTTATTTGCAGCTTTAGTTACATTTAAATGTTACATATTATTTCATTTTCATTATACCATTGATTGCTAATAATTTTAATTCTACTGAAAAATCCAGGGAGGGCTTTGGGTGGTCGAGGCAGGGGCCGCGGACGTGGACGTGGGCGCGGACGTGGCCGCTAATCATGTTGTGCTTGCTTTAATTTTTACAGCGTCTGGTTATGTAAACACCTATGTTGTAGCAAGTATTTGTCGGTAAAGTTAGGGGCATTAAGAGAATGTTACTGCGTTTATTTAACTGTTTTTGCCTTGTGGAGGCTAATTGCAGGATATGAGCTTGTTGTCTATCGGTAACCTTTTCCAAATTTAACCAGAAGATCAAAGTGATGAGCTTATGCTATATTACTCTTCTGTAACCTGCTGTCTTATTCATGCTGCCATCGTATCGTTTATGGAGCGCTCTGTTCTAAATTGCTTGCATGCTGCAGGTACAAGTTTGCCAACTAGATCAGGTGGTTATAAATTCCACTTCCGACGCTCCTGGTGGCTGGTTCGAGACTGTCTGAATGTCTCTTTGGCGTTCTTGTGCTGTTGATACTTGAGAGTTTTTAACCCATAAAAACAGATGCTTAGCAAAAGTTCGCCTGGCTGATCATTAAATCTCGTCGATGAATGATAAATAGATGGTCCTGTACAACTGCTTCTGGCATCTCTCTGTATAGGAATTGATATGCGAAAGTTTAAATCCTAGCAGTAAAATTTGTGTTTAGGGTCATTCTATAAACAAACGCCAAAAAAAAATCTAGAAAATAGTTTCGTGTTTACAGAACTAGAAAATAAAAAATATTTTTCATGAAATGTAAACTAGCTCTTATTTTAGGAAATTGAACATTGTTACACAATCAATGTTCCAGTCAAACAACGTTCGGTAAGGGTCTGGATCCCACTTTTTCACCTTTTCAAATGGACGATAACTGTTTCCTTTTTTGTTTTTGTTTTTTCTTTATCAGCAACGGTGTATCGATTTTGAAACGGCAGGTCCCCCTCCAGTTTATACCAAAAGGCCTCGAGCAAAAATATAGATTTATCGAGCAAGCCAGACAAGTTTTTTCCCACGTAACCCCATCTTCTTTCAAAAAGAAGGAAAACCTTTTCCCAGTGGCCCTAGCTCAAAACCAAATCCTGACCGTCTATCGATAACAAAAAAAAACTTGATGGGCCTACGCACGGATAGATAAATTCACCCGGGATGCCACCTTTAGTTTGCATAGTAAGATTAGACATCGTTTGGCTGTGTGATCGAATCATTATTTTAAAAAAATTGAATTTGTTTTAATTTTAAATATTTTTAGATAATTTTAATATATTAATATCAAAATAAATTTTAAAAATTAAAAATATTTCTGTAAAAAATATCTTAAAAGAAACTTTTACCGACTCCAATCTGCCCCTTAAAATATCTTACTCAACATAGAGGGCAGCGGCTAAGGAGATACAAGAAGAAGAAGATGGGGATGAAGCCAGCGAAACAAGCGATTTTTGTGTTTGGGGCTCTTGCATTTGGGTGGCTAGCTATTGAAATGGCTTTCAAACCTTTCCTCGACAAAGCTCGTTCCGCCGCGGACAAGTCTGATCCTGCTCGCGATCCCGGTGATGACGATGACTCTGCTGATCACGCGGAGAAGGACTTGCCTACAGAATCTGATGCTTTTGTCTCTGATGAGAACCCAGCAACTGTTTGATGATGATGATGGTATGATTTTTGAAGACTAGATGTTTGGTTATATACAAGATAGAAAAGGCGGGGCTAGGGGTTAGAGATCAGTAGTTTTAGCGATGGATTTGAAGGGTTTAAATGCCCGGGAATGGGAGATTTGTGGGTTCTTGGTTGTATTATCATTATGTTGGGATTTTAACCTCCTCTAGTTATCAATGCCAGGAATATTTTATCAGATCTGCTTGAATCTTTGATGGTGCTTTTTTCCCCGTCCTGTTCTCCAGTTTGCGGATTCAAGAAATCAAGGTGATTGTATGATCTGTATCCAAAAAACATAGTATTCTATATGTATTTTGGTAAACTGATGTTGGGGGCGCATGTGTGACGATGTGAATAAGGTTTTGATCAAATAAAGTATGAATCATGGGCTCGATGATTATAAGATTGGAATTGGATTTATTTCCTCTCGTTTTGTAGATGTGAATATTTGATTTGGATCATTAATCTCTAAAACCGAACGATATATAAAATCAATTCACAGACCTAATTCATCTCAATGCTGGAAACGTGGATGCTGTTGGTGGTTTCATGTCAGCTTAAAATTCATTAGGATAAAGAGATATAATTACAGGCATGTTACATGATATTTGCAGATTTTATCATGTTTCGGAGAATAATATGTTTAGGTTGTATTTTATATATTTTTTTATCTGAAAATATATTAAAATAATATTTTTTTATATCTTACAATTTATTTTGATATTATAACATTAAAATGATTTTAAAATATAAAAACTATTAATTAAAAACTAAAAAAATAAAAATTTCCAAAAACACTAGCCATAATTATATACAATTCTAAAACTCCCGGGAAAAACACTATATTTATTATAGATATAGATTCATTGTAATATAGACGATATCGTAGCAATATACTATATGCACTATAAATGATATTGTAGCGCTTGAGGTGGTGTTGTCTTTGCCATATTTGGTAAAAAATTATTGATGGAGAGTATTGTTGTATTTTTTTATTTTTCGTTTTATGTGTCAATAGTAGTTGGATGTTGGATCTAGTTTGGAAGCCAAATTCAAATTACTTTCAAAAGATTCCAATAACATCGAGTCTTGTTGCCCGACAGGACCCAATAATATTGGCCTCCAACATGACCCAATAACGTTAGATCTAAGATATTTTTAATTTTATCTATTTTTTTCTTTTTTTCCTATCAAAAGCACTCATGGGAGTAGACAAGAAGCAAGAAAGAGTGCCCGTTATGACCATGGCTTAAAATCAAACTTTTTCCTTTCAGTTCAGGCCAATTCATTCATTAGAAAAACCAATTCTTGACCTACTATGGCTTCATTAATGTCAACAAAATTATAGAAGCTTTCCTTTTCTGTTAGGAAAAAAAAAAAGGACAAATGAAGGAGAAATGACTTGTTGGACGAGAGGAGGGAGCTTTCTAAGCAACTCAACCAAGATGAGCCCAGTACCGAACCTTTTTTTACCATTCACTTAAAAAACTTTTTAAGCACCTGACGAAGGAGAGTAAGGGCGAGGCTGCACGACTAGATTCATCAATATTAGATCCTGCCCCTAGCTAGATCTAATAACCATGGGTTCGGTTGTCTAGCAAAACTCAATAACGTTGAGCACTGCCCACAACATCACCTAAAATAGCTCTGGGTTTGACTCTCTAACAAGACCCAATAACCTTAGGTTTGGTCTCAATTGGACTAATCAATGGCTCCGCAGCCAGATCCAAGTTTATTGGGTCTGGGTCTGCCAGCAAATCCAATGATTTATTTATAATATTTTTATATTATTTTGATGTGATGATATAAAAAATTAATTTTAATTTCTTTTTCTTATTGAATTTTTTATACAATAAAGAAAAAATAAATTGATGAGAGTTTTTTTTATATTCTACAAAAGTTGGGCGATTGTATTCTTTTCATTTGAAGCTGAGTTGAATTTTCTTATTAAAGCATGTTTGTTTCCCGTTTCAAAAATGCTTTTCAAAAAAATTAAATTTTTATTTTATTTTTTCCCCTTGAATTTTTTTCTTTTCTCTTATGTAATTTTTTTTCATATGATAAAAAGAAAGTAAATTGATGAGAATTTTTTTTATATTGTATAAAAGTTAGGTGACGATAATTTTTTTCAGCATTGAACTTTTTTATTAAAACATATTTTTTTTTGCGTTTTAAAAATATTAGCACATTAAAAATAGTGGCGAATGTAGTATGTGCATAATATATTTCAATTAAAAAGAAAGAAATTAAAAAAGGGAAGTTGTCCCCACCTATCAAAAGATTATGTTATCTTTAATAGACATAAAAGGGGTATTGTTTTAGTAATATTATTTTTGTAAAAAAAGAATCCTGGTAGTTGTAGTGTGTTATCTTTGATTGATTTAGATTAGATTAGATGATTTATATATTTTAACAAAATTTATGAATATTCAAAAAACAAATAGTAGTATAAAAATTTTATATGTACATATTCTTAATACATGAACTCTTTAAAATAAAAGTATTCAGAAAAATTACAATTCTAATATTATTATTTTAAAGTTGACGGAGCTCTTAATAATTTTTTTTTTACATTATATATTTTATATATTTATATTGTATAAAATAATTTTTTAATAATAATATATTTTTAAGTAAAAAAATATTATATTCTCAAAATGATTCTAAAAAGAAGAGAAGAGAAGAGAAGGGAAGGGAAGAGAAGAGTTACCGGGGGTGGTAGCCAAGATCTAGTTCATTTATGGTGACAGGTGCGAGTGCGACCTATGCTAAGGTTGTAGTAAATTTGAAGCATCGGATCCCAAAATTCCATGAGTCACAAGCAAGCAACACGTGGTGCGCTGGCCAATTGGCACACTTCCACGTCCGCAAGAAACATCAACAAGAACCAGACCCCATGGGCCATGGTAACTCGGCAGCGCACAGCATAGATAGGTGTCGTGTCACTTTCACCTCTCTAAGAATCCATCCGCCATTGTTATAGAATTCCTCCCTCTCATCTGGTCACCTAGAGCTTTCTCTCTCCCCAGAAATTTAATTTTGAAAGCGAAACCAAGCTCAGTCTGCAGGAACAAGAAAGGGCCTGTGGATTGGATTGTTCTTCACGTCACTTTCTCGATGACCGCTGTTTCACGCCGGGAGGTAAAAACATCTATGCCGACTACCCAGGCCAATAGATTATGTCGGGACATATGGTTGAAATATATTTTTAAAAATTTTATTTTTTTATTTAAAATAATTTTTTTAATATTTTGATTTGTTAATTTTAAAAATTAAAATTTTATTTTAATATATTTCTAATTAAAAACTCAATCACTATTTAGGTATTTCCTTTTCATTGATAGTATGATTGAGCCCTGTAATCCAGATGATGAAAATAAATGATGTGATCAAGATATTAATAGAAGTTTTTAAGAGTGTAGTAGTGGATTTATTAAAGTGTTTTTTTGTTTGTAAATATATTAAAATAATATTTTTTAAATTTTTATAAAATTATTTTTTTATATTAACATATTAAAATATAATATAAAAATAATATTAATTTTTAAAAATATACACCTTTTCAAAATATAAAAACAAACATGTCACTCGCATCACATGTGTCGGTGCATTCTTTTATTCCACCATCACTAACCTGCCCGATAGTTAAAAAAAATCCCCGCCATGCATGTCCAATATATTATTATTATATACAGGTAGATGATTGATAGGGGGGTCACTTTAGACTCTGGAAAAGCAGTGTAGAATGTATTTTATATAAATTAAATTTTTTTTTATTAAAAATTAAGTTTTATTTTAAATTGTTTTAATATACTGATATTAAAAATAATTTTTTAAATTTAAAAATAAATATTATTTTAATATATTTTAGCACAAAAAAATATTTTAAAAATCAACTGCAATCATATCTTTGTGTTTGTATATATATATATATATATATATATATATATATATATAATTTGTTAAATATTTAATACATTTTTTTATGCTTTTGGTTATGTTTATTGTATTTTTGTATGATGTAAGATTTACATTGTAATTTTTTTAATCTAAATTGATATGATTGTATTATTCATTTTAAAAATATCATTTAGCTATACAATATGTAAGTGTATTTTTTAAAAAATAAATTTCTTAAAAGAAGTTTAAATGGAAGAAAAAATTGACAAAATAGTGGAAAAACATATATTATTAGATGCTTTACCTCCAATATATCGCAGATATGATAATTTTTATTTAAAAAGTAAAATTCAAATCTTGAGTTCGATAAATTATTCTGCAAATCAATAAATCCATCCAAATTTTAAATTAAAAAATAATAGTATTTTTAATAAAAAAATTATAAAACCATTTTAAATTAATAAATCATCGAGTTGACACACCAGCAAACAATGATTCTAACCACACTGAAGATTGCTGGCTTGCTGATTACCAACTGATTTTGGATTCCTTTACTAGAAACAAAAAATGAATAAATCACAAAGTTCACCTCTAGAGATTACCTTTTATTATCTGCGTTTTTTTTTGTGGTCACAGGCATCACCTTGCCCAGCACGAAAGATCAATACGGAGTTCCCTATCAATTCCCTCCACAAACTATAGATGTGACTTGACAGCTGATCGGAAGCCCTATGCCCTCTGGCACGGAACCACCGCGTGACCCGGTGGGCTAAATGTTAGCTGTTTTCACGATTAAACATAATAAAATCAATTTATTTATAGAATATTTGAAAGTTCTTATTATTTTTTTAAAGTGTTATTTATATTAAAATATTATTTTTTTTTTATTTTTAAAATATTATTTTTAAAATTAGTATATCAAAATAATTCAAAATATATATAAAAAAATAATTTTTTTGTTTTGATCTCACTCTGTGGTCTACGGTATCGTTCACTAGTTTTCACATCAAAACAATTGTGGGTATTTTTTTTTTATCCAGTCATATATTGACATCAAAACTAAGAATTATAAGATCCATCCTGTAATTTTTTATATTTAATCTTAAAGAAGTGATCCATGTTTGTATGGGTACGTCTATAGAAGTTATTTTCTTGATCCCTTTTTTAAAATTTAAGCTCAGAATTGATAGCAGAGATAGAGAATTAAATCACCAAAAAAATTAATATAGCATAAAAAAAAGGTTAGAATCCATGCGCTCCATGACCATATAAAAACTGACAAATTTTATATAAACATGTAATTTTTCCTTTAGGGAACATAAATAATACAAAGGCAGTCCTGTCGACTTTTTGAACATTCTTTTTTAATAAAAAATTCGATGTTAATAAATGGATGAACGAACAAAGTATACCATAATAGTATGATGGAATAGAAACATCAATGTCTATTATCAATGTGTGGTGTGTTAAATATCATAGTAGTTGTTATTTTTTAAATCATTTTTTATTTATAAATATATTAAAATAATATATTTTTATTTTTTTAAAATTTATTTCTGACATTAATATATCAAAATGATCCAAAAATATTAAAAAAATTATTTTAAACAAAAAAAAATATATATTAACTGAAGTTTTATGTTTATAATCTTTTTAATAATTGAGAATTGAATTTTAAATAAAATTCAATCTTTAAAATATTATAAAAATAAATTAGATACCGACCTATTTGATTTACAATTTTAAAATAAAAAAATTTAATGTGAAGACTAATTTTTTCTAAATACTCACTTACCCATTTTTGTTTTTAAAAAACTTTTAAAAGAAACTAGATGAAGATAGTAAGAGCGATACAAAAAATAAAATAATTTAAATTTTATCTTGTTTAAATATATAAATTCTATTTGTTTATCAATTAAATACTATAATTAAATTTAATTATAATAAAGAATTACTTCCAAGAGTTTCCACGATTAATAGGATGTGCTGGTTATGATTTTACCTTGTGTAATAAAACTTGACATGTAATTAACTAGAAAATTATCATTAATAAATAAATAAACTCCTGCCATTAAAGACCAGGTCCGAAAGCGGATTGGAAACTACTTCTGCTCCAGGAGATGAGACAAGTCTGACAATTCATGAAGGGTGGCCTGGCCTAGTCTCCATCTATAAAAACAGTTTTCTTTAGATTTGTTTTTTTAAAAATTATTAATTTAAATTTTATAAATTTTAATATTATTAAAAATTTATATAATTATTAATTTTAAAACTTATAAAATTAATCAAAAATATATATAATCTAACCCAAAGACCTATATCAATAATAAAAAAAAACATGCAAGATTCAATATTTATTTATTTTTTAAAAAATATATTAAAATATATTTCTTGATATTTTTTATTTTATTTTTTTATATTAATACACTGAATTATTAAAAAAATAGTAATTAAATATTTTTCAAATAAATTACATTTTTAAATAAAAAAATCAGAAAATTACTGTAATTCCAAACACTACGTCACACCATTTTTTTTTTTGTTGGAAGTTAATTTATTTCAGTGTTTTTAAATAATTTTAATAGTATAATATATAAATAAATTTTTAAAATAAAAAAATATTTTAATATGTTTATAAATGAAAATCCCTCTAAAAACTAACAACCGCCACGTTAACAAGCACTACCTCCTTAGAAATACCACAATGAACTGACCAGAAGAAGCATAACCCCATATGCCCTGAAACAGCTGTTCTACTTATTAACAGACCGAGAAAACCAGCAGCGACAAAGTTATACAGACCTGACCCATAGACCAACAACTCCTTATTTCATTAAATCCCCCAAAAAGCTTTCTTAATGCTTTTTATCTGCTTTCACGTTTTGTTCTCTTTATTTTTCTTTCACTTGTGATGCTTTCTTGCTAATCTACGAGGTACGTTTACTCACCCTCCCCCCCTTCTCTCACATTGAACTTCTAGTTTTGATTTGGTATTTAATTGATCATAGCCATGAATTGGGTTTTCTTCTCAGTGCATTTCATTGATTAGTGCGAATGTTTATGAGTGATGGGAGTTTGTTTATAGTCTCTATTTTGTTGTTTGTTATTATAATTGGGAAGCTTGAGATGGCCCTTTTATTATTTTTTTATGAATCTTAGTGAAATGTGAATTCTTTCAAATTAGTTATTCCTGTAGGGATAAGTTGGGTGATTCAAAGACCATTACCATCAAAACTTCATCATTGATTGCAAATTTTCTGTGATTATCAAGAGAAATCGTGTCGAATTATTATCTTTATGTGCATACAGTAATTTTTTTTTGTTTGTTTCCGCTATGCTCAGAGTACCTGTCTATGGCTGTGTCAGTTGCACCTGTTGAGAGCATGGCATCGTTAAGTAGTGATCTGTTCTATGACATATTGAGGCGTCTTGATGGCCCGACATTGGCCAGTGCAGCTTGTGCTTGTGTTACGTTCTGTTCCATTTCAAAAGAAGAGAAATTATGGGAAAATGTTTGTTCTTCTATGTGGCCTTCGACCAGCAGGGAAGATGTTAAAATTTTAATATCGTGTATTGGTGGATTCAGAAAGTTTTATGCAGATTGCTTTCCGCTTATTGTCAACAAGGAAGTGACTGAGTATCAATGGAACGATCACCTAGAGTATCCTGAAGAATGGACTGAGGCTGAATACTATGGTGATGTTGATGAATTTGAGAGTGTTGCACCATCAGATTTTGTGTCGATTGTTGATATCAAGTACAAGGATAGAACAATCTGTTCGAAAGTCCTGTGGGGCATCCCTAATGCCAATGAGTTCAATGGTTGGTTTTACAACTGTCCGTTTCGTATTGATCTTCTTACCTATGCAGCTAGAGATGATGATAATGAAGGTGAAGTTTTTCTTTCGGTTTCTGATGGTCTGCCCCCAATTTTATCAATGGAGAAGGAAAGAAAGGATGGAAAGCTATGGATGGAGCTTCGTGATGGACTTCGGCTTAGTTGGATTGTTGTTAACAAAAAATTCAAGCAAGCTGCTAATCTTGCTAGCTGGAGCCCTCTCGGTGGGCAAAGGCATTGGCCTACAGACAACGATTTTGTGATACGCTTTGGATCTGTGCTTTCTGCACAAGGCATTCTTCCATGCCAGGTAGTAGAATGCATTCTTATCATGAAGTTCAGAGTGATCCAGCAGGAGGGAGAGGGTGTTCAGACAACTCTCAAATTAACAGAGCTGAGCATGCAGTTGGAAGACATGGAAGGCGCTCATGTCAATGGAAGAAATAGTTTGAATATTCTCAAAAAAGCATTGAGCTGCCACAGGAGCAAAAACTATAGTGAAGTTCTCGAGTCTTGTCATCTGTACTCAAAAGCTCAGAGCGAGTTAAAAGAGGAGAAGATGAGAAACGAAAGCAGGTTAGATAGACTTTGTATAATAAGCGGCATTGCTGCTTTCCTCACATTCTGGTACTGCATTTTGTGAGACTGAAATGCTTTTGTTATTGTGACCCCTGTTAGCCTGATCTCTAACAAACTTTCGAGACCTGTACCTTATTTGATGTAAAAATCAATTTTGTTTCAGCTAATAAAAATTACTGATCTCATTACCATGGTTAATTTGTGGTCAAAACCTTCTCTATATAAATTTGTATCAAAAAGCCAGTACCGGAAGCAGCATAACTCTCCATGACGTTACTGCTCTGTGATTCTCGAGCTTGAGTCTTCTTTTCTCGATGCGTAGCTATGCCCATCGCCTGTTTTGTTTTGTTGGACACTGTTTGCACCTCTTATCTCTTGGTCTTCGTAACTATCTTGTGAGCAATCGTATTGCTTTATTTTCCCAGCTTTTTTGCCCTATCTAGTTCATGCTTTTTTGAATAAAACTGAACGGATAACATTGCTAAGCGTGGCAGAATGTGAAATAGCATGACCTGACACATCTGATTGTATAAAAACTACGTATAGAAAGGTTTTTTGACGATCATTTTCCCATTAGCTTTCATCACTCAAAGGCACGTCTCTCTCTGTCTCCTCCTCCTGTGCTGACTGCATGATCATGGCTTGCTCTC
This sequence comes from Populus alba, assembly GCF_005239225.2. Taxonomy (NCBI): domain Eukaryota; kingdom Viridiplantae; phylum Streptophyta; class Magnoliopsida; order Malpighiales; family Salicaceae; genus Populus; species Populus alba. The sequence continues at coordinate 4,096,959 of NC_133285.1, read as the reverse complement.
TTTGCAAAAGCGACTGATGTTTAGTCTGCTTTTCCATACCTGTTATACTCATGGATTTCGCCATTATGCAAGCTGTGAAGAAAGGGAAAAGGCGTTGTTAGCCTTTCCCTTTCGCAATCTCTGAAATAATAGATTTGATAGCTTAACTAAATTATCACTCATCATATCCTATCTTGCAAGTTGCGAAATTGAAACACGCTTTAAAAGATGTTGGTAGTGGATGAAAATGGTTAGCAGGAACTTGAAAAATAATGCCAAAGCTAGCTTTAAATAGCACCATCACTATCATCATTATTTAATACCCATTCTACTAGATTTTCTTTCTCTAATCAATATTTCTGTTTCCTTTTTGAGAATTTTTCTGATTAACATCTAGCTTGTATGCCGTACAACATTTCTCCAAGTGACCCAGAAAATCTGCCCTGATCCTACTTACTAAGATCACACACCATGCCCTAATAGGCAGACCTAAGAAATTGAGCTCAGAGACTCTTTTTGACCATTTAGATTTTAGGCAGACCATTGAAATCCTTCCAAGCTCCGGCAACAGTTATTTTGAGCGCTGAGGTTGCTGTAAACAAAAGCAAATATGTTCCCAGAGAAAATGCTCCGCTAGTTAGGCTATCTGTTAAGTTACTTTGTATTTTGGTTTCCGCATAAAACTTTTCGTTTTTATTTTTGGTTTTGGAAGATATAAAAAACCAAAAACAAAATTTCAAAATTTTCAAAAACATAAATTTATTATCAAAAGTGATGAAAATATTTTAGCGGTGTTAAAAAAAACAAATGCCTTTTCCAATAAAAATGTAAGAAAAAATAATTTTTTTGTTTTTTCTCAAGAATTTCAAAATGAAAACACTAACATAAGGATGTCAAATTTTTTTTAAAAAAACTTATTGCTGTGGTGATTTCACCGTGCACTCAGTGCACTGTGAATGAGAATAATAAAATAAAAATTTTTCCCTTAAAAAAAAACATTTGCTAGGCTTATAGGGACGGTTTTGTGATTGCTCAAGGCCCAATTGGTCATTATAATATTTATTAAGGTAAAAAAGATCTTTTTACTTTTTAATTGATAAGTGTTTGTTATAATACCTTTAAAATCAAAATAAATCTACCTTCGCTTGAGGGGCAAGTTTGTCTTTTTTTTTTAAAAATACAAAGTTAATTTACTTAGTTACCCCTTGAAAAAAAAAAAACTTCAATCTACCGACTTATTCATCTTTTAAATGTTGTTGTTTTGTAATTATGGGCTAAATACATGGGATGATTTTGTATTTTAAAAAGAGTAATTAATATCTTAGAAATAAATGCATAATGAATTTGTTTGGTTACCCTCAAATCATAATTTTTTAAAGTTGGGTAAAGGGCTTATTTGTCTTTTTATTATGGTATTTTTGTAATTATAGGGTCAAAACGAGGTAATTTCATATTTTACCCCAGCGTTTAAGACCATTATGCATGCTCAAAGTGATGCGTGTGATGATATTAAGAGATAAAAATTATGCAATCACAACAACGTTCAAAAGTTTACGAAGACCTCATTCATATGAGGTGGAGCGTGTAGTGGTGCGTGCGATGGTTTAGCTCTAATAATTTCTTTTTCTTTTTCTTTTTTTCTCTCTCTTTTCTTAGTGATATTGGCATTTTTTTAAACTATTTTTTTTTTATCGTTCAACACTTTAAATTCTAATATTTTTTTTCCAGTATTTTTGAAAAAACTATCACGACTTCATGCATGGGTTGCGTTTTAACAAGCACACTCGGGTTCACTTGTATCATCTTTTATCTTTCTTTTTTTTAATTTCTTTTTGAGATTCACAATTAGATTGAAATGTATCTTTTATTTTTATTTTTTTTTATCATGATCAATTGTTTATTTCTTTTAGTTCAGTCCAACTGATGTCATTGTTATATAAGATAAGCTTATTCGATGTAGCGACGTCTATAATCTAAATGGTGATTTTTTGCTTTTTTAAGTACATTGGCGGTCTCTTAACATTTTTTTTACACTCGGTTTTTTTTTTTTTAACGGTTCACGGTACAAAAAGCCCCTAAGGTACAACGTTTTTGTTTTCCTATATTCCATGACATTTATCTTATCGAAGATGGGCCATGTTTATATCAAAGTGGTCTGAAGGCCCATTAGAATGGCTAAAAGGTTGTTGATTCTTTCTGACGGGTATATGTTTTGCACATTTTAAAGTTTGGGCGTCAATGATGGTGATGTCAGCCCATATATAAACCGACATGCCCATCGCTGCTACTTTCAATTCTGAATGTTTTTTAAACATTGGGCTTCAACGATGGTGATGTCAGCCCATATATACACCCACATGCCCATCACTGCTACTTTCAACTCTGAATGTTTTTTAACGTTTGGGCTTCAACGATGGTGATGTCAGCCCATATATACACCGACATGCCCATCGCTGCTACTTTCAATTCTGAATGTTTTTTTAAGTTTGGGCTTCAACGATGGTGATGTCAGCCCATATATACACCGACATGCCCATCGCTGCTACTTTCAACTCTGAATGTTTTTTGACTCACCATGGTTAGCAGCTGAATATCAAGTCTGATCTATTTTTTTTTTTTTAAAAAAAAAAAAATTAACTGCAGTTGACAGTTGTGAATCCGTGAGAATAGTTTTTAAACCCGGCCAAAAAACCGGGTCACCCCCTAAAAAAAACAATTTATTTTCATGACACCGAAGAATAAAGGAGAAGTTTATTTTCGGATATAATTTTCGGAGAAGTTTAAACTTTCTGAATCCATAGATCACCTGCTCTTTTAATGAACGAATTATAATTATCTGTAACAAAATCTCTTTTAATGAAATCGTTGTGGAGCCATAGGAGAAAGCTTTGAGTGATGCAATGGGTGCAGGAAATTAAGAAATTGTAATTAAGAAACCAATTACCTCGGAGAGTATGACATGACGTGATTGATGGATCTTAAAATTTAAATAAATTTGGTGCGTTGAATAATTAATTAAGTTTTTAGTTTAGATAATCTAATTTATTTTTTAATTAAAATATGTAATGCCTCGATATGAAAAATTTAAATAACTGATAATAATGAATGACATCTGATAAATTAAAATGATCAGTAATTATGATAGTAGTGAATAATATCTGGTAAGGTGATTGCTAATTAGTAGCTATAAAAAAAATTATAAACATAATTTTTTTTTTATAATAAAATTTATAATTTTATAAAAAATATATATATTAATATTTTAAAAAATAGACTCTGAATATATATATATATATATATATACAAACACAGCTAAAAGTATTAAAAATAAAAATATAATGAAATTTTATCTTGAGAATTTATAATATATTTTATAATTTATAAATCTTATATTTTTACGAGAAAGAGATGTCATACTATAATTTTATTTTTGTAATATTTTAAATTATATTCTATTCACGATAATACATTCAACATCAGCGTAAAATACGGAGACATCCGCTTTAATTGACAAATTCATTGCAAACTACAGTGCTAAAAAGCAAAACAAATCATCTCCCCTCCCCCGCTAGCCCCACCTCTGTCAACAACTCCCCTCCGCCCACCGCACCATGAGTACACGAAATCAACATGAATCTTAAGCATCCTTGAAATAGAAAGTGATTAACTGATACAGCCAAAAAAAAAACTTGTAGTGAAGAACAGAGGGAGAAAGATTGGACTGAGTTCTACAATTTTTCCTCACAGATGCTAATGGCTCAATAAAGGGAGGAAGAAAGGAGGAAGAGGAGAAGACGAGGAAAGGTCGGGATAGAAAACCTTAATACAAAACGGAGTGGTTTTGTTAATTAAAAAAATATATATGCCGGGTTTCACCGGTGTGATGCCGGGTCACCCGGATTCATCCGCATCAAATACAAGTCTAGTTTTCACCGGTGTAAAACCCCATCAAGGCCTTGGGTGGACCGGGTTCTAGTCAATCTGCCGGCCTGGCCGAGTTTTATTACTGTACCTGTGAGGGTCATAGCACAATGTACGGATGTTCATTTACCAGTCAATGGATGCTCTGCTCTTTAATCATGGATGTTGCAGAGGGATTGTTGTTGGAGTTGAAGAATCACAGCACGTACCAATTGGGCTCGGAGCACGCTAATTCATGGAAGATTTGACGAATATTTCACCCTCCTATATTGAAAATAGTTGAAAATGAAAAATTAGTGTTCCTACCTCAAATAATCGTGTTCCTACCTCAAATAAATGATGGGTCTACAATTTATATATTACTTTCAATTAGTAACCTAACATCATTATTAATGCGTTTGAAAGAAACGCAAACCCTGCCACATAAACAAACGAATGGAGTACTGAGTGCGCTAATTTAAAAATGAAACGAGGCATCAGAGCTAGACGGCACTCAGATCGGTGGAGAAAAGAGACTGGTACACCTCATAATCTTGCAGTATATGGTGTGAATGGAGTCTCCCGCCTTCAAATCATTGAACCTTCGAGATAGGAATTTATTCTGGGGATGATAGATCACATCTTGAAAGCTTTACTCTCTCCTAATTTCCATGTCACTTGACATGTCAGTTTTTAGTTTCTTGTGACCTTTTTACTTCATTATTTTCAAGCCGTTCACGGTGCCATCATTTGACCAGGAAGTGGAGTTTTTATTCTACAATATCTTCCAAGATTTCAATTTCTTCGAGAGGGAATGAAAGGTGATGAATCTGCGATAATAATCGAGGTTAACGAGTATCTTGATCTCTATTCTGATCCAGGATTCCCCGAGTTCACAAAGAAAGATGGCAGGCACATCGATTAATCTTGCATTGTAATAAGACTGGCTAGTGATTTTGCGTGCAATAATATCATGAAATCACAATGAAATCTGTAGTGCAATGCCATTTTTTAGGCAAATAATGCAGGATTCTTGATCAGAATCCACATTGCTAGCTTGAAAAAAAAAATCCTTTAAATAAAGATGAAGTTGTAGTAGTAAACAATTAAAATCCTTCAAATAAAAATGGAACCTAAAAGCTAAACAATCATCTCATTTCATAAAATAAAACAGTTAAGTGATACTTTTATATTACTGTCTAATATATTTTTTTAAATGAGATTTTTAAAATATAAAACTTAAAAAAATCCAACCTATTTAGTTTATAAAATAGAATAAGATCAGTGAGATTTAAACATATAATTATAAGATTAACAAGATTTTGATATTATATTAAATAAGTATTTAATAAAAAAATTTATACTATATTGTAAATTGTAATTTATAAAGGCATGTTTTAACTCTGATCAGACTAAAAGGATGAAATTAATATTGAAACTCAAAAAAATTGCCACCAAAAGTATTATTAATAGAGAAAACAAAATAAAGAATACCATCATGAAGCTGCTTTTGGAGTAACAATTTCAATAAAAAGAGTCAATTGTTATAATTTGTGGACCTAAATTTGCTGGATAGTGGATATGAAGTCGAAGCACGAGAAAGAGTCCCAATCGATGGCACGGCTAGCTTTTTGTTGGACTTTATTTTATACACTCGAGATAATATAATACAAGGATTAGCGTGAGTACTAATATAAGATAATATAAGTTAGGTCGGCCCGGCAGAAACGTTGGATGGGAAGTCTGAGGAAACACCGGCCGTACAGGAACACCACGTACCAAGCAGCACGTGTAAGCCCTCGTAATGTTCCTACACATGGCAGCTGAATCATGGGGTGGAGGGTTTATTTATATGTGTTTTTTTTAATGCACGTCGTATCTGATTAAATTATGCTAGGAAAATAATCTCGAATCAGCATGTTATTTCTCAGACGTCAATATTTATTTTGTTGACCCGAGCCAGTAAGAGGCATGATTGAAATTGAATTCGAATCCCAAAAGTTCGACGTCTTGATATGGTCGGCAGTGGAGAAGTAAGATCCTCGGAAAGAGTGGTTTTAATCAATTCTGTGTTGTTATTGCCATCTCGAGTCTCTGCTGGCCAGCAATGCCGTCCTTGTAGGCTGAGGATTAGGATGCTGATGACACAAACCATGATGCTAAAATCCTTTGCTGTTAGTCCCATCGAACAAAAAATTAAATATTAGAATCAGACCATGTTAGAAAATTGGTTTCTGCAAGATCATGTATTTGATTCGTTGCAAATTTCTCTGTTATGTTCGTTTTGTGTTAAAAAAAATTTTAATTTTTAATTATTTTTTTTATATATATTTTATTGTTCTGATATAATAATACAAAAAATAAATTTGAAAAATAAAATTTATTATTTTAATATATTTTTAAGTGAAAAATATTTTTAAAAGAAATTATTATTATATTTTTAAAAAACATTGAAAACTCTAAAAATTTAATGAATTGTAAAATATGAAAAAAATAAAAACCATGTCATGAACCCCATGGATAGAGTTATGTCCGTGGAAACAAAAAAAGTTCGAAGGGCATGGGTTTTCAAGTTCGTTATTAGTTACCAAAGTTTATTTTACATCCTCTTACGGGTTATTTCTATTTTTATTTTAGTTTTTTTTAATTTTCTATGGTTTTTAATTTTCCTTTTCTTTTGAATTTCTGTCTATAATTTGATCTTTCATGTTTTGCAAAGTTTTTTAAAGTTTGTATATCATTTTATATTTGGAATTTTGTTTTGTGGTCTCAGAGACATTTTTGTCCGGAAATATATGAAAGAAGTTATTGGTGCGTGATTACAATTTACATCTGAAGTGAGTTTTTTTATATACATACACACACACTCAAGGTATAAAAGATAGATGAATATTATATATATTTGTACTGTTACTAATTGTTTTAGCGAGGGGGATTTTTTTATTTTTCACAATGTTTTTTTTTATTATTTTTATAGTTACAAAATCTGTTCCTGGGTAATTTTGTATGTGGATAAATAATTTCAGCGTCGCCTGTCCATATTGATGGCTGCTGCCGGTCCCCTGTGCACTCCTCGTCTGGTGAATGCGTTGATAATGTGCCTATCACATCCATTAATTTGGTGCCTTGCAGCACATTTGGCAATGCTAATAGGAAATTTGGGTCATTTTCTTCCGGGATTAATCTTCTCATTAGGGTCGGTCTTTTTGGCATATATTATGTATTTCTGTTTTTGTATATATATAATTGTAAAATCTGCTAATGGGTAATGTTGTATTTGGATAAATAAAAAAGGCCGGTGCTTGTGCAGGGCACCTGGAGGCACATGAGGGCGCTCATGCCCTTCAAGCGGTTCTTACAGTATTTTTTAACATATAAAAATAATATTATGTTATGTTATTAAAAGTATCATCGTTTTTTTTTTTAATTGACACAACACATATCTTTGTTTGTAGCTTGGTTTATTATTGTTGTATATTTTTTTGTTATTGGATTATTCCAATCTCAATATTTAAGTGATGAGTTTAATAAAATATCTCAAGTTTATTCAAATTTTATTATCATGGTTACAGATTCATCCCAACCAAGTTTTTTTCTTTAAAAAAATTATCTTATTTTGACACTTGGATATTATTTTGGATACAAAAAAATAATTCGATCTTGCAATGAAGCGCGGGCACTCAAACCAGTCTCCTACTACTGGCCATGGTTCAAGCCTTTGGTATTATTTAGAGCCAACACGATTAAATTTGATTTTAACCATACCATAACATGCAGCATGCATAATGTATTCATAAAAAAATTTCAAACTATTTCAGTAATCAATAATTTCATGAAAAACGCTATGCATACTCGTGGGTCGATGATGAATTTTTTTTACATTTTATTTACTTTTCAAGACAAGAATTTGTTAGTATTTACTAAATACCTTAATTTTGTATTCGAAGATGTTGAATATATATTCCCATTAAAACTCAGTCAAATTCGAAGAAAGAAAAGAAAAGGAAAGGAAAGGATCTTTCATAGTTAAACAAGGTTTTGCAAAAGTACTAAGATTCCCATTAAAATCTTTAGCAATCGTAGCTTTAAAATCCAAATTGCCATGGAGTCTTAATGTTTTGCTATCCTTTGCAAGGATGTGCTGTCATAGTTTTAAACTTAATTCAGATTAATGTCTGGATTACGGAATGGAGGATTAATCTAGATTAATTCTAAAAATATATTTAAAAAAAATTAAAATAATAATATTATTTTTAAATCAACGGGATAATAATCTATGTCAGATCTAATGTGATGAAATTATTGGATCAATCTAAATTTTTAAACTAATTAACTAAATTTTATTTTTATTTTTTCCAGCACGAATCAGTCCATGCTCTTATTCAACCCAGTAGGGACAATTCAAGTTATAAAAGTCAAAAAAATGTCTGCTGTGCGTGCACATACGCGGGACTCTCTGAGCGCGAGACGCACAAGGATCCGAATTCCGCCACACAACCCATTCATCAACTCATTTAAATTCACAACCAGTCCAATATAAAAATCCAAACGCGTCCCTGCAAATTAGCAATCTGACTGAAAGGGAAAAAGGGTAGATTTGTCACTTAAAAATATCCGCCCCACACGGCAATATTCTTGTCATTAGCCACCTTCTTCGATCACGATCACGATCACGATCACGATCAGACGGCCCCTAATAACGAACAAGCCGTACTCCACCCCCACCCCTACGCTCTTATCTTATCGACGCTCTTCACAAGTCACGACTAGCCCCCCTTCACCTTCTTCTACCCTTATCTTTTCTTATAAAAAATATTACATTAATATGTTTTAAAAATGTTTTTAATATATTTCAAAATAAAAAATATAATGTATTAGAACACCAAACACACATGAAATAATAGTTTTAGGACTTGCACGGTGAATCCAATTTAAGTGGATACATATGAAAGGATTTCTTTAGCAAGTGCATGAAACTATCAAGGTTAATGGATGTTCCTCGAGATTCAAAAATATTTAATTTATGCCTTTCATATATATCCAACAATACTTTCAAAAGAATACTTGCAATGATATTTGATGGTAATAATGAACTTCTCTTCGGTATAATTGTGTGTCTAAAAAATCACTACTCATACCAAAGATAAAAAAAAAAAAAAAAAGAATTACGGAAAGAATATCACGAAATAATTTCTTACCTGCTTGGTGGGGTCAAATTTTGTTATTAAGCGGGAGAGAGGATAAACTTCTTCCATGATTTCACTGGCTACTGGCTACTGGCTACTGGCCTCTCCGTCCACATCAAGTTCTAACCTCTTCTTTCATGGGGTCTTCCCCTTAATAAATAAAGAAAGCAGAAACTTTTTGAATGCTTGACAAGTTACTCTGTGTGTTCTCATCCTCGTGTTCATCGACCATATAGTTTCTGCCAAAATACCTCTCTATCCTTTCCTCTTTCACGTTGTGAATATCGTTTTAGATTCGTATATTCATTCGTCTCGTAACAATTATCATGGCATAGGTGATTTCATTTTCTCTCTTTCCTTAACCAGACTAGGAGAGCTAGACCCTAATGAAAGCCGTTTTTTCCATTAATGCTTCTTTATATTTGCTGATGATGCTACCCCACCGCCTTTAAAGAATACACCTTTTGTACTATCTTTGAAAACCATACATTAGCAATTAGCAATATACTCCATAACCCCATGTGAATCTTTTTTTTTTTTTTCAAAAACAATGCCCAGCAACACCACCACATCTTCTGCTACTCCTCGAGACACAATGACCCACTTGGATTTCTTCAAGAAGCTCAAGAGATTGAACCCTCTTGAGCCTTCTCTTTGCATTCTTGGCTTCTTTTTAGTCACCGTACTCCTCATTTGTTGCTTCTTTTACTTGGATTACAGGAGTGTGACTCGTGGCCTTCGCCACCATGGTATCTCCTGGTCTGGACTTGTTGTAACTTCTTCATCAGAATTAACTGGCGGAGACAGTGGACGGCTAGGATTTCTTGATAAGGGTGGTGATTGGTGCGATATTTTTGACGGGAACTGGGTTTGGGATGATAATTATCCTCTGTATCAGAGTCAAGATTGTTCCTTTATAGACGCTGGTTTTAGGTGTTTAGAGAATGGGAGGCCTGATAGCTTCTACACCAAGTGGCGTTGGCAACCCAAATATTGCAACTTGCCCAGGTATTCGTTTCCTTTCGTTTTCTTTTTGATCTGTTTAATTGGTTTTTTAAACTTTGAGTTAATTACTGATAAATTGTGGAATTATTTTTGTGCTGTGTTGGGTTGCTTACAGATGAGAAAAGGTTGCTAAATTAAAATAGTTGCATATTAGGTTGGGTAGAAAGCGTTTTTTCATAATCTTTGGCGTCTTCCAATTGAAGCGTTAATTAATGATGTTTGTAAGAATGATATCATGGCACATCTCCTCGAAATCAGCATACAAATTCCTTTCTGTTTAGTGTCTTGTAGTTAACTACCTTTGTCCATATCAAATTAGTTTTTATCCCCTTTTTAGGAGTTAGACACCACACTTGCTTGATAACAAACTCTAACATAGTTTCACAGAAAAAGTGGAAGTTGTGTTTGGCTCCAGAACTTCGTGAACGTGTTTCTTTTAAACACTAGCCAAGTACCTACTTTTTGTGAGAAAATTTATTGTTTAAATATTTCCTGGTACTAGCAATCTCTTTTCTTGGAATGACAATTACAATTGCTCTGAGAAAAGCTTATATGGGGCCCCCTTCTTTTCCTTGAGACAGATTCGATGCAAGGTTGATGTTGGAAAAGCTGAGGAACCGGAGGCTTGTATTTGTTGGAGACTCAGTTGGAAGGAACCAGTGGGAGTCCCTCCTCTGTATGCTTGCCACTGCTGTTCCTGACAATTCTTCTATATATGAGGTGAATGGGAACCCAATTACAAAGCACAGAGGGTTTCTGGCGTTCATGTTCAAGGACTATAATTGCACCCTTGAATATTACAGGGCTCCATTTCTAGTGGTACAGGGCCGCCCCCCTGCTGGAGCTCCGAAAGAGGTGAAGTTGACTTTAAGAGTGGATACATTGGACTGGACTTCCCCCAAGTGGAAAGATGCAGATGTTCTAGTCCTTAACTCTGGCCATTGGTGGAATCATGAGAAGACCATAAGAGGGTAAGTACAACCTATGCAATTAGGTGTCCCCAAGAGCTGGTTCTTGTGTCGTTGTGTAGTGTGCATGTAGCTATCGTCAACTTTTGGCATCTTTGAATCTGGAGAATACTAGATTGGAGCATAATATCTATTCCTAGCTTTTTATCCTAACCGGTCTGCATATATGCATAAATAAGACTATTGGAGGGTAAAGACATCCTATCTGATTTTGTACTTTGCACTATAGGACTAGGATATATCATATGAGCTTGAAGATAAATTTTATATAGCCTTTTACAGTAGCTCGAATGCTTTTACCTGCAGATGCAATTTTTTCACGGTTCAGCAACTTGGGGTTATAGTGGAAAAAAAAACTTTATTATAACGTGGTTTAAGTTGGAAAGCGTGTCTAAGATGGCAATGCATCTGCTCAATTATTGAAATTCAGGCCTCAAGGTGACAAGTTTAGATGAAGGAAGGTACACAATAGTCTCAATCTGAGGGTTAGAGGGTAAGGATATCAGATCACTCCAACCTGATGACCTGGTTCTTTTGAATGTGTGCATGTGTGTGCAAGTGCGCGCACTTTGATTTTTTGACTTTTGGCACTATAGAGCTAGGATAAGACCCCATGAGCGCAAATAAATTATCATATAGCCTTTTACCATTGCTGGTCAGCTTATACGTGTAGATGTGTTATTTCTCAGTTCAGCAACATGGGCACATGCACAGTTCAACTTGGAGAGGAGAGCATGTTTAATGTGGCCAATGCATCAGCAAATTATAGAAATTTAGGCCCCATGGTGACAAGTTTAGAAGGAGAAAGTTACATACAGGTTGTTTCTTCACATTGTTTCGATCTGAGGGCTAGAGCCAGAAACATATATGCATTTTATTTGCTGACGAGATGAGGATGTGTTTCAGTTAGCCATGGATATGGTAAAATTTATCAATGATGAGATTATATATCTTTTCCATGCCATGGATTTACTTCAGGGTCTGCTGGGACATGCATCTCCCTATTGAGCTTGAAGTACCAACATATTGGAGGAAATTCTTTGGTGTTTGTTCAGTTGCATCTGAGATGGCATGTGGCATTGTAGATGTAAATGGAATATTATGAAGGTTGAGCGCATAAGTTGGGATAAAATAAATGCTAAATATGAATTCGATACAATTGGTCCATATAGCATGCTTGAACATGGGTGATTAGACCACATTGGAAGATTATTCTCAATTTGTTAAGCATGATGACCTATGAGATGTCCCTAGAGTGTGTGAGGGCGGGGAGGTGTCCCAATGAATCCTCTTACCACTCTTAAGCCAAAGTCCAAAGGTGTATCCTGTCCGCATTGCTATATCAGTGGGTTAGGATGTGCTTTAGCCTTCGATTTGAGCATGACATTCAGACCAATGACTGGGCTTGATTTATGGACAAAACAGGAAAAATGCGAGAACATTTTTATCTTACTTTCACTACAGTGCATACAATCACCCACAAGAACCATTTCCTTGCAATGAAACCACAATCTTCTTGTTGCTGCTACCACCAAGTTGACCTGCATTTCATTGCATTATTCCCTCATAGTAACACCATCAGGTGATTTTGCTTTATTTTTTACCCTAGATTTAAGAAAGGGAACATGAAAATTCTGTTTGCATGCTTTTGTCAGTTGTCATTTTATGCTGTACTTCATGTAGGAAAAGGCAAGGACAGAAATCAGTTCATGCTATAATGTTGAAATGATATTTGATCATTGAATTTATGTTATTTATTAGGGGTTGTTACTTCCAAGAAGGGGAGAAAGTAAGGATGGAGATGAGTGTTGAAACTGCATATGGAAGATCAATCGAAACTTTGATTGATTGGCTGCACACTGAAGTAAATATGAGCAAGACTCGAGTCTTCTTTCGAACCTATGCTCCTGTACATTTCAGGTTTCTCTCTGTTTATTTTTTAAAATTTCTGCACGGGTACTCTTTTTTTATCATGAACATTTCAAAATATATCCAAAAGTTACTCTTTCTCGAATATTTCAACTGCCAGATCTTTCCTGAATGCTTATTTGTCTATATGTACTCTTTTGATTCTTAGTCTCAAGTTTTAGAACAGAATAACTTCCTCTGGAAAACCTGAACTCTTTCCATGCTATAATGTGAACTAACACTTTTCAATTCATGAGTTACTTGAGATGATTCCTTTGCTCCAAAATTGCAATTCCTTTGCATGCTTGCAAATGAAATTGTTTGTGCGTGTTTATCTAATAAATTGGCTGATGTAACAGGGGTGGCGACTGGAAGACTGGTGGTAGCTGCCATCTGGAAAAGCTTCCTGACCTAGGCTCGGTGCTGGTTTCACCAGATTACCGTTTCAAACTATTCTTTGATGTGTTATCAAAACACTCAAATGAATCACAAGTGATGAACTTGCATTTGTTGAATGTGACAAGCATGTCAGCCCGGAGGAAGGATGGCCATGCATCCTTATACTATCTTGGACCGGGTAGTGGTCCAGCCTCCCTACACCGTCAAGACTGCAGCCATTGGTGCCTGCCTGGTGTACCTGATTCCTGGAATGAGCTTCTTTATACACTTCTTTTGAAGCAGGAGTTGGTTCATGCACAAGATTTAACAGAATCTTCTCAAGCTCCTTCTGTGACCGCTTAAGAAGTAATCTGTTTGGACCAACATGATTAAAGAACGGCAGTTCATAAATCAAAGGTTGCAGTTTCCTCAAACATATCGGCAAAATCATCATTTGCTGAGTTGGATGCGGTGCTTTGCTTCTAGACCATCCATTTAATCATCAGTTGCCTTCAGCAATCCTTGGCAAAATTTAAGCTATACCATTTTTCAGTGAATTTTGTTTTCTGAATGATCGGGGACAGTTCACAGGCATCGTGATAAGAAGGCAACGTTGATAGTTGAGAAGAGATATACACAAAGGCACGCTTTTCTTTTTGTTATACAAGCTGTATTCCTTGGACAGAACAAAAATAGAAAAAATCCTGATCACGCCGCTTGTAAATTGTATATGCAGAGCAAATGCTGGAAATTTTACAGTATAAGAAATCCTTAGTTCAGTCTACACACCCTCGGAAGCAGAGGACTTTCAGCCATGGTAATTCTTAAAGAATGAAAAAGAATTCAGGGCATGAAAATTCTTGAAGTATATATGCTATGCTAGTTTTGGGGGCTTTTATTTCCCTATTGTGCCCTCGAAATTCTTTCGGTTTCTTGACACAGGCATGGAAAAACTCTCAACTTAAGCAAGGCAGTTATGCATTAAGGATTTGGCTGGCCAAACAGAGATTGAGGCTAAAGTTGGGCTTTGATCATTAACGAGGACAATGCCCTGTCCAAATCCATTAGCGTACATTCCTCCACTGCATGCTCCCTTGATTTAACAGAAGTGGGTGCCACTGCCACTTCCTGGTCAATCATGGTTGTATAATTGTCAAATAAAACGCGGAAACATTCACGCACAAACAGGCATAATTGATGCTTTCCACTCTTAAGAATCCAAAATTGGATGAACAGGTTCAAGAACGAACAAGAAAAACTGATCTGCCAAAATAAGAATAATAAAAAAATAGAGGGGAGTGGAGAAGAAAAACCTTCGTCAACCAAAACAAGAATGAGAACATCGAAGGGGATAAGAATGGACTCGCTCTATGTGGTACCTATATGGTAGACAGAGAAAAATCTCATCTTGTTGAGAGCCATTTTGTTTAATCAGTAAATGGATATTGCCCATATCTGATTGTGCAATCATGGAGCACCGAACGAGCCCCTATTCGGCTTTGACAAGTTGCAAACATGGCTGTTTTAGCCGCACTAAGACATGTTGTGCAGTTTGAACTGGTGAGGCCGCTCTAAGACATGATGTGCAGTTTGAACTGTTTGAACTAGTGAGGCCGCACTAAGACATGTTGTGCAGTTTGAACTGGTGACATTTGGATAAGGATGGATGATGCGGTAGTCATATGAACAGTTTTTTTTTTTCCTTTCAGTTTTGTCTAATTTTTTCCTCTCATATAGTTAAATTAACGGTAGTGGATTAGATGAGATTCTCATGTAATTTAATTTTAAATCTAAAACATGTAAAAAGTCACATCAATAGGTCTTTTTAATGTTAGTTTTGTTATTTTTTTTCTCAATTTTATCATATTTTTTTTTTATCAGTTGGCTAGGTTGTTTTTTGATTAACTAAATCGATAAAATTAAGTGAGAACAACTTCTACACGGTATAATTTTAAACCCAAGTTAGAAAGGGATTTAGATAAGTAGGTTTCAAGATTGATTCATTATGGTAAATTTAATAACAATGTTAAATAATTTTTTATAACTTTTATTTTTTTTGTTATTTTAAAATTAAAAATTTATCAGACAACTAGTAACAAAATATATTAAGAGGGAAGAGTGAAATCCACAATGCTAATTATTGTAGCTCTAGATTCAATGACAAAGTAGATTGTAATAATGGAGCAACAATCTTGCCTCCCATGACAAAAACATTTTGTCTAATTGATGAGGCAATATGTTCTTTTTGTTAATTTTTGAATAGTTAAAATATAAAATTACCATTCCAGTAAAAAAAAAAAATTAGACATGACAGCTAAGAGCGATTTTGCTGTTTTTGTTTTAAATGCATATTGAATTTACTAAACTGCCTTTGAAGTAAAAAAAAAATGCTTTAACTTTGTTCTAGGGTTTTTATTATTATTATTAAATAGGGTTAAGAGCATATTTTTACTATACTTTATAATAAATATTTTTTAAAAATAGCTGACATGTGCTTGCACGCGTGCGTCGGTGCATAAATGTTGGTAATATAGATTTTAGGCTTCTAGCTATGGTATGACTTTAGAAAAGAAGTTGAGAGATGATGCCACCCATTAGTTTTAAGATTTGATTCGGTGGCCAACTTGATTCAAGACTTGAGTTTCGGATTTTGACCAGGTTGGCAGGGTAAATTTTTTTTTTATAAAATCAAAATGATATTATTTTAATAAAAAAAAATAAAAATTAATTGGTTTGTAGTCGGGTTTTACCAGGTCAACTGGGTCGTCAGATCAGCCTACATGGTCAATCAGATTATATTGGATTTTTTTTTTTTTTCAATCTGTCTTGGGTCGGACCGGTTTCGGATCGACCTGCCGAGTCAAAACGGGTTTTAAAATTATGATGTCACCTGTATTCATTAGAGTCCTTTTAAGGGCCGCCTTTGTTCCATCCATGGCGGCGTTCTTTATTTCATGTCATCGGCCTTTGTCTGACATTTAGGAATGCTACCCTCTTCTTAACTTCTTACACAGACAAGCCCAGCAGGAAAAAGACTTCAGACTTTTCACATTAAGAAGACGCAGGCACACCGGTGGGTAGTTCTGATCTGGAAAGTGTATATCTTTTGTTCCGGTGGGTCATGAGCGTCACTGACTCTCCTGTGGTTCGCAGGTTGTTTGTTTCTCTGCCACCAGGGCTTAAGTGGGCTTTCAAGTTCCAACTATTTGACTATAAAGTAAAACAAAGCTAGTGATGCTGTCGGCTAGTTGTAAAACAACCTTTTTCTAAGCCCCAAATTGTCTTGCCTTAATCTTTAAGTGCTTCTCGGCCGAGTTTATACTTTATAGTACAACTCCCATGGCCTCTGGTTTTAGAGGTGGATCGTGGGCTGGAAGATTCGCCATTGGACCCATGCATCTCTGTTTGCTTAATAAGATAGCTTTGTACCATTTTTTTTTTTTTTTTTTTTTTTTATAAATAGCTCAATTCTTTTTATTTTTTTTTTAAAATATTGTAATGATTATTTTTTAAAGTGTTTTTTTTAAATATATTAAAATATATATTTCTTTTAAAATTTAACATTAACATATTAAAATAATCTAAAATTATGAAAAAATTAAATATTTATGAAACGCTTTTTGAAACACAGTCCCAAATAACGTCTAAATGTGTTTATATTATGATAGAGTGTTTTTTAATAGTGTTTTCAACTTAAAAAATATAGTTTTTTTTTCACATTAACACATTAAAATTATTAGAAAAACACTTAAAAAATAGTTTAATATTTTTTAAGCTAAATACATTTTCAAAATATATCCAAACATAATTTAAAACGCAAAAAGAAACTTTTTCACTTCAAGGGCCGTCTAAAATTTCAATAAAACTGGTTTCTTGATCAGCTTTGAGGGCATAGCTACACATCATGGATATAATTATCTAATAGGGTATGAATATCAAAACTCTGATTTTATTACATGGATCCAGATCTTATGAGAACATCGTCTGATCAAGTGATCGCTACCGTTTTCTCAATAAAATTATATGTCAACGAGACTTTTTTTTTTTTTTTTTTTTTTGGGGGGGGGGGCATTTTAGACCTCTTTTATTAAGCATATAGATATATATATTGGCCAAGCCAAAGACTTGGAAAATGGTTGCGCGCCATATTATCGATCACTTGGAAATTTAGCTTGGGTTGAAACCAGCAAGTTCTCCAAGCTCTTCCACCTCCTTGGCTAAACCTTCCAGCTTCTCTGCCAGCTCCATCAGTGAGAACACAAAGCATGCTATTGCAAGTCCCTCAGCTGTATCATGTTTTCCTAGTTTGAAAGGAGACATGACCTGACTAAGCCCTTGTCTTGCTAATTTTAACCTTGGCACTATGAAAGGCTCTGACTGGCACCGTCTCATTTTCTTGATGCTCTCTCCCAGCTCTCTCAGAGTCCATGCAAGTGATGAGCTGGCTGCCTCACAAGGTTCTTTGATTGACTCCCTCAAAGCTTGCAGGGGCTATGATAACACAATTTCCATGGTTTAGGTCAACAGATTTCAGCAACTTAAATGGAAAAATTGAAAGAAAAGTCAGTATATATATATATATATTACCTCTTTGGAAGAATTAAGAGAACCCTTGAGTGAAAGTATGATGGCAGCAACTTCTCTAAGAACCTCGCCAATTTTTTGGTATTTCTCCCAAGGGTGGAACAGCCCAAATTTTCCATGCCACGGTTCCCATTTTGCAAAATTAACCTAAAAACACCAGACTCCATATTTTTATTGAATGCTTGAGCAAAAGAGATAGCAGGAAACATGGGGAAAAAAAATTACTCAGGACAATCCTGCAGATAAATAGGCAGCACAAGTCAGTGAATTGAGGTGAGAAAATTATACCAAGGATTCATCCTTTGCCTTGGAGTTTAGCACTGATATGCAGTTCCTGAAACTAGCAATTGGATGAACTGACTGGTTTTCCTTGTCGCCGGCTAATCTGAAAAACTCCTCTACGCATCCTGCAAAACAGTAAAAATATAAAAACTGATCTGCTTGAATTCTTAATTAATCTGTTGAATTGCCAACCTTCGATGGAGCTTGCAAGGTCTTCGAATCTGGAGACCATAGAATTATGAATCTCATCACTAGCCCACGCGGGGAAAAAAAATAAGGTTGTGCAAATGCAGATAGCGAAGCCCATAACAATCATCATGAGACGTTCACGAGCTATTTCCATGACGTTTTCTTCACGTAAACCGGATACCGAGACCAGATTGAATGTGAGGATGAATATCATTACTCCATAGTCATATCTCTTCTTAATGTTTGGAATCAGTCTAGCATATGTTGCTGCCCCGCCTGATCCACGGTCAATATTGAGCGATCAGTCTCAAAATAATTTAAATGACTGGTTCGGCAATAAAAGATAAATATTATACTCACCTTTGACACGGTATTATGGAAATTATAAAAACAGTTAAAATGTTTGAAAATATTACCAAAACTCTTGAAACTGTGTTGGCCTCAAAAACTTTATTGTTAAAGAAAAAAAAACAATGATTGTCGCCGCAATATTCTTCTCTTCTTTCTTTGATTGATTGCTGATTTGAATTTGAATTTTTTTTTTTTTTTGCTGATATTGAATTCTGGGAATGATGAAAACGTTACCAAAAATAAAGAGAGAAACACCAACGATAAAAGGGTTGCCGATTCCACCAACTTGTTCCCCTAAAATTGCCGCTAAACATCCCAACCCGCCTCCTAAAACAGTCCCAATTCCTCGATAGAATCCCTTGCCAAGCGTAGCTCCTGAAATGCACGTGTGATGAAATAAAAGTTTATTTGGAGCACGTAGCATGCATTCATTAATTACCAAATATTAAAGTTTAAGCAAATTAATACTATATACTATATCTATGGCATGGACCAACCTGCGTGGAACTCAAAGATGACAACAACAGTCATTATAGCCCACATCGCATTATCGTCTCCAACTTCCTTGCAGAGAGGGTCAACGAAGTAGACAAGAGAAACCAAAACCAGAGCACTTCCAACTTTGATACAGTGAATAATTTTCTTTATGCTGTCCTTATTTTTCTGGACAAAAGAAACGATAGGACTTAGAGAAACTTGGAATTTCCTTTTCTCTTTGAGATCAGCGAATCCCTGATCTCCATCTGAAATAGGAATTACAGTTGAACCCATTATTAGGAGGCGATAACTCTACTATTTTTTTTTCTCTCCTTGATAAAAAATATTAACTTGATTGTTGAATGGCTAGGGTGGGGAGAGGAGCAGCTATTTATAATAGCAAGGATCGATGGCTTGGGATGTAAAGTGAAAAGACAGTAATTTGTGCGTAGCTTCAAAGTGGACACAGGCCTTCACATTTCAAATCACACTTACATATTTCGACTATTAACAAAAAAAAAAAAATCACACTTACATGGAGTAATGCACTGAAACATGCAAAACTCCATTTATCTTAACGTAGGGTTCGTTTTAGTGAGCTTAGTGATCCTAGTGGAACACCTTGAACAACACAAGTGTACCTTCTGTTACTTTAATGTGGAGGATGGTCTTTTCGCAACACTTTTGATATATAAATATTTTTATTATTAGTATTCATGCTAGGATTTTAATCTAATATCAATTGTAAGTTTGATTATGTGTTTTATTTTGTATGCTATAATTATATTATTATATTTATGTTGAAAGCATGTTTACCATGAGTTTTTATTTTGTATACTTACAGTTTTAAATTTTTATTAACTCTAGGCCTTCCTTAAACATATTGTATGTTTGAGTGCTCTTTATATAATAAATTAAACATCATTAATTATTGTTCTAATACTTTGAAAACATGTAATAGCAATATCAGAACTCTAGGTCCCAAAAGAGTCGGGAATGTTCATGGTTAAAAGTCTTTTTATCTACTGATTGGCTAGCCAATCTGATTAAAAGTTGGTGACTATTGACTAAATGCCTTTCTTTCTATATTTTCTTGTCGAGGTCAAAAAATTTAATTTGGTGATCAATTATATTTTTATTTCAAGCTAAACTTAGACGTGTGTGTGTGTAAGCCAAATTAGTGAAAAAGAGTACATGAATTGAAATTGTCACAGCAATAGCAAAAGCAAAAGCAACAACAACAGAGCTAACAAAATCATAATAGGCAAAAGAGACTCGGAACCAACCCAAGAAAAGAAAAGGGTTGGTGCTGCCTAGCAAAGCATCAAATTAAAGAGCTATATGGCACATACCAGAAGCCCATGAGTGTTAGCACCCAAATAGTCTCTTTTAAAATTAATTTTTTCAAAAATTTTTTAGCTTCTAAGAAATGAAAAAACCTAAACATCAAGCTTTAAAATTAATTAATATATAAAATCATATCTTAACGTACCTTGTTTTTATTTTTTTAATATTTATAAATTATTTTGATGTGTGGTTATTAAAAATAAATTAAAAAAAATTATTTTGATATATTTTTTAATAAAAAAACATTTTAAAACACAATGTTTATCATTATTCTAGACATTAACGTAAAAACTAAAACCAGAAAGTGACCCACTTACACATCGCAGTAGGATTTATCCTAATAAATTTATATGTGCCACTTTCTATTGTCTGTGACGTGATGATGCTGTGTAGCTCTTCAAGTTTTTTTGGTTTGCATTCAAGACAACATCATGTTCTATCTTGTTTCTTATCGTCGGAAGAGAGCTCCTCTGAATGCACAAACCACCGAAGTCAGTGTCACAATTACTAATTAATATGGTATTGATGTGGACGCAGTAGAGCCCTTCTATTATCAAATTGAAGATGACAGGTAAATTAATTTAATTTAACCAATTAAGAGTGAAGAAAAAAGATATTATTAAAGTTAATAATCAAGCGGCAATGATTCAGACCTCACTAATTTCATTTTCTTTAACTAAATTAATACAATGAAGTACAAAATAATAATAAGTTTGTGCAAATTTTAAAATAAATTTTTTTTGTTTAATATGATCTTGTATTTAACCAGATATATAAAATAAAAAGACAAAAAGCATAATAAAACAATCTAAATATTTTTGAAAGCAAAAAAAATAAGATTGGTCTCAAGACCAATAGTTTTTTTTTTTTGTTATTATTGTGTCAGCTAAAAGACAATTTGTTATTTGACTAAATAAGAAATATAATAAATAAATAAAATATTGAAGTATTTTTTTTTAAAAAAATTCATCATTCAATCCTAATTTGCCATATATTATTTTTTTAATTTGATTCTTATTTTTTTAATTATTTTTTTAGTTGTTATTTTTTTGTTTTCAATTTCACCGTTCAAATAAAAAAAATTATTTTTTATTTTAATTTTGATCCTCGTTCTTTTTATTGTTTTTTTGTTCAATTAATTTTTCTTTTTAATTTTACCCTTCAATCAAAAATTAATTTTATTTTGTATTTCAATTTTAATTATCATTCTTTTAATTTGTATTTTTTTTATTTATTTTATGTAATTGATATTATTTTTCCAAGTTAACGATGGTCCTGGATCATGAGTTTGAAAAGTTAACGATGGTTGACATCTGTTTTTTACTTATGTTCTTTTCACCTTTGTGATTTCTTATGTTTTTTTTTTCTATTGAGTTATCTTGATTTTATGACCTAAATTGCAGGTTTAGCGGGTTAGCTTGTCCCTTATTCCTTGAATTACAAGTTCGTTATGTTAGTTTAGATTGAATTGAGCTGGGTTTTTATTATTCTTTTTTTAACCAATTTCATACTTCTATATTTAATAGGTTAAGAATTGCGCTATATTATTTGTTCTATTTTACAAAAATATTTTTTACCAAGTTGTTGTTATTATTATTATTTTAATTTGTTTCATCTGTTGTCATTATTTATTTTTTTATCACTTGATTAAAATAAAATCAATTTATTTGATCCAATATAGTCTATTATATGAAAAAAAAAATTTCTTTTTTAAATTTTTTTGCACTATTTGAATATCTTTTTTTATCACAGAAATGGCCTCGGGACGTAACTCGGCTACACAACTAGTTAAAACTACACATGGTCCTTTTTAAGCAGGATTGATCATAATGGTAGATAATAAGGTATGTGGTGTTTAATCTCTAATTTTGCTGTGATCTACACGTGTATAATTTTTATGGTCCCAAAAATCTTAGATACTGTTATATTTTTTGTGCTCATATTTATAATTTTCTTACTAAAAAAAAATCAAGCTATAAATAGATTTACAAATGCAAGGACTAATTAATTATTTTTGAAACAAGAGATTGTACTCAATCTATTTAACAAAACTATCAGGACTGATTTAGAATTTACTAAAAAAAATCCCAGCTATGGCGCATCATGATCGGCACGACCAACAATTCAAGTCTACCGAGTCCCGGTCACCGCTGGCTTCCGATTGGACAACTCCCACTCCCTCCCCAGTAGAAATCTAGCCACTGATTCACCCACATGCCCGTAATGTGCTAATGAAAGTACGGTAGCCGGTAGGTGCGTGTTCTTCGGGGTCCTCAGATCAACAATGGCCATTCGGTGGTGCCATCACTTCATACTGTAAACTTTGCATCCATTTCTTGGGGTACGAAGATCGTACCTTTCCATTTCCACTCGTCTGGGATGGTTAGTTTTTTTTTTATATATATATATATGGAGAAGGGGTCAGGAAAATGACCAATTTTTTTAAGCGACAATGTTATTAATTTTATACAATTCAACTTTTTTTTTTTTTATGTTATTTTTTTTTAATTTTATTTTTTAATATTATATTATTTTGAAATTAAGCTTTTTATTTTTTTTCAAATTTGTTTTATATAAAGTTATCTTAATTTTATAGATTTAATTTATTTATTTTCATGATTGTAATTTTTAATATTAGATTTGATAAAATAAAATATCGTGGTTTTTTTTTTATTTTTTTTATAAAATTAATTGTAATTTTAACAAGTTATTTTTTTTTTCCCCTCATATAATCGAGGAGAGGGGTTATTCACTGAATAGAAAAGGTTAAATAAGTTGTAGGTGCCATGGCCTAATTATCAACTTATTAGCCTAATCATGATCAAGTGACCTAAGATATCATTACTTGAGTTAAATGGGGCGGCAGCCATGCAAATAAGCATCTACAACTGTAGATTTATGTGTTGCCGCTCTATCTACCTCAACGTTATCGTGTTAAAGAAGAAGGACAACGATGTGTTCCAGATGCCGGAGCACTTCAAAATTTTGTCGCTGCTCAGCGATCGCCACCCTCGTAAGCACTAATTAATGGGCGGCTGGAGAAATCAGGCGCTTTGCACAGCTAGCCTAAGGGGAACCCATTTTTTTGGCTGTATATTTTCTTTATGAATTGGGCACTTCAAAAAGAAAATCCTGACATATTTATTAAATTTTTTTAAGCTCTAATATTATATTAAATTTAATATGATATTAAAATTTTGATAATAAAATTTTTGAATGTTTAAAATTCACTATATTTATTCTTTTTAATTAAATTAAATATAAAATAGTAGCGGGTTATACAAATTTATATATTTAGAAACTTAATTTATGTGATGAGTATATTGTAACCTTATTATTTTTATATTACTTAACTTATATTCTTGTATTTATTCAAAACATGGGATATGTTCATTAAATTCTCCCTTACTTGAAGCCCGTCTTTCACAACTTGTGAATTGATTTGGATTGTAAAATTTTTGTTGAGTTACAAAGTTTTTTTTAAAACTCTAAAATTATATTAAATTTAATATGATATTAAAATTTTGATAATAAAATATTTAAATATTTAAATTTTACTATATTTATTCTCTTTAATTAAATTAAATATAAAATAGTGGTGGGTTCGTTTTAAAAACTTAAACTTTTCCATGAGTATATAACATCTTTCTTTTTTTTATATTACTTTATATTCTTGTATTTATTAAAAAAATGAGATATGTTCATTGAATTCTCCCTTATTTGACAACTGGTGAATTGATTTGAACTGTAGAATTTTTGTTGAGTTACGAGGCTTTTTTAAAGCTCTAAAATTATTTTAAACTTGACACGGTTTTAGAAATGTAATAACCATGCCATCACAACACGTTCTCTTTAATTAAATTAATGGAATTGTACAAGTTTTACTAAATATAAAATTATTTTTAAGAACTCACATGATAATATATTTCTTTACAAGGTTGAATATTTTTCAAATTTATTTATGTTTAAAAGAAATGAAAGTGGACAATTATGAGCTCATGATCACATCAACTTGTGATTCAAGTTAATGATTAAGGATTTTTTTTGAATTGTAATATCAGAGTATTTTTTATTTAAAAATATATAAAAATAATATATTTTTTTATTTTAAAAAAATTATTTTTAATATCAACATATTAAAATAATATAAAAATATAATTTTTAACTTAAAAAATTTAAAATTTAATAATTTGCACTTTGTTTTCAATCACCCTCGAAGAAGTGGGATGGTTGCAGGGGCTATCTAGATTTTTGTAAGCAGATATGTTTTCTTTTATCTTTGATGGCCGAGGTCGTATCTGCACTGACGATGTTTTCAAGTAAATTTCCGTTATTGCTTCAACTTTCACATGTCCTGGTCAAAGTGGCTGTCCAATTGCTCACCAAGAGCTTCTGGAACCAGACAATTAATCTTTCTTTTCATCTATAGTGTAAAATAAACTCAATATCGAGCATGCAATTTGTGCATTACGACTGTAAACATCACTAAATGAAAATCAACTAGCTAGCGTGATAACTCTTAGCATATAGTCTCAAAAATACTTCCTGGACCAAATATATACATATAGTAATGGATTAATATTTATTTTATTTTCATTTCTTTCCAAGTATTTCAGATAACATAGTATATTTAGTGGAGCTCCATCGCAATCCGTAACCATGCCACTTTTTCTGTTCAATGGCCTCCTAATTGAGACATGTAAAAGAACCGATCAAGACTTCTCATGATAAAATACAGGTTCCGTAAAAGAAATTTTTCAAGAGTTTCCTCTGTTAACGGCAACACTATCAAAGTGACTTGCGCAGATCCATTTTCCACGCCACCACTAGCTCAGGTAGTCCCGGGTCCAGACAGGTGGTGGGAAACTTCTTTTCACTTGAAATCAACCGTACCCTTGTTGAGCGACAGGAGTTTCCTTAAATTCCCGGCCACGTGAAGTTGCAGATGCCCAGGCCCGGGAGGGTGTTCAACAGAAGAAGAAACGTTTTCAATTGTCTTCAACGTGTCGTCGATTTAGGCAAGGATGCCAAGTTGCTGAAAGAGAACAAATCTTTTAGTGAAGAGTCCACTGAACCATGTAAATCTAGTTGCTGAAGGTAGTGATGCTGGTGCCCCCTTTCTCCATGACAGCGCGATAGGCTCGTGCTTTTTATTTGCAAGACTAGGAAGGGAAGCTAAAGTAGAAGCGTGCGTATTGAAAAGGAAACTATCTTGTATTCGTTTCAGCAGATCATGATCACATTATTGCTGGTGATGATGCTTTTTATTGAAAACTAAAACAAAATCCATTATGGAAATTTGAAAGAATAAAAAAATCGACAGAGCAAAATCATATGAACTCCTTTCGTTTTCTTCTTCTTCTTCTTTGGGTTTCTACTTGGTGTCCCTGGTGCTGGGCCAGTTGTGTGTGTTTTTCAGAGCAATTTATTTTTGAAGGGTGGCCCTTCCCCTCTGGGCCTAGGCTTATTGTTACCTAAACGAATTGTAGAAAACGAGGCCCAAAATATCGACCTCGAATGGTTTGAAAGGAGCACTAGCAGTGAAGTTGCCTTCACATGAGTTCAGTAAATTGGACCTGGGCCGATGGAAATTCTTCAAATAGCAGCACTCAATTTAATTTTTTTAATTTTTTAAAATTGGTTTGATATAAGGACATCTATTGAAACAATTAATACATGCTATTCATGAAACTGACTAATAATTTTTTCCCCCTTGTTTTCAGTGATTCTACTTTGTTTTTGAGGCATTTAATTATAGTTTAGCTGTCAAAGTCTCGGAGAACTAAAACCATGGGCCTCATTGTATTGGTGGTCCAGTTTTCAATGGTCCTGCCCGTCTCAGTAATGTTTATAGGCGTTCATGTTTTTATGAATAAAAAAGTTTATTTGCGTCATTAAATTGCTAAAAGCATAACTCAACACCAACATTCCCCGTCTCTTTCTTGCAGCCATAAAAGGTTGAATTTAGCATTTAAAACTTGAAAATCTTAAACACACAGCAGTGGAAATATATATCAAAAATAAGATAATTAATACGTTACTATATAAAAAAAGTATGATCTATACATTAAATATTTAACTCAACAAGAATATCCTTCAATTCTCTAACAATCACACGTATTGATATGATTTTATCGGTGATTATTAAACATATTATCTTATCTTAAACAAATTATTCACACCAAAATTAAAATTAAATACTTAAGTACTCCATGCAAGGAATATTTTAGTTCCTACTCACCTCACATATAATTGCTAAAATTTAAAATAATAAAATTACATCTAGATTCAACAACCATATATATATATATATCAAATTAAATCTTGTTTATCTTTTTTTGTAATGGATTCTTAGTTATTGCCTTATTCTATCTTTATAAATTGTCTCGAGTATATTAAAACTGAATTATTTAAAATATAATAATTTAATTATCGAAACTACAATGTCACTACAATCATGTTAAAGTTCACATCGCATATATACATACCTCTGTGTTTTTTGTTATCTATATATATATTTTGTTATTTGAATAAAAACTCATTAGACCTGAGTAGTAGATTACTAAATATCATGTTTTTAGCCGAGTTAAAAGATGACATAATTTTTTTTTAAATATCTATATTTTTAATATTTATGGATTAAAAATAAAAAGAATGGCGGTGTAATATTTGAGAGATCATTCCTCTTCGACATGGTACAGTGCGTCAACATGACCAATTTGTTTCGTGGGAAATCCAGCAAATTGATCACCGAGAAAATGTCTAAAAACAAGCCACTAAAGAGTAAGTGTTCCAATGGAGGTACACAAGATAAAAGTCAAGAAAACAAGAATCAAGAGCCCTAAGAACAGACATGGACACCATGAGCTAGCTAATCCATAAACAATCTCTTTGAGCAACAAGAGAAGCATATGCATCACACCAGCATGCGACACTAAAAGGGTAAGTTATTTTCTATTCCCATTTTCCAAGGACAGACCCTTTGTTCGGAGCTGCCAGTCTAGCTACATTGCAGTCTGGTATTCTGAAGAACATTGATCACTGCATGCGTACAATACACGTACACAAGACAAAAAAAAAAAAAAAAACAAGAATTAAGAGCCTGAACATAGCCACCGGGAGCTAATTCATAGAAAATCTTTCTGAGCAACAAGAGAAGCATGCATGCGCATCGCACCAATACGAACGCCCAACTAAAAAGGTAGGTTATTTTCATTCTCATATTCAATGAAGACTCTTAGTTCGAATCTGCCAGTCTAGTTGTCTGTTTGGTAGCGGTGGCTTTTATACCGCTACACCACCAAACCCAGCCTACCTGGATCCCGAAGTCAAAGGGACTGGCGCCTTGTTCTTGGAGTAGCTGCGGGATGCAAATTGCCATGGAGTTATAGTCAAACAGGACACTTCTCTCTTTTTCCACGTTTACGTTAGCATATATAATTGGTTAAGTTTACTTTAACTCGGAAATTAGTTTCTCCTTGGATCTCCAATTATAATACTGAATCATATGCGTCTGTATGCTTCTTTTAGAGCACATGAATTCGATGCTGCAGTTTTTTGTCTAAAAATTATTTCTGAAAAAAATCGATTTAGTGTATTTTTGATTGTATGATTAAGATAATTCTTCATTTGGAAAATTTAAAATTAATATATTTATTAATTATTTCTAACGTATTATTATCAAAACTATTAAAAGAAAATTAATGAAATATAAATTTGACAGGATATAACAAGAGGGGGCTACGATTCTCGTTAGCAAAAAAATGGTTTTAGCCTCGGTAGATGCAAGAGCTGTCACCCTCAGTACCGCTACCACTATTAATTATTTGAATAAGAATAAATCTGTTGATTGAGTCAGCGAGGAAAAGAGGTCTTGTGCTATTTTATTGATTTTTGAAAAAAGTGATAGATTTATATATGGTTATGACGGGTTTGGTATTGTATTAATTTTTATGGTCCTGATTTAACAAAAACAAGTTAAGAAAAGGTATGGTTAAAGTTTAGCCAGTTCTATCTAGATATTTGTTTGATAAAAATTGTAATTGAGATTTATGAATAGTAAAACATATGTATAAGATATTTAGATAAAATTATGGTTAAATTGATCTAGATAATAATGTTAGCAAAAAGAACAAGTAATTTTTTTTTAATATTTAATTACACTAATTTACATTTTATTAACATTAAATTTTATAAACAACCACACGAATTACAATAATTTTTTTATTGCCTGCTCTGGTTTCTCTATTGATCAGATCTGGTTTCTTCATTTTTTTTTTTTGTCTTTCCTTACAAACGGTAGGAAACGAGCAGGGCAGGGACTTTTACGGTAACCCTGGGCAGACATTAGAGCTTGCTCGTTTAGGGTGAGAAAAGAAGTAAGCAGTGGCTCCAATAATGAGGATGGGAAGAGCACTGTCACATGCACAAAAAAAGAAGATATACAGCACGTCTTGCGGCAGTCCTATAAAAAAATTTAAGAACCCAACTGAAAAAGCATTTATATTACTGCTGTGCAATTAAGTGCGTTTTCAACTTGAATTTTATGTGGAACCCGCTTCACCAAACTCAATTTTATTCGGAACCAAACAAGTATTAACTGTGGTTCACCGTGAATGTGAAATCCACGGCGCAAACAAAACGCGGCTGTGCAATTAACTGCGTTTTTCAGCTTAAATTTTTGTGGGACTGCTTCACCAAACTCAATTGTCTACCACGTTTGTTCTCCATGGACATGAGAAGACAGATTGACCAAAGTGAATGTATTGAGCTCTAGAGTTCAGGACACTCACGAAAGCCAATAAAAAGACAGAGACAGAGGTACTTTTCCAAGAAATCATATCGTTTTAATAATTAGTAAATAGTTAGTTGACAAGTGTTTGTGGTGGCAGCTTCGATCCTAATTCCCATTCCACTAATCCCAACGCCCAGTCTTCGGCCTCCCAAGAGACCTGATCCCTCACCAAACACGCGCGCACACGCGCTCGATGTCACACCAACTAACATTACCAGTATACAGACCACCTCATAATTAAGAGGTATTTAATCAGAGGAAAAGGGAGAACCGCGAAACTGTCTGGTAGAACCACCAGTCAAAACCCCAAGGCCTTGTCTAATTTTCTTTCCCTTGTAATAAACAAATCAAATAGTGACATGTTTTAATTTCTTTCTTTCTTCTCCCGCAGTCTAATTCTCCTTTACAGTGACATGTCTTGATCTGTATATATTTGAGGAGCCCTAACTACTACTCCATTAATCTCTCCCATAAGATTTCAACAATATATACATATATAGCAAGCTAGCTAAAGCAGTAACAGTAGACGTAAAAGAATCTCTTCAAAGTCATGCACACAGCTACCTTTCTTACTTTTGTTTGTTTCTCTCCTTCTTCACTCTTGTCTTACCTGCAAGTCTGCTCTCTGCAATTGTACCTTCTCTTCTTCTCCTTCTCCTTCCCCTTCCCCTTCTGTTCTCTCATTCAAAACTACCTTCCATCTTCTTTTCTCTATTAATTAGTTGGTACTCGAGAGTTTGATTTTCGGTTCAGATCATATGACCGAGTCCCTTCCCTTCGTCTCCTTAAAACTTTTATAAGATAAAGGACAGAAGTGACTAATTTTTTTTTCAATTTTGGCATCTTCTTTTATCTGACTTATTTTGTTAGCAAAGAGAGAGATACCTGGAGTATTAGAAAGAGAATAGGCTCTGATCTGGTGGTGATCAATATACAGTTGCAAGAATGGCTGCCCCGCTCAGTAGTCGCTTGCAGACTATGCTGCAGGCCGCGGTGCAATCTGTACAATGGACTTACAGTCTGTTTTGGCAAATGTGTCCTCAACAAGGGTAAGTTTCTTCCAGAAATTATTAAATTAACGCATCCCCTACATATTTTATTTGTCATAGACTGATAGTATACGTAGAGCTTCAAAACACTTCATCTTCATATCTCTTGGAGAAGTTAATGTCAATATCAATGAATTTAGTTAGCATTAATTACTACTCTGTGGTTCAGGATCTTAGTGTGGGGAGATGGGTATTACAATGGACCAATCAAGACTAGAAAAACAGTGCAGCCAATGGAGGTTAGTACTGAAGAAGCCTCCTTGCAAAGGAGCCAGCAGCTTAGAGAGCTCTACGATTCATTGTCTATAGGAGAGACCAACCAGCCAGAACGGAGGCCTTGCGCTGCCTTGTCACCGGAAGACTTAACGGAGACTGAATGGTTTTATCTGATGTGTGTGTCCTTCTCTTTCGCTCCTGGTGCTGGGTAAGTTTGTATGCGTTTCCGTTTCCTTTTCATGCTTTAATTTTTCCCCAGAATTTCCAGTTGTTTGATTTACATGAATGCAAATTTACAATTGAAGCAAAACCCAGTAAATCAGTCTGCAAGTAAAAGTAGAAATATATATAATGTGTATGTGGGCGATTGACTTCTTTTGTTGTTTTATTTTTATGCTAGCTGTCATGATCTTAGGCTTGGTTATACCTGTGAAACCTACTCTCTTTACTTCTCTGAAAACTTTTGGTGTGATAGAATTCAAATATTTCCAATCCAAGAATGTTGGAGATTTAATTTATTATAGCTGGATCTAATTCAATTATTGCCTTTTTGAAGAGATAAACAACCAGACCACAGCAATGCACTCCCCTCCTTGTAAGAGAAAGGCGTGGTATCATGATAATATTTGTTTTTTAATTTTCTTTTCAAATCAAATAATATTAGATTAAAAATATATATATAAATATTAATTTTAAACAGAAAAACAATTCAAATTTTTAACAAAAATACGGCGGCAGCCACGTTGCCAAAATTGTTTTAAATGCCAAGAAGGCTGGATAGTATTGGTAGAAACATTATAGAGGACAGCAAGCAGGATACTTTAATTTGTGGTAGACTGCAGGACAGACAATAAAAATGAAAGGGCCTGCTTTTGATTTAATTGTTCTGGAGAAGAAGCTGACGGATGATTGATTGATCGTCTATATGGACGTCTATGCTGGGAAAGGTGTTACTTTAGCTGGTTGCAACAGGTGCATGTTGATTAGGTGAGTGGGCTTTGATGTCCACCTTCTTCCCTGCGTAGAGCATACTGGGATTCTGGTTAAAAATGTTCATGAAAGCGCAGCTCGGTACGTAAATATGGTTTGGAGTTTAGATTGAAAACTACGATAGTGATTGATGGGCAAACTATTCAAGAGACTGTAAAAAGGAGAAGTACTGGTGAATTTTGCGATAATTATTGGAGGGGTACTTTCAAAACTGGGGCCATTGACCAACTTCACGAGTACTGGCCATAGATGCCATTTATTTTCACAAGACACAGAGCTAGCTAGAACCCTTGTCAAATGGGAATATTTGGCAGCTCTTCTTCTCTAGCTCCACGCGCTATTCCACTCCAAACTCTCATGTCTCCTCTTTGTTCTTGTTCATGCACTCCATTAATGTTACAGCTTTTACGGCCTAGGCTATCAAATAACTGATTAATTGCTCCCCACAAAGTTCTGTTCTTAGTAATATATAGTATGGAATTAATGAAGTGCGGCAATGAAGCATGTCGCTCTTGTTTCGGATATTTATGTATCCAGCGGTGGAAGCGACTTTATATATTAATCATTTACCGATGCAATTTCTATTTTTTGTCTCTAAGAAATCCGTTTCTTGCCAAATATATTAGTTCATGCGTATCGTGTAATAAGAATTAATGGGAAATCATTATATTTGGATTTTACTTGCAGGTTACCAGGAAAGGCCTACGATAGGAAACAACATGTGTGGCTTACAGGTGCAAACGATATTGATAGCAAAACTTTCTCTAGAGCTATCCTTGCCAAGGTATTATTTTGCTTCGATCTGCCTTCATTTTGATGATATGCGTTCAATGGCTTTATTAAATGGTTCTATAATTAAATGGTCCTTGAATTAATGAATTAGCTAGCCAGGAAGGTAGGCAAAGTTTTGATCATGATGTGTACGAAACATGATCATTGTAACATGTGTACCTCAAAAGGGAAAAAAAAAAAACAAGAAAATTATTGTTTAGTTACATGTTTTTCTTTTCATCATTCCATTCTTAATTTCAATTTACCAACTATTTTTCTTACTGGAAAAAAAAACTAACTGTCTTCTCTCTCATTTTCTGTTCATGAACCTCCTGATCCATCATATTAATGTTGTGCTAGAGTGCTGGAGTTCAGGTAAATTTACTGATCACCCATGTCATTACATCATTTACTATGTACTTGTCTTTTGTTTTTCTTTCTTCTAGATCCAAGCTATAACTTTCACACACGATTTTAACATGCTAACGTGTGTGTGTGTTCATGCAGACTGTGGTATGCATCCCTCTCCTTGATGGCGTGGTTGAATTTGGAACAACCGACAAGGTGAAAGAATTACACCTGTGCTGTATTTTCTTGAATGTTTCTTTTTATAGCTATCCATACCAGTGCTTCAAATTGTTTAACAATTGGGGGCATTGGCATTTTGTAGGTGAAAGAGGATCTTGGGTTTATCCAACACGTAAAATCCTTTTTCAGTGACCACCACCACCTTCCTCCCCCAAAACCAGCTTTATCAGAGCACTCCACTTCCAACCCTGCCACCTCATCAGACCATCCTCGCTTATATTCTCCACCCATCCCTCCCTTCTATGTGTCTGCAGACCCGCCAGCCAATGCGGACCAAATGAATGAGGATGAAGAAGAGGAAGAAGAAGAAGATGATGATGATGACCAGGATGATGAAGAGGACCAGGAGTCAGACTCAGAAGCTGAAACCAGTCGCGAAGCTCTCTTAGAACCGTGTCAGGCTCAAAACCCTCTTCAAGTGGCAGTAGTTGAGCCGAGCGAGTTGATGCAACTTGAGATGTCTGAGGGTATCAGGCTTGGTTCTCCTGATGATGGATCTAATAATTTGGACTTGGATTTTCCTCTGATTAGCCCAGAGAGCCTGATGGATCACCAGAGCCGAGCTGACTCGTTTAGAACGGAGTCTGCCCGGAGGTGGGCGCCAATGTTGCAAGACAACCCTTTCAGTGGTAGCCTTCAACCATCAGCTTCAGGTAAATAAATTAATAGAGTGTGTGTGTTTGCATGTGTTGATTCTTAGGAGAAGGGAACACAACACAAATCGGGTTCCAGAAATTTGGCTTTTAGGGTTGTAGACCACAACAGTGATGACATGAGGCAATCACTCATCGACGATGACCCTACGGTTTTAAGTTTCACCCTCCTTTGATATTGGTGTTGCTTTTTTTAAAGTTACGGTTTCGAGTACAAACAATCGGAATCGAATTTCACCTTTCACAAAAAAATAAAATTAATTAATAATCTAAGAAATTTAGTTATGATCCTTTCCAGCTTGATCATATCAACAGATCACTGTTTTGAACAATTATATTACAGCAATCTTTTTCAGTCCTGAACCCACATAGCCGGTACGTAGTTTAGACCCTTAGGCTTGTCCATGGCTTCCAGTAGAAAGCAGATTGTTCCATTTGCCAATCCTTGAAAGTCCTGCTTCATGGGGTCTGATCAGGCGAACAGGACAAAAAAACACCGCACTGTACACTTTGTTAGTATACTGGTTCAGCCTGTTCCCTTTCCTTAAACACGTGCTAGATTAAGGCAAATGTTCTAGGGTTTGGTTGGGTGGCACTGCCTGCCAGCGAACATTCAAGTTTCAACTAACCAATGCAAAACAATCTTGACTAGGCACTGACCCTTCAAAAGTCTTGTTAGCTTCCACCTTCACAGCACCCCTTGATCCATAATCACGCACATCATTAACCTAATCCTACAAAATTCCAGTTCTACTTATTTTAAGTGGTTTTATCTGCCAAAAAAGGCTTAACTTTTATATATATATATATATATTATATATATTTGCAGGATCGCCTCCGCTAGTAGACTTGGCGCAAGAGGACACGCACTACTCCCAAACTGTCACCACCATCCTCCAAAACCAGCCAATTGAGCTTGCAGCAGAGCCATCGCTAAATGCATACGAGGCATACTCCACCGAATCAGCTTTTGCCAAGTGGATGAACCGCTCGGATCACTGCCTCAACGTACCATTCGAGACCACCTCCCAATGGCTACTAAAGTACATTCTATTTACCGTACCATACCTTCACAGCAAATACCGGGAAGAAAATTCCCCAAAGTCACGTGACGGTGACGCAACCAATAAGTTCCGCAAGGGGACCCCACAAGATGAGCTCAGTGCCAATCACGTGCTGGCCGAACGACGCCGTAGAGAGAAGTTAAACGAGAGGTTCATAATATTAAGGTCACTAGTGCCATTCGTGACCAAAATGGATAAAGCATCAATATTAGGGGACACGATTGAATACGTGAAGCAATTACTTAAGAAAATTCAGGATCTGGAGGCGTGTAATAAACAGATGGAGAGTGAGCAACGTTCAAGATCGGTGGACCCACCACAGACGATCACTACTTCCACTAGTTTGAAAGAGCAAGATTATGGGGTCACAGTGGCGGACCGGGCTAGGAGTGTTGGCCCAGGATCAGACAAGAGGAAGATGAGGATTGTGGAGGATTATACCACTGGCCGTGCCCAGCCCAAATCGGTGGATTCATTGCCATCGCCAGAGCCGATGGTCGATGTAGAACCGGAGATCAGCGTAGAGGTGTCGATAATAGAGAGGGACGCATTGATAGAGTTGAGATGTGGCTACAGAGAGGGGCTTTTACTTGACATAATGCAAATGCTGAGGGAGCTCAGGATAGAAACCATTGCAGTCCAGTCTTCTTCGAACAATGGGATCTTTGTAGGGGAATTGAGGGCCAAGGTATGCCTTTACTTTCTACCATGCAAAAACACCCCATCATCATCATCTTCTGTGCTCTTGTTTTGTTAATTTGTAGACAGAAATATATAAATTATATGCCTCGACTAACTCCTGAGTTTATGTTGGCAGGTGAAGGAGAATGTTAGTGGAAAGAAGTTGAGCATCGTGGAGGTGAAGAGGGCAATACGTCTAATAATACCCCATGATTGAGTAGAGACTTTCGCTCTATATTTAGGGAAACCCAACGAACGAACTGACATTTTTCCTTCTGATAAATTCTGCTTACTTGTGTATAACCTAGAATATTGTTCGGATCCTCGTTAAGATCAAGTGGCTATCCCTGATATGTAATCTAACAATAAACAACGCTTGTATGATACTCAGCAGTTATAGAAGTAGAACCGAGAAAAGCCGAGCAGCTAATCTTTCCATGAAGATCAGGAATTCACTAATCCTTAAACTTTAAGATTTTGGTAATATCATGAAAAATAAATTAATTTTTTTAGTGTTTAATTATATCATGAAAAAAAATTTATTAATAATTTTTTTTAAAATTTATTAATAATTTTTTTTAAAATTTATTAAAATAATAAGAAAAAAATACAAACAAATACAAATTTAAAGGTTGAATGAGAATGAAATTGAAAAAAAATAATCTAATTTCATAAATTATTTTAAATAAAATAAATAACATCAAAATAATAGAGATCAAATCTAATAGATAAAAAAGTTAAAATATAGTGAAATTAAAAAAAAAAATTACAATTTCATAAGTTATTTTATATAAAATAAATAACAATAAAAATAATATCCAAATCTGATAAATAAAAAATTTCAATTAAAAAAGTGATAAAAGAAAAACAAATAACAATCATAAAAATAAAAATCAAAATTAATATAAAAATCAAAATTTAAAGGATAAAATTGAAAAAAAAAATATTCAAAATAAAAAATATAATAATAAAAAATTTAAAGATTAAATTTAATATATTCAACAAATAAAAAGATATTTCAAAAACATTCATAATTTTTAGAAAATATTTTCTGTTTAAAATAAAAAGAAAATACATTCCTAAAAATCAAGTTATATTTTCTTTTAACTGAAAAATATTTTCTGCTAACTAACTTTTCTTTTATAACAAATAAATACAAAAAAGTTTAGAACAAGGAAATAAACAAGCTAAGTTAAGCTCATCAAAATTAACAGGATTTTTTTCTGGCTTTTGGAGGCAGCCTCAAGCAGAAACTCAGGAATTCATTTACTGTTCTTTGACATAATTGTATCATGTATCCTTGGCAAACAATTCAATTTTATCCATTAATGCATAATATATTACAAAGCCCAACAAAAGCTACTATAAATCTAAAAAAACACAAAAAGGGACAAATGTCCGAAATGACCGAAAAACATTAGTCAAAATAAGAGGGACTACCCAAGGGAAATTTGGAAAAAGTTTGCTGGCAAAATTTTACAAGTGAAATTGGAAAGATGTTTTCAAACCCAACATGAACGGTGTGCCCATTCTCAGATCCTTAATACAGCATCGCCTGCTTACCGCTGTCATCCATCTTTTCCAAATCTTCTTGTGATAACAGGGTTTTCTTACCGCTAGAACCAGTCTTGTCATATGGTTGAGCCATCTTCCGAAGAAACTGCACTCAAGGGAAATAATTTTATATAAAGGAATATTGCATTAGCATTACAGTAATTTTATTTGCGTGATAGAATGCCCAAGCCTGAAAGAAAGTTTTTTTAAACAAACCAGAGCAAGGCCCCCGTCACTTGCAGCATTTCATTCTTCCTATATAAAATTCATTCAAATAACTTTACAATATTATTTCACCAACCCAGGAGATCGAGGGCAGATGCCCACTTGAAACTTATTATTGTGGGTTCTCTTTCAGGCGCATGGGGTGTGCAAAGTGTGTGTGTTTGAAAGGTAAATTAGATGGGGAAGAAAAAACTGAACTAAGATGGTTTCACAAGAGAATGTGTTAAAGAGTTTAAGAAGACAGGGAAAACGTCATGCTATGTTGACAAGCAGACCAGAAATATGGCCTCCTGTGTTTTTTGGTAGTTCATTGTTAAAAGTCTAAGCAGGTAATTGTTTGTTTCCCAAAAGCAAAAGTAGAAAAAACAAATGTGGTTGACACACCTCGCGTGCTATATGCAGTGCCATGTCAGTGCTCAAATTCAGGTGTGCATCACGTAAATGAGACAAAATCCAACCAGGCAATTTAGAACGCTTGTCATGACGGCTATACCTGCACAAGATTGCATCATTATGAGAGACAAACACGTTTTTGCACATAAAACTCTCAAGTAATAAGATCAGGTCTAAAATATCCAAGTGATACTTTTCTCTCCACGCTCACATGAGGATACCACTCTCTGTCAGTGTGTTTGTGGAAAGTTGAGCAATAAATGGTTACCAGTAGAGAATATTAATGGATTTATACAGTTTAAACTCCATACCTTTTGTCAGCAAATATCATCATTCCGTAATCAGCCTTTGACCGGATCACTCGGCCCACACATTGAGCAGCTTGTCTCTGATTGGCAGAATCTTTTTGATTAGATTTATAATTCAAAGGCAGAAATAAACTTTCAAGCCTTAAGGTCAAACCATTTCAATTTGCTCTCGGTTTATAATTATGGGGATAGAATCATACCAGGGCATCAAATGTTAGGAAATCCCCTTCCTTAATCTGAAATGTGTCCCTTAGATACTCCAACCGTGCAAGTAGTATCCTGCAAGATTCTTGTCTCAATACATTCACATAATGACAACTCAAGCAAAATTGATTATGATAGTTTAATCTAGCCTTTACATAAGAACTTCAAAAATCTAGAACATTACCCCAATAGAACATCTATTTATGCCAATGGAAACATGACATTATATCCCCAGCTGATCCATCCCATTTTGTTAACCTGACCTCTAAGGGAATATATTTCCAAAGGAAAAACTACCTACCTTAAAACAGTGCTAGTGTAATTGATTGAACCAAGGGAAACTCTATTCCTTCGGCTACTTTTCCTAGTCTAAAACCAGGGCACCCTAAAAGAAATAATGTGCTAAAAAAACTAGGATGGGAAGGAATACAACGAAGCTCACTTGCTTAAGGTGTACTGGAAAGGAACACCAAACATGATCACTAGTCTGCCATAATGCCGATCAAAATCTATTCCTTCAGCTACTTTTCCCCTGCAATTGACAGATTAAAAAAAGTTATCCCAGTAAAAAGAATATGATTGGGTCAGCTGCATCCCAACTCTTCAGACATGACACCCAATCATTATCAGATTATTTTCAACACCCCCTTCACATAATTACTTCCATATAAATGCCCAAAGACATTATGATTTAACAATGGCATTCTGATACCTGGCAACAGAGAAAAAAACAGCACCTCTCCCACAATCACAAGCCCTACGATAGTTGTCAAGAGCCAAAGTAGTTTCTACCACATCTTGGGTCTCAATAAAGACAAGCTTATGTTGCATTATTTCCTGAAATAACAAGATCATCAGGTACTCTAAAGGAAATGAAGCCACATATCCTACCACAAGAACATTTTCACCTTTTGGGGAAAAAGAAAGAAAGAAAGAAAAGACAAGGGGATGTTTGAATAGTTAAGGATAGCGTTTTAGCAACCAAGTAAAGGGAAATAATGCATTTCACCTTTAGAAGTCCACTTTCATTCCAGGTGTTGATAATCCCATCCATGTACGAATAACTCACAAAAAAGCACACAATTCCATCTGGAACAATAGAAACCATCTCCACCAATAGCTTCCCATAATTCCTTACAACACCAGGATCACTTCTCATATCAAATTTGGTACTCACTGGAAGTTGATCACTGCAATCAGAAACAAAAATTTCACATAATACAGCAGACCACTTTGATCTTAAAAAAATGGTGGATTCTTTATACAAATAAAATATTTATCTCCAACCATGTACCTTCCACGAGTGAGAACCATTGGACATATGCAATCTCTTGTCAAGGACATCTTAAAGCTTCGACTGACAACAGGGTGGAAATTAAGAAGTCGGGGATAGAGATCAATTGGGCTTAGAGTTCCAGATGTAATTACGACTGACTGAAACCGGTCAAACACGGGCTTTATAGCAAGAGAAGCATCATGGCAACTGAGCTGGAACAAACAAGGTGAATAAAGACTAGGTGTGAGAAAAAAAGATGCTAGAGAAAGGATATTCTAAATAAAACATAGGACATGACAAAATAAGCAATCGTCGCATGCTTGCAAAACTCATATAAATTAGACAAAGAGGAGCACAATTAAACATATTGAGCACATGCAGGCACAAAGGAGGTAAAACAGCAACTACTGAAATGAGTCACACCAGATAGTAAAAAAGTTCCCTTAACAGACAGGTCAAAATCACAGATGTAGATTCTGCATGGTTGTATAGTATGGTACATGAAGGTCATAATTGTAAAGCATTCATAGAATAATGCAAGGTTTGCCAGCATATAACTATTCCCTACAATGAAAATATATAATGATAAAAAAAATATTATACGATAAGTTAAAATGAAGATGATGTAGAGGTAGAAAACTTAGGAGGAACCTGTAATACAGGGTCAGGAATATGTGGCATTCTCTCATCAAAAGGTTCAATTATGATGGAAAATCCATGAGAATATGTCCCCACTAGTGTTGCAAAGTCACATATTGTTTGGACATGCAAGAACTCATCTGTATCAGTTATTTCCAACGTCAACATAAGTGAATGTAGGCGATCATAACAAAACTTTAGTGTTTTCTGGTCGATTCCAGCTTGGTTGTTTATGGAGGCAACAAAGCTAATAGGGCTTTCCTTCTCAACATTCTCAGTATCCAACCGCACTGTTAGATACTGGAGCAATCTTCGTAAAACATGCAAAAAATGTTCTGCCCGGCGTATATTTCCAGGAACTGCTTCCCTCAGAATGTCATCAGGCAAGGCAGGATTTGAAAGCCAGGAATCTGAGCCTGAAGAAAGTGATAGAGAGAAAGAAAGAGCACAACATGTCAGAACTTAAGTTATAATAGAAAGTAGCACAAGCAGTTACGCTTTAGCATTTGACATACCAGGTAAGTTTCCACTTAATGCCAAACCATTAACAAGCCGCTTGTACTCATCACGCAGTCTATTAGCATCAGTGGCCTTGAACCTTCCTAACATGTCAACAGATTAAATAAAACATAGATAATCTTTAGTCTAGGAAATAGTTTTAAAACCATTTGCCACTTCATCAGGGCATATATCTGACCGCAGATAATTGAATAAGGCTCCTTTTCTCGGATTTGAACAAGAGTACAGGCATCTAGATCCATGTTCAAGGCACATTAAAACAAATATCAAATAACACTCGCACTAGAAAATAAATGTCTCAAAACAATTAGAAATGTAATATATGCTTAAGGTAATATCAAACTAATAGTGTACGCTACAGCCCCAAATATCATACTGTGAATCTGTGACAAATGATGTAGAGTGTGAAACATTCAAATGCAGGCTATCCACCAACACTTCCAGTGAAATAGAAGGAAATAGAAAAATAGCCATACCTGTTAATCTCTTGTTCAATCCTTGAGATATTTCTTGATGCTCCATCAAGTGTTTGCCTCCTCACACTAACACTAAGTGCTTCAATACATACATTATCGATATTATGCGCCTCGTCAAACACAACAACAGATTCCTTCTGCATTTCCTTGGATATGATCCCAGCCACCTTCGGATCAAGCAAGTATTGGTAACTATAAACCACTACATTCGCAAGCTGCACCATATGCCTTGCCAAAAAATATGGACACCACCCTTTCTCTTTCCCATATGCCCTTAGATCCTGCAAACCACGGAAACCAAACAAAACAATGCCGAATCAAAAACATTCCTTCACATCTCAGTAATCTTGTTTTAACAAATCAATTAGAAAACACAATTAATCAACTTTACAAAAACCATCCAAAATAAATAGATAAATAATTATATAATTAAATTACCTGAAGAGTATAAACCCCAGGAGGCAAAACAGCACCAGAAGCAGCCCTCTCGTAATTTTCAAAAAACTCACAAGTCTCGACATTCGGATTCTCCGCGGCCAAAGCCCTAACCCAACTCGCAGTCCTTTTCCGACACGCAGCATCAACCGAATCCCTATTATTCGCTTCCAAAACATTAGGATTTACACACAAATTCTTCCTCGAAGACAATCCAATCGCCAAAATCTTGGCAGCAGGACCGAGGTGCTTGACTTGATAATTATGCAATAACTTCAATTCGGCTAGGGTTTTCTCCATCTCGTGAACTGTGCGAGTGCAGTAAATTAGCTTGATTGCGCCTTGAGGTTTAGAGATAGTGTAGCTTGTGATTAGTGATAGTAAGGCTATTGTCTTTCCCGTTCCTGTAGGCATTTCAAGCAGGCAGTGACCTTTAGCGTCTAGTGCACGCTTTAGCTCCACCATGTAGGAGTATTGCTCCGGGTATATGTGATCGTACGGGAAGTATACGGTCACGTCCTCGATTTGAAACTTCATGGTTTGGTTTTTATATACGGATCAGTATACACTATATTTTTGCGTCTAAATATACAAGTGAAGAGAGAGAGCGGGATGTGGTGGTTCAAGGCGGCAGTGTGATGGTGGTTCTAGGCGTGGTCGGACAGTGAATTCACAGAGGGTGTTGTTTAGGGCTTTAAAGAAAACATATTGATACTCTAATATGCTAAAGTGCGTATTGGTCACCATAGTTATTAACAAGTTCAGTTAGGACCTTATTGTTTATTTTTATATTTCAATGTCAATCATGGGCTTACTTACAGCGTGCACGAGGTAAAATATATAATTAAAGCAATTACAGTTTCCACCAAACTATTACAAGAGTATTTAGATATGTAATAATGATTGTTTTTTTTTTAATATTTATTTAAAAATATATTAAAATAATATTTTTTTTATTTTTAAAATATTATTTTTAATATCAATATATCAAAATGATTAAAAAATATAAAATATAAGTTTAAATAAAAATTTTTAAATTTTAACAAAAATAAATGAATAAAACCACCCAACTGAACGCGCCATAATTAACCACAACGTGCTCGAGGAGAGGGAGGGGGGTATTGGTGGGTGAAGATGGAGCATTTGTGGTGGATTTTTGAAATAAGAATGGAGATTATGGTTTAACTTCCTTCATTTTCAAAATATTTTATTTTGAATTCTATTATTTAATATTTTAATAATTCAAGATTTAAACTATGTTTAATATTGCAGTGTAACAAAAAAAAATAATTTTAACATATTTAATAATAGCAAACCATTCACAATAGCCATTGTTTTTTTTAATATAATATTCATCAAATTTATTCTTTTTCAAAAAAAAAATCCAAAGAAAGAACAAGTTTATTTTTTCCCAGGAGATCCAAGATAAAAATAGCAAATAGATTTTTCATTTTGCTTTATAGGGTGAAATGTTTCACTTTTAAAGCAAGGCAGGGACTAAATGAAAGAAACGAAAACCAGAGGAGCCCAAATGTACTTTATCCATACAACACATCTGACACGTCAGCCATCTTGATATTTATTTAGAGCACCGCCTGGAGCCAAAAAGAAGTGTTTTTCCTGAAGTAGAGTTATCAGAGAGCATGAGCGAGCGCGTTTTAGGGAGAGACACTTGAAGTGAAGTGAAGTCGAGGGACTAGAGGGATTCAGGCATCGCGGCTCATGGAAGCAACTCTTGGCTTCACGCCTCGTGTATTTGGATTCAAACCACTCAATTTTCGAGGTAACGAAGAGATTGAAAATGTAAAGTGAAGCTAAGTCAGGGATTATCTATTGTTTCTTCATCTTTTTTAATTTTTGCTTTGCATAAATTCTAGGGTTACGATACCTGTTTTAGCATATTTTGATTCCAAATCTCAGCTTTGGTGTGCCTCAGTTTTCAGTTTTGAATACCAGCTTGGTATTGAGTTTTAGCATATTTTGTATTTCGAATTATGAAATTAATTGCTTGCAATAGCTTGATGACCAACATGGCCGAGCGAACAGTGGCAAGAATTAGCCTGTGGAAAATGATGGCTATCATTACGTACTCTGAAAGCTGTATCCTTTCCTTTCCAGTCTTAAATTTTATGGGAAATGGGGGATTTCTCGGTGAAAACACGTAGCATTTGGTTTTGTCAATGTCGATGAACTCGTTTATTTGGGTGATATACGAATCCAGCCATTGATCGATTACCACCCTATTAAAGATTAATCGAAATGTACTCCAGCTAAAATTTATTGTTGAGTGATTTATCCTTTGTCTTGTTAAGGTTGTGATAGGTTGTAATGTTCCAATCTAAGCTACTTGATCAATGTGAATGGCATTCTTTGTTTATTTTTATTTTTTTCCCTTTCTGATGGTTGAATACACATTATGTGACCGATGCAGAACGGACTGGAAGTAAACTTGAAGAATGTTATCCCCTATGTGCAAAAAACAGGTTTTCTCATAGGATGAATCTAGCAGAATCTGGCCGAGGGCGTTTCTTGTTACCTAATAGA
Source organism: Populus alba (assembly GCF_005239225.2). Lineage (NCBI taxonomy): Eukaryota > Viridiplantae > Streptophyta > Magnoliopsida > Malpighiales > Salicaceae > Populus > Populus alba. Next base: position 4,053,026 of record NC_133285.1, on the reverse strand, counting down.
CCTATTATTTTTAGAGCAAACAAAAAAATCTCTATCAATTCTTCAGATCGGCATCGAACTGATTATGTGAATGCTGATGCATTGCCTGTACATGAAGCCATGCCACCTAGATCTGATGATGGGGCTGCTCTTCTCAATCTGCTTGATGTCAACAACTTGAATAGTTTGCAATCCCCACCTAAAATGTTTCGAAACAGGTTCCTCAATTTTGGTCGGATGAATTCTGTTATCAATAGTGCTGCTGAATCATTTTTCAAGAGTGAGATAAGAAGGAGGTTATTTGTGACAGCTGTCCTAATTGTAATTGGTCGTGTTGGATATTATATTCCTTTGCCTGGATTTGATAGAAGGTTGATACCTCGAGATTATCTAAGCTTTGTCACTGGATCTGTTGGTAAGTTAAACTTAAATAACCATGTCTATCATTTTAGATCAAATCTGCTGGGATTTCGAAGCTAGTGTTTTTAATTTTGTTTGATTGAGTTACTTGTTATGCTGTTTGGCAGATGAACTGGATTTCTCAACGGAACTGAAACTGTCGTTCTTTCAGCTTGGAATCAGTCCTCAGATATTAGCATCAATACTCATGCAGGTTTTGAGCTTTTTCTTTGGCCAGATAACACATTTCTTAAATAGACTGTTCTGCATCACCACACTCTATATGGTCCTGGCCTTCTCTTTTTCTCAAAGCAATTTGTGGATTTTCACATACGAAGCAGTATTGAGAGGCTGAAGAATGCTTCTCTCTTTACCAAGATATTGGACAGTTGAAATCCTCTCTTATCCTTTTTTTAGCAGATTACATGCAGCAGTTTCTGTAAATGAATCATCACCGTCTATTGGTGTATAATTAGATTAAGAAGTGCTTCTGGTGTTTGTGATTGCTGATTCTTCATAAAGTTTGTGGGATTGTGAGGGCTATCGAAAGTTGATGGATATTCATGGAAATTTTTGTTTCCAAGATATTTGGCCTTCCAGCTTAAAAATCGCTGTTCCATAATTAAGTTTGATGGGATGTGATGCTGCTAGCCAGATTATTTAAAAATATCTTTGTTGCTTTAGTTCTATGTTATCCAACAGTTAAAACCCTTGCCTTTCTTCAAGAGGATAAAATCAACAAATCAGATGCTCTTTTCTCCCCATGTTTATCTACCTAAATAAAATCTCACAAATTCTATTTTGTTCTTTTAGTATTGGCACTTCAGATATGTGATAGCATAATAAAATATATATGCTAACAAATTTTAATAGTATTTGAGTTCATGCATTAAACATTTTATCAACTAAAATCATTCTAATTCTCATGTACTGGACTCTCAGGTACTCTGCCATGTTGTTCCATCCCTGGTAAAGCTGCGGAAAGAAGGCTTGGATGGCCATGAGAAGATTAAGAGTTATATGTGTGTCTAGTTATTCTTCTCAAGCAGTGAGACGAGTCCTTGCTAGTGGATCTTAAATTGCATATTATATCGAATCAGTCAATTATGTTGGAGGTTACAAATCAAGTATTTTTTTTTTTACCTTTATCTATTTCAGATGGTGGATATCACTTGGCTTTGCAATATTTGAGGCAATCATAGTTGCTTGCTATTCACTTCCTTATTCAGTTTATGCAGCCAGTCAAAGGTAATTTAGTGATAATGCTGTTTCCACTATATTCCTTTTGACTTTAGACTCTAATTTGTCCCACAAAAATTGGAAAGAACAAGTTTCTATCAACAGTTGGAGTAAAACTTTTCTGCCTCATATTTTATTTTTAATGCATGTGATCTTCATTTCTGATGTTTATAAGTTTGTGAATAGCTATCCAATAAATGCCTGGAGGTAGCTTGTTTTATAAAATCTTCATGGTTTTGTAGGGTCAAGCATGTGATGGTGACAGCTCTTTTGTTGGTCTGCGGTGCAATGACTATGACATGGATCTGCGACACGATATCAGAATCTGGATTCGGTACTATCCTTGTGATTTTGTTCTTATTTTTTTTCTTTGTTTCCTTCTTTTGTCTAGCTTGCTTTTAACTCTTCAGCATATTTCAGGTCAAGGTTCATCTCTAATTATTTGTGTGGGAATCCTGACGGGTTACACTGAAACATTATACAAGATGCTGTCTCAGCTCTCAGGTACATGACACAGGAGATCATGCAACTGATGCCCAAAATCTTTTTTTTTTTTTAACTTTGATGAGCATGTGACAGTGAAAAGCAACATCTAATTGTATGTAAATGGTAAAATGTAAAAATTGATACGGAGTGTAAGTAAAACATTTTGAAGTTCAAGCCAAACATTATACTTACAAAACCCTGATGATCACTGGATTGAAATTTTATACATGCAAAGTAGAGAGTAGGATACTGCATTATTGTATCTTTGAACCAGCCTTTGCAAAATCACATGATGAGTGTGCCCAGTTCAAAACCCAAACTGTTGTATTTAATAAAAAAATATGAAGCGGGAGTGTGGGCTTTTATCAACATGAAGCTTTCTTGGGTGTTTTGGCTTATTTTGTCCACATACTAGCTCAGAGTATTTATGATGAGCTTTTTCTGCATGCTGTAGGGAGTGCTGCTAGTTGGTGGCCTTATATGTTCGCAGTATTGGGTGTTTTTACCATTGTCACTATGTGGGCAGTTGTGGTGACCGAGGGTTGCAGGAAAATAAAGCTGCAATACTACGGCTTTAAACTTGCATCTGCTGCAAGGTAATACTGTAGTTCTCCAGAACTTTTAGCCTCCTTTTTGGTGGAACAAAATGCAGATTACATAAATTCACTTCTATGATCTTTTATCTTTTTTCCCATGTTATTTGACGTGCTTGATTCTGGAGATGGATATTCTTGAGTGGATCTAGAGGATGTTAAATACACGACCTATTGTTTTCACAAACACTACAGTTTAAGCAATTATGAAGAATATGTCCCTTTGCTCATGAATTAACTCAATTTAATTATGTCGGTAATGCTTATATGACATTATTCTCTTTGTGTATTGGACAGAGATGATTCCCCAATTACTGAAGTGGAGCCTTATATCCCTTTCAACATTAATCCATCTGGAATGCAGCCTCTTCTCACCACGACATATCTCTTGGCTGTTCCCAGTATTCTTGCTGGGTAACTTCATCTAAACTGATTTAGATGTAGTTTCCTATTGACCTGTTCATTTTGAATATTAAGGACAAAAATTCATATCTATTCTCTTAAACTCGCTGCTTATCTTTTTATCAGATAAGCTTTTGTCATGGAATTATAAGATTTTCAAGTTTGCATAGTGCTTTTGTGCTGACAACAGCATGAATATATTTGTCGCTTCTCACCAAATCTTGTGTTTGTAAGGATTCTAACATGGCATTTGTGGCAGTATCCTTGGTTCACCTTTCTGGGAGCGCGTTAAGGAGATATTGAACCCCGAAACTTCTATTGGTGCAGAGCCCTGGGTTTACTATTCAATATATGCATTGTTTGTCTTTTTATTCAATATATTTGACATTGTAAGTTTCTACTCATCCTTGTTTGAATTATTATATCATACATGCTATGTGATGGAAACTTTTGCTAGTATATGTGTTTGTTGTCTTGTGATCCTCTCATTTTATGCGTCAAGATTTCCATCTAGCCACTTCTTGTCAATATCATATCTGCAGAAAATGTGAAATTAATTTATTCAAGAAAACATGTTAAGCTAGATGGACCATTTTGACTCTAAATGCAAAAGTTCCTATTTAAGTTTGTTCTTTACATAGCACTTGCTATGATTTGTTGTTTCCTATTTGTGCATGTTTCTGAATTGGAGATCCTATACAGGCCAACTTGCCAAAGGAGATTGCAGATTACTTGAACAAAATGGGAGCTAGGATCCCAAATGTGAAACCTGGGAAGGCGACCATTGAGTACCTCACAAAGATCCAGGCATCAACACGTTTCTGGGGTACACATTTGCCTCTGCAAGTTATTTATTTAATGAATAACTACAATCTCGAGCTGTACCTTTTCCTTTCCTTTCTTTTTTTTTTTAAAAAAAATTGTCATTTTTTTTTTGGAATGGGTGGATCCTGCAGGAGGTCTGTTGTTGAGTGTATTGGCAACTACATCAACCATTCTTGATCACTACTTGCGTCGTATCAATGAGGGATTTGCAATTGGGTTTACATCAGTTCTAATTATCGTGAGTGCCAACTGACACCTTATGATTTTGTATTATTCACTTGGCTTCGTTGTTTTAGACTGTTTGATGATGGAATTGCACCATGGAGGCATGACAGAGAAACAAAAACTCCTAAAGGATACTGTCATTGTGTAAATAATTTATCAATTAGTGGTTTGCACAACTGTCATATTCTTGACTTCTCCTAACGTTGTCACATTTATTGGTGGTCCAGGTGGGTTCTATTATTGAACTAAGGAGATCTTATCAAGCATATAATGTTATGCCAAGTTTGAGCAAAGCTCTAAGGCGGTATGGTGTGTAACATGATGATGCCGCAATCACCTTTTCAGGTGATAATAAATGAGCCCAGAAAAGGAAATCCCGCCTCGTAAAAATTGCTGGTTCATGATGAATAAATTTATTTTTCCTATGGTGCAGAGACTCTTCAAATGGCAACTGTTGATTGGTATTCCTTCTTGCAACACCTCGGAGGATAAGCACCAGGAACTGTCAACTTCGGTTGTGCAAGTAAAAAGATAGATGTCTTTTTATTATACAGATTAAATGATGCAAGAGTGGAATCTGAGCCTCAGTTTTGGTTATGTCTTCTATCCCCTTGCATGAGGATAGCGTGTGTTCAGGGTATTTGGTGGACGGGTGGACACAAAACATAATTCTACCTGGCCATGGAAGGGGAGGGCCTGGTTCATGTTGCTGCTTGAAGCCGATGCTTAGTCGATGGCTGGATTGAATGAACCTCCGACAACCTTGAAAAATGTCGTGCCATTATTGATCTTTTCCTTCTGATATAAAATCCCAAACCTGAAAGCCATGTAGCTTGCACATAGTGAATTCAAGTTCAACTACGTTTCGTTTTCTTGGATTTTCTAGAGCAAAGATGTCGTAGACATGAGTGGGATTTAACGTCAATTCAAAACTTGTGCTTATGGAAGCAGCTGTGACTTTTGCTGTGAAAAATATAAAATGTTTCTTAATTTACGTTATTAAAATCTTTTCCTAAAAAATTAATTCCCAAATGCCTAAAAAACTCTCAAGGTTTGATTTTTAAGTTTTCCTTTTAAAAATAAATTCAAAATATTTTACGAGATTTTATCAATACCCTTTTTCATTGCTTCTCTGGTGAAATTTACCAAACCATGGATTTTGGAAAATAAACCTCAGCAACTGGAGTTCTCTGCGACCTGGTCCAAGCCCAATAATAAAAGCCCATTACTCGCAGTCGCACCCGTCCCGCCCATATATCTATTCAAAAAAAGCCCGAAACATCTCTCGGTAAAAGCAAACGGTGATGGGAGGAGAAGGAAGCTCATCGGAGATGGAGTTTACAGAGATCGAGACCAATACTGACTCGATCGATAACTCGGTCGTCTTCCATGTCACTAAAAGCGTTATAGGTTTTGTTCTCTATATGCAACAGCAAATCCCTTAGTAAGGTGCTTCTCTCTTCTAATTCCCCTAATTCTAGGTTTTCTTCCTTTCAACTCCCGATCAGGTTATTCTAAAATAATTTTTGAGTAAATTCTGTCATTAATCTTTGCGTTTTGTTTTGAATTTTCGAAATTAATATGTTAATATGAAAGCATTTGTTAGGGGAAAAAATGGAAAGTGTTGGTGAAAAGAATCGAATTAGAAAATGCTCTAAAAAATCTTAGTTACATGATGATACAGGATTTTGCAGGATATTAGTCTTGAATTTGATACCTTGCAAACAGAATATAAAGAGCTGGTATGTTATTTGCTACATAAATCTGATTCTGGACATTGTTTTATTATTCTTTGAAACCTAAGAATTTTTACTTGTAGGAGATGGCAACGCAAACTTAATTGAAGTTATCTGTTAGACGAAATCACCTTAGCAGAATGAGAGAGGTGAAGTGTGGGATCAGGAGACTGGAGAAATTGGTGAAACAGTGGGTGGGCTCGAGAGCGTGTTGCAACTCATAATTAGTGAGGTTTTTTGCTTTGAGGAAGTAATTTTAGTGCTTGGAGCTAATCCAATATGGCCCCCGCATGTATATGAATTGTGTTTTTTGCGTGGAAATGTTGTAGCAGGAGATGGTGGTGGTTCCACTAAAAGCAAAGTTGCAGAAGGGCTTTAAAGAAAGGTTTTGTGAGTGTTTTATGTTTTGTTTGTAGTCTCATAAAGGCAATTCGAAAATATTTGATAGAGTTTAATACTTTAAATGTCTTTCAACAGGCTGCTCGTGCCTTGATCTTAAAGGGTGCTGGATCCAGTTCCTATCCAGGTAGCTGGTAAAGCTTATCCTGTCATTATCAGCTAATCTACTGAAAGTCAACAATGATGTTCTCTGTTCTTGTTCTTTTCCGTAGGTCCTACTAAATTGTTTCTGCTGGTGAAAGCTCCAGCTTCTTTCAATTTGCCTCCATTTTCTTCCAAAACGTGACTTCAGATACTGTAAGAAGGCATGGACTGTGCTACACAAATAGCAAAAAAGATTTATTCTTGGTTGCATAAGTCTTGCATTCTGAGATATCATAGATCACTTTAAGAAACAATCCTTAACACAGCCATACCAAAATCAAGCGTCCTACTTAGCTTAGAAATGTAAATCCACCTTTTTTGACCGTTGAATTGGCTGGTAATGTTTTGATCTTTGCTATTCGCTTAGAGACAATCATGTTGATGTAACAATGAATTTCATACAATGACACTAATTTTGGCTGCATTCTGTTTATTGAATGCATGTGCCATCCTGACCTTGACAGCTCTCAAGCACATCTTTTCTTCAACTGTTGAGCATCATTGTATGAAGTTCTGTAGCCATTCATGTGTGTCTTTCTACATTACGTATAATATCCTGCAAGTTCTCTAACTGATGCCTTGAGGACAGATTCATAAAAATAAAATAAAAATTCTTCATGACATTTTTGGATTAATCAAAATGCAGTATAGCTGAGATCATAATATCAGTGCTTCTCATCCGTTGTATTGGTGGGAGCACTATTGTATTCATACCCTGACTCCCTTCTATCACGAGCAGCATGCATTAACATCAAATTATTGTTTTGTTTGATTACTTTCTTGTTTTTTGAGCAGATTGTGCCTTCCAGACTGCTGTTTTGATATAATTAATAGTTTTTCTATTATCTGACCTTGTCAGCTTCAAGTTTATAGTAGATGATTGAAATGTGTTTGACTCTGATGGTGAGAACACATAGCAGTTGAATAATTTTAAGAGCAGAAAATGAAATTCAATAATGTGCGAACCACCCCAAGATGAACAGTGGAAAGGTTTTGTCTTGTCAGCTTCGTGGTCAGAAATGAGGAAGGAGTGGGAAGTATAATCCAGGATCATTTGGTCTGTGCCTTTTGCGATTCCAGAAAAAAAAATGTACTTTTTTTCTATAATAATGTAAGATTTCAACATCATAAAGTGATATGAGCTTCTCTTGCAGGTTTCAATGTCGCCATCTAGTCAAGGGCCTCACATCCAAGATCCCAACTGAAGAGTGAGTCTTTTCATCATTGTAAAGAGCAGCTTTTCTTGTGCCGCCTCTGATCATGCTTCACTTTAACTACAATGTACCTATGCAGCAATGCTTGTAAGTAACTGACCTATTTATTCACCAGCCTTGACTCTACCATCGATTTTTTCTATAGATCTATTTATCAATATATGTCTGTTAGTTTCCTTTGATATTTTTATCCTACTAGAAAGCTGCATGTTATCTTTATACTGTTTTCTTGACCTTTTTGTTTACTACATCTTCTCCATTTATTAGATGATCAAATCATATCATGCTCCTATAATACCCACTAGCAACTTGCATAATGTTATTGGAAAAAATTATTGAAAAAAAATTCAAAATTAAACCCTGAATCAACTATCCTATTAAATGTTTTACCCATATGCACTATAAAAACTGTCTCATGCCGATGAAGCTTTGGAATTGGGATAAACAATAAAGGAGATAGAGTGCTGTTATTATTATTATTAATTTACATTGTACATGATATTTAACTGCACAACATAACGAGCTTTTAGCTTTTGCTTTTATGCACTGCTGGTATGGCAGCCCCTTTGGGAATTAGTAAGTCCACTCTTCGGGAAGAAATGTCTCTGGCGACGAATTCTCATTATTTGATACAACACTCCATTGTGTTGATACATCCTTGCTATTTTTATTCTTGAAAGATTTGCAGTCTCTGCCTTTCGATTTATTCTTGGCATCTGGCAATAAGACAATTATCGGCAACAAATTTATCATAAAGCCAAGATGATACCCGTACAAGATAAGGACCAGAAGTGAATAAGCCTAACCTTGCCGGCGTGTTATGTGCAAGCCTATTTCATGCACGTTGAGATTAAGAGCTTGAACAACCCGTGCTGGAAGGAGAACACGAGCGCAAGCTGCACAATCATGAAAGACACCAAATCAGTACTGATATTTTCAGCGCCTCTTCATTTTAGCAGGATATTTTGGTTTTCATGTAAGCTCAGTTTATCTTGCCTGCCTGCCTGCCTCGTTATTTCCATAATTTTTTTTTTTATTTTTGTGGTTCAGTCAACTTCACTGTTAAAAATGATTATGTGAAAAGCACCCGCATACACATGGACATGGTTGTGGATCAGACATTTGCATCATTCTATCGAAGATTCAATAAGATGCCGTACCTGGCTTCTTCCCAGATTGCATGTTGGTGCCTGCCCCTTGTGGAAGAAAAACTCCAGTCCCAGATGATTTTTTACCAGAATCTAGGAAAACAGCCTGCATTCCAGGGCCCCCCGATGCCCAATTAGTGGCGTATTTTGTTTGGCAATTCGGTCCTGGGCTGGGTTTTGTGCGCTGATATCACATAAGCACATTGGTTAGAGACTTTCATTACCAAGTCTATAAAAAAAAAAAAAAAAATCTCTCTAAAAAGCACATTAGTTTCTGATTCAAAACTTCGATTGCGAACGGAAAGAAAGCACTGCAGCGAAATCACTCAAAATGTTTCCCCGGTAATCCTTGCAAGTATTTCATCAGAGTTGGTGCGACAAAATTATTTAGGTCTAGCTATGTGCTTATACTATTAAGTACTCATTTGGTATTTATACGCTATTCTATTGCAAATTAAAGTGTTTTATAATTAATATATTCTTCTCTCTTTTGGCCTTATTTGGCATTGTTACATATACCTCATGCTTTTAAAAAAATTTAAATTTTTTAAATTTTAAATTAAAATTTTTAGATGTTTCTAAATCGATTTAATGTGATTTAATAATTAATTAAAAAAAAATTTATTTTAACATCAACCATCCAAAAACGTAAGAGAGAATAATTTAAAATTAAAAAATTAAATATTTTTAAAAATACTATTGGATAGGAAAAACGAACACTGCATTACATGTGGCGACAAGAGGCTATTGGCATATTATTGTCACTTTACCTCTCAGCTTTCGTACAACGTTTTCACTTGCAAGCAAGGACTTCAACTTTAACTTTGTATGAATGGTATGTCCCATCTCTGCTTTAGTTTGCATGCATGCGTACAAGAAATGATACATCATCATCAACATTATGTCTACATACCATCTAACCTCTCCATCTTATATTCCTTTCTTCTTCTCTTTTTTCTTTTCGCTTTTTATTGTAATGTTTTATTTTGGATATACATAATGTTTTATTTTGTAAAAAAAAAATAAACTGTGTTATTTCACAAAATTTTATAAACAAAACAGTGTTAATAAACGAAAATACCAAAAAAAAAGAGTGCTGGAAGAAGCTGAAGCTACAGTAAAGCAGGGTGTTGTACCTGTGGATGCTGGTCTAGAGGCAATCTAGGAAGACGGCGATATTGATGGTGGTGATGCGGTTGGTGCCTCACATAATCCTAGAATAAAACATGGCTCTGAGATTTTCAAAACTAGAACCAAAAGGGACCGAAAAGATAGACAAAGAAATAAAACCAGAAGCACAAGAACTTGCGATTCATTGGGGTGTTTTCCGATTGGAAGGTTTATCAATAAAACAATATCTATATATATACATATACATATACCTTGGAGTCCCATAAAGCCTCGTGATCTAGAACAATATGAGAAGGTAGCCATGGAATTGCTTCTTCCAGCACAACTTCTCCATCTTCAACACCAGCCATTGAAAGCAGAAGGTTTGACAGATAGGGAGGGGGAAGCAAAGGGAGGCTTCAGGCTTTGGCTTGGCTTGTTATTTCAGTTTCTTTCTTGTTCTGGAGCGGAGAGGAGGAGGCTTTTAAGCTCCAACTTCTGACCTGCAACACAACTAAATTATTACGTGGTAAGACTAAGAGGGAATGGTAAAAAAGAAGAAGAAAAAATGATAGATTGTGGGACCTCTTTACTAGATAATAATCACTCTCGTCTTCAACGCTTGCAAACCATCTTCCAAGGGATTTTCACGAAACGAAGACGTTTTTAACTTGCTGTGAAGGGTACTGTTCCTGTAAGCGTCTGGTTTGCGTCTTTCAATTGCTTTATCTGACCCTTAATTTCGTACTAGATTTAAGCAGAAAACCACGTCGCTTTCTAAACATTTATCGTATTTGTCTGGGACTCTGCGGTATCAACTAATCTGACCACCTAGAGCTGCTTCTTATTGCTCGTCATTAAACAAAATACTTTGCCTAATAACTTAATTTGCAGGGGTTATTTGGAAATATATTAATTGTTATTTTTTAAAATATATTTTATTTAAAAATATATAAAAATAATATTTTTTACTTTTTAAAATTTATTTTTAACATCAACATATCAAATCTAAATATATAAAAATCAATATTAATTTCAAATAAAATTATTTTTAAAATCTAATAATAAACAGCATTTCATATATCACTACTACCTAACCCTTTTCTTCAGTCAACTCTTAAACAGACCGTCCATTTTAATAATATGTGTTTCTTCAATTAGAGTTCTAATTAAGGTAAAAGATAAGATATTTCATGAGCTTGACAAAAATTGCTGTGTAGATTTACCAAATCAATTATTTCATGGACCTCGTCCAACTAATAAAAGATAAGATGCCTGGGTAAAAAAATATTAAACCCTAGCTCTTTGATCATCTTCTAATATATATAACTATAGTTTTGAAACCCGGTCCGAGACCTGGTCAACCCGGACTGGAATTAGGCCGGATTAAAGAAAAAACAGAAATAAAAAAATCTGGTGTGTCCTGGCGGGTTGACCCGTTCGGCTTGGTAAAACTTGGTTAAAAACTCAGTTGTACCCCGTTGATTTTTGTTTATTTTTATTAAAACAATGTCGTTTTGATTTTTTTTAAAAAAAAATTGACCTAAACGACCCAAGCGACTCAGTCAAAACCCGGAATTCGGGCCGGGTCTAAAACCAGTGCATATACCCTTGCGTTTTTTTTTTTTTTTTTTATCTATGTTTTATAAATGTGGTGGAAGAATTCAAAATGGAACCATGCAAGCTTTTACCTTTGATATTATTGAACTATACAGTTGCTGTCTTCTTCTTTCTTTTTTTCAAGAAGAGCGAATTAATTGATTAGAAATTAAAACGGCTTTATTAAAAACTCCCTTACTTCTTGTTGTGTTAAATTACTTGATCTGAAATCGCGTTCCTCATTTCAAATTTGGGTCAAAGACGAAAACAAATCCATTTCCTTTCCAGAACAGATTCCTTTTATGTATCTGATATATTTGTAAATTTCATAACTTTGAATGCCCAGCAGTCAGGGAATGATTGTTTCTGTGCGTGGTTTAACTTCTTAAAGTATTTTTTAAACTTTCTTTTATTAAAAAGTAATATTAAATTAATATATTTTTTTAATAATTTTGATATATTAACATTAAAAAATAAAATAAAAATATTTTTTAATTAAAAATCAACCTACATGATATCACTAAACACATACTTAGTCAGTTTAGTTTAGCAGTCTCGTGACAAAAGTTTTTATTTTTCATGGAAACCTACATATATATATATATATATATATTATTGTAAAAAAGAAAAAGAAACTAGTTTTTTTTTTCTAATTAAGAATTTAAAGAAACAAGATAGAGTATGAGTACTTATTTTGTCCTAGTTAATTACTAGTATATGTTGAAGGGTATTTGAGTTATTAAACGGATTAAGATGTGGATTATAGGTTGAGTTGGATTTGGTTAACCCCTTTTTTGTCTATTAATTAATTAAAATATTGTTCCAATTATTCATAACGCACATGGCAGAGCTCATTTGCACCATAATCACTAATCATATATATATATATATATATATATATATATATATAATATATATATATATATATATATATATATATATATATTAAAGTCATAATTTTGGTTTTGAATAAAATTATTGCTGATTACACTCACCAAATCTCCATACGTGGTACAGGTAGCTAAACACTAAATTAATAGCTAATTTGGTGATATCATTTGAACAGGTCACGTGGTGACCATCGATCTATCCCAGATGTAGTAACCCTGCATGTTGCAGCTGGTGGCTCTGTTCTTCTTAACAAACACACCAACCCCCAAAAATCCAGCATCTTCAAATGTTTGTTTGGTTCAGGAAGGAGTGTTCGGCAGAGGAATGCAAGAAGTGTCGAAAGAAGTGATGACATTGAACCCTTTTTTACTTGTAATCTGATATGAGCCAATATGGGATCAGTGGTAACCTAAAACATGCTATGTTGGTGAACCACTTGTTCTTCTCAAGTAGCACGTAAATGTCTGATGTCTTTGACAAAACTTCATTTCTTCCGATGACTAATATTTTCCTCGTGGCCAAAATTGCCTTTCTATCTCTCAAACCTGACTGTTTTCTTTTATTTATTTATGTTTTCAGTTGACGGAGATATGATTACAAGTCAAAACCCATTACTTTTCCTCCTCGACGTCGGAGTGAGTGGTTGGACTGAAATGTCCAAAATTAAACATATTATCTTAGTGTCTGGTTAAGCTACCTCTGCTACTTTTAGCATATCCAACTTAATTAGCATTGAGCATTGCATAAAAAAATGTCTTTTCTCATACAGTTTATATAGTTTGTAAAGAAGTCTTCGGACAGCTATATTTTCGGAAGAGAATGGTGACATCCTATTAGGATATTTGCCTTAACTACTGAACGAATGTCTCAAACATCCAACCTCCTGCTATGATGTACGTTGTTTTTGGTAAGCTAAACTGGAACTAATCCACTTCAAGTAGGTATTACTGTTCAGCTCTGTCGTGTAACTCGTGTCTTTTTAGTTTTGCACTGTATCATTGTTACACGCTTTATAATGAATTGAATTAAATTATTTTTAAACGTACAAAACATATTTGAGAGCCTCTCTTGGCAGAAATTTTTTAACCATAAATTTACAATCTAATTCATATTAGACAACATCTTTTAAAAAAATATTAAGATTGTAATATATTAAAAAATATTTTTTAAAAAAAAAATATTGAGATAAAAATATATTGAATCGATTTAAGTGAACTTATGGCTTAAGTAACGAGACCATGATAATTTTATAAAAAATAAATCAAAATAAATTATAAATTTTTATTTTTTATTAATTTAATATTAGAAAAAAAAAATTTAAAAAAAGAGACACCTGACTGAACCTCTCTAAAGTCTAAACTATGGTTCAAGTCATATATCCCATTAGATTTAATATTTTTTCTGATTTTTTTTTTTCATTTATACAACAATAAAAATAAATGCTCGTATCTATCAAATGTTGACAGTGTGCCCCTCTTCTTTCCATTTCATTTTTGCTATTACTGCACTCCGTTTTCCATACACCAAACTAAACAGCCTTCTTCCTAGTGCGTGCCCGCCTCCACTCTCTTCCCCTTCTCCTCCGCTTACAACCTTCTCCGCCACTGATGCATACGAGAACTGCCGCGTGGCAGCTGCAACGGTTCCCCGTGAGTACCTCCCCAACATTTCCGAGAGCAACCCGAGATTTTACACTGGGTTGGATATAAAAACAAAATATACGGGGGCTGATCTGATTCAATTGATTGGGCCCAAACAACAAGCCCAATAAGACAAAGCGAGTCCTGATTTTAACAGACGCGCGAGATAACTTTGAAATCTCAAATGGCTAGAATTGTCGAAAGTTATAATGATAAAATAAACTTATTCCTTAAACTTTATTTTTTAAAATACAAATATTTTAAACTATTTTTTAATGAAAAACAAACCTTTTATTTAATTCTTTTTCACTCTATTAATCTTTTTTAAAATCACATATTTTCAAAATGTGTATTCGTATTTTTAAATATTATTTGTAATCAAAATTAATGAAAGAATTTATTTTTAGTTAAAAATAATCTATAATATTTAAATAAAAAACAATTTCAATTTAAATCAAAATTTTAAAAAGTTTTGGTTATTTTAAATCTTTAGCTAGAGGATTTTTTAAAAAATATATTAATTTTTTATATCAATGTGATATATTTAAAATATTAAAAAATACATAACTTAAAAAAAAAATTTAAGACAGATTCATTGTCTAAAAACATTTAAAAATGAAAGCTACCTCCTCCCAGTCGACCAGTGTCCAAGCATAAAATGAATTTCTTTAAAAAAAAATAGTGAATATAAATTACAAATTCCCAGATCTTATTACTCTTTTCTTTATTGAATTTTTTTTTTTTTGTTTTCAGATTCCCTCGCTTTCCATAGGCTCTCTCTATTGTTTTTTATTCTTAAAATGATTTAAAGCCAAGCGAAATTCTGCGGCCACCGGCGGGAAGACAGGCGTAAGAGTTGTAGACGTCGGAGACCGTGGAACAGAAAAATCGAGTTTGATTGCGGCAGCATCTACCGAATCTTTCCAGGAAAACGTATCTCCTTCCACCCACTCGCCTCCCCGCTGATTTCATCACCGATCGCGTTCCTATCACTATCATCGACACTTCTGCTAGGTAAGCATTTATGTTAAATCTCGAAGAGTAGAGGAAAGCTAACTGAAGAATTAAGCAAGCTGAAATGATCATATTAACTTACGCGTGTGATTTTCCGTTGACGCTAGCTCGTTTGAGTAGTTTTTGGCTTGAGGAATTTCGTCGATTATAGGCATTTTCTTTCGTTCTTTCTTTTTTAGTTCTTACCATTTTTAAAATTTGATGTAGTGATATGTGTGAGTATACATGTATACAGTTGATTTCCTATGAATTTCCGTCACGCGCGCGCGCACACACATATATTTGCTACCTGCGTTTGAATTGGAAGCAAGGATTTCTTATTATCATTCTCCAATCTGCTTCTTTTCAAGTTTCCTAGGATCTTGCAAATTGCTCTACTGGGGTTTCTTCTGTTTATATAGTACTTTTTGTAATTGTTCTGTTCATTTCTATATTTCAGTCCTTGGGGTGAGGCTCCTTACAAGGATGCTGCAGAGAGAACCACAATGGGAAATTTGACTCTCGATGGGTTGCTTTCCGGGGTTTGCTCTGCTACTACTATTTCTTTAGTTCCTGCTGATTCTTGGTGGCTTCATCACAGTCCTACATGTTATACTATGTGACAACAGCATTTTCTGGGCCACCTTAAACAATTTACTTTCTTGCCCATGTCCTTTTTCTATTTCTTTCATTGTTTAGTGGTGGTGAAGATACAGTGCGCTGGGACATCAAACATCAGGCTTCTGAAAAGTCCTAAGCATAGACTGATTATGGATATGTTTGGGGGCTCACACAAGATGATACTAAATGAATCCATAGTGATCATGTGCTTATAACTTGGTAGAAAAACTTGGTGCCAATATTCTGTGAAAGTTGTGAAGTGCTTATTCAAAAGAAGCTGTTATCTTGGCTATTTTATTATGATGAAAGCTTTGCTTGTGTTTCTCCAATTTGTCTGGGACAAGTAGGCCTATCTTTTTATGCTGCATCAGTGTTGTTTTGTTATAATTGTTCACCACCTTCATTGATTCCTTAAAATAAAAAGTTGATCCATGTGTTACTGTTTCTCTCTTTCTGCATCTTTTTTCTCCATTTCTTTCTCATTTGTGTGTTTTTAGAAAATAACATCTCACTTCGCTACAAAATGGAAGACTTATTATAAATACTTGTCTTCCTCCATTTTATACCTGGTAACTTTAGAGTATGTTATTTTTAATCTTCTTCAGCTATCTGTCAAATTTATTTCTATCTAACATTTGCTTGCAGTGGGCTCCTGTGACCATTCTGGATCCACGAGCTAGTTTGTCTAATTTTCTGTACACTGGACATGGAGGAAATCCTGCTTCAGCAACTCATGTCACTCAAAGAGAGCTGTTGATCGTAAGAAGCAACAGATAGAAAGAAATGTTTTCCACTGCATAGTTTTTGGTCCTAGAAATTCTGGAAAGTCTGCACTTTCAAATTCATTCTTGGGAAGGTATTGTCTTGAACCTATTGTCATAGCCATTGTAGCAATATGCTCTGGATAGTTTCATCTTGTAGGGAATCCCATCCGGTGATGAACTGATAATTACTTATAGGAGGGCAAGCACACTAACACAATATTTAACGTGGTTCTGCAAACCGCCTACATCCACGGGAGAAGCCATTTGATTATATAGGGAGAGAACAAGATTTACAACAATAGAGGAGGAGGAATTATTTCCTCTTTAGCAACTCTCAACCTCACTTTATTTCTCTCTTTTTAGTGCTGCAATGGCAGCTACTGCTGGCTGCCCTTGGCAGCCCACTCTCTCCTATATTTCTCACATCTTTGGCTACACTTTCCCTCTCATTTTTGCTCTCTAACTTGGTGCCTATTTATAGGCAGGAATGATGGCTTCTCTTCTTCATTCCAGCAGCTACACATGGGTTGATGCATTTGTCAATGGTGGGTGCAACTACCATTGACAAATGGTAACCCTACCTCTTAGGATAGGTTGCCCATTAATGGCAAATCCCAATACATCTGTTACTTCCCTGAGTCATCATAGGAGAACCTAGTTTTGTTTCCAGGTTTTCATTTTTCAGTTCTGCTTTCCACTAAGCAATAGTAATTTTCTGCTGCCAATTCCAACGACAGGCCATTCTTAGAAAATCATGATTTGACAGCCGGTGAGCATCATGCATGAATGTTGTTGACTAGCTTGGGGTACGTATAGTAGCTGCTCTGTTGGGTGGTAGTTCTATAGAATATCTTTCTAAACAGGCTCTTTTTCAAAACTCGAATGCAAATTATTTTTCAATGTGTTTATATCATCTGATATCAAGGAGGATGTGCTGGATCATCTTCATCAAGGTGTCTTAGACTTGAGCTGTATGGTCCTCTTTTTCATGCAGTTGTCCTTGCAGAGGGATAAGGAGACTCATAATTTGCGAGAGATACCTGAAGATAGTGAAAAAATTGCAATCCAATAAAGAATCTCTGGCATCCTTCGATGTTGTTGTGTTTGTTTATGACAGTTAAGTTTGACTCGTGATATTTAGCAAGGGAAGTTTGACTGACTTGTATATATTGGTAGTCAAGTGGCCAGTCGATGATCTCATTTATCACCATATATTATGTCTGTCACAATTATATGGACTTCGATCGGTGCATGTTATCTTCTTTTTACCAAATTCTTTAACTATTGCCTCTGAGCCTGCCTGTGCACATACCTTTTAAGTGCATGAATGGTGTTCGATTTTTCTTTTAAGGATTAGAAATATACTATTGGAAATAGTTTCCCCTTTGTACTTGTTGAATATATAGATATCATGACATGACAAATGATTCCTATTTCCAGTTCGGATGAATATTCATGGAAAAGGTCAAGTGAACTTCTTGTAGATGTTGCTAGGCACTGAGAAGAAAGTGGTCACGAGGTGCCTAGTCTCATTGTTGCTGCAAAGGATGCCTTGGATCCGCATCCAATGAGTGCAAAATTCAGTGAGGGTATGCTTTTTGTCATTGAAACCTCATCTTTTGCACACTCAATTTCTGAAATTTGATACCACAAATAAAATCTTGTATCTTCGCGAACATATTGCCTATCCCTTTTTATCATTTTTAAGATATGCTTGTGGTGATAGCTTCCAATTCATATTCAGGTTTGCCAAGAGTTAGGATTTTAAGCGCAGCTGAATGGGATTTGAACATTCCCGAAACAGTAGCTGGGAGGAGACGCAAGCAGTTCCGCTGGCTTGTCAATCACTCTCTTCTGTTTATGTCAGGTTTTGCCTCCCACTCCCACCGGAAAAAAAAAAAAAATATCGCACTACACGGATGCATGAACACCAATGACACTAATTTCATGGTTTACATGTCTGCGTGAATTATCTTAACTGTTTTAGTATGTTTTAAATTTGCAGTGGTCGTAGCTTTTGCTGTTGTTGGCATGGCAGCACAGCGTGCCTACAATCCTTTCAATCACATTGCCAACCAATCCCCTTATAATTCATGTTCTGATTTTTTCCTATTTATAACTTTGGCGAGCCACAAGCATTTTCCCGTTTGCTAGGCTCTGTTGAAATCCTACCGGTTATGGAGCCTGTCACCTTCGGTCCGATCACCCATTCAATATAAATTAAATCCAAAAGCTCGAAAATCAGCTCGTTCATGCGCACTTTCCCTATGGATGTGTTAAGAGCATAGCTGTCTTACCCAATCCTAATCTGACCCAGCCAGTCTTGGGTAAATGGTTCAGCCACGTAGAGCCGTTTATTTTTATATTTTAAAATTGTTTTTGAAAAAAAAAATTTATTTTTTTATTGACTTTAAATTATTATTTTTTTATTTTTAAATAGTTTTGATATGCTAATATCAAAATTAAATTAAAAAAAAATATTATTCTAATATATTTCAAAACGAAAAAATATTTTTAAAAATAATCCCTAGATGATATAAATAATAATTAAAATAAATATCAAGAAATGTTATATTGACTAAAAGACAATTATATTAAAGGTGATAGATTGGTAAAAATTATCAATGATAAAAACATTAAAAAGTTATGAATGTGTTCTTTCTCTATGCCGTTCAATGACCTAAATTGAAAAATTTTTTATTTGTACTTCAATTATTTCAAATTATAAATTAGACAAATAAGTTGTAAAATGTTTCAAGGGCTTGTGAAATGTTATTTTAAAAAATATTTTTCAAATTTTCACGTCAAAAATAAAAATAAATTTTGGAAAATATTTTCCAATTTGTTCTTTAATAGTGTTAAAGAGAAATATTTTATCCTCATGAATGAAAAGGATAATATTTTATTTAATGCTTCTAATTCTTAATACACTATCAAATTTTAACTTCCGCCACCCCACAATTGTCGAATACACCACCACCGGCCATCATAATCATCACCATTTTGTTACCAATATAATAGTTTTCATCATAATAGCAACGTTATTACCATCATTATTATTATAATCAATGCTACTATCCAATAGCCAAAAACACAGGCTTTCATGGAGGCATTTGAGTTGTTACAGTGGCTTCTGAATTTGTTTTTTAATTGCATCTCTAATATTTTATTTCATTTTATTTTTGTGTAAATTTGGTTTTTATTTTTTCTATTGTTATTTTTTTTTATTACTTTTTTTTAATTTTATTCCTTGATATTTTATTGATTGAGATTTTAGAACCTATCAGGTTAAGGTTGAAATTATTTTTAACTATGGGAACCATAGTGGAAAATAATAGAAATTACAAGAACTAGGTTTAACTTATGAAAAAATAAAAATTAAAGTAACCACTATCAATTAGAAAAGTGGTAAGTTGCTTCACTATTATAGAACAGACTGATGTTAAAAATTAAAAAAAATATATATATTTTAATATGTTTATAACAAAAAAGCATTTTTTAAAAAACATTATACACTATATTATCCAATACACGGCTATGCAATAGATTTTATTTTTTAAAATACTTTTCAAATTATTTCTCACCTAAAAAAACATAAAATTAATAATTTTAGATGATTTTAATACACTAATATAAAAAAATATTATTCTAATATATTTTTAATTAAAAATACAATTTTAAAATGTATAATGAATCATATTACCAAACACATTTAATGTGATTTCTCTTTACTTGAAAAGTGTCAATGAATATAAGTAGCGGGGTTATTGTTATTATTATTATTATTATTATTGGGGTGATGATTATTAGACTGTAAGAGATCACTAATTTCAAAACTTAAAAGAGATTGAATCTAGACTCCTAAACCCCACCAACATGATATAACTTGAGTCATATACATTTTCATTAAACCTGATTTGGAGTCAACATTAAGTAAAACTTTGATAAATAGCCGGTGAAATTAACTCGAATTAATTTAGATTATTTTATTTTATTTTTTTAAAATAAAAAAACTAAAATGATATTATTTTATAAAAAAAAAAACTCTTGAAATAATCAACCTAAGTTTTGATAAGATGATGAAAGGATTAACTAATCAATCAAATTAAACTGAATTTTTAACTTTAATTTAAACCGAGTTACTCAAGGAAGGTTGCATTAGTTTCCAGGACAAGTCCTGACAAGTTTGGTTTAATAACTATGTTCAAACAGTAGACAGTGGCCAATGCTCCGTCACAGTACTGATTCTATTTATTTTTGTATTTTAAAAGTATTTTTGAAAAAATTTTAATTTTTTTATTTTAAATTAATATTTTTTATTTTTTTAATTATTTTAATACGCTGATGTCAAAATTTATTTTTAAAAAATAAAAAAATATTTTAAAAAATAAAAAAAATATTTTAAAAAACAATTACAACCCCACTTCATTTTCAATAATTAAATTCCAAACAAAAGCTTGATATTTTAGTGAATACTGTTAATAAAAAGGGACAGGCTTTTCACCGGCGACGACACCTAGCTAGCTGACAACAGTAATTACGTGTCACTACAGCCTTGATTGAACACTTCATTAGCATCATTCATGGTAGCATCGCAGGCACTTGATGCAGACTCATGCAGAAAGACATGATGCAGACTCATGCAGATACGGATCTTCGAGACATGTTTGTCTTCAATTACATGAATACTACTAGTAGGGAAAGTCAGGTCTTGATGGGAAAAAGATAGCAGAGCTATGACCAGCCAGGCTGCAAGGATATCCCCTTTAAGAGATTCCATTAAATTAATGAGCGTCTCGTGAGAAATTATGTGAGATTCTTGGACATCAAGACGGACGACTGTCTGTGATTGTGTTCCAAATAATATTCTAAAAAGTACACTAATATTAAAATTAATTTTTAAAAAAAAATATCCATGTACCCTAATAAAGAGTTAAAGAAGATCTCGCTTTTCATTGACGAGATTCATTACTCCCAAGAACGACATAGATCCCAGAATCTTCACCAGTGTCTCAGTCTATATGTTTTGATTGAGGACCTGCTTTTGACTCTCATGCGTGCATTAATCATGGCAAATATATTTGTCCGCACATTGCACCTTGCCCATTTACACAAGATACAAGAGACAGGAGCATATGCATTTAAACAGACTATAGGTACTCTGGGTTTACACACACACACACTCAAGCAAGTGCTGGGCCTGTTGGTTCACGTTTAAGCAAAATCATCACTCCAATCTATGTCCCTTGTCGTTTGGTAATATTCCTGGAGACTAAACAGATATTTGAATGTTCCCCGATATTCATTCAATGTTCAACATATTAACTTGTGAATTTAACATATTAACAAAAATAATAATAATAATAAAAGAGAAAGGGATTTTACTATATCACCAAGATAGTTTTTTTTCTTCTTTTTATGTTTTTTTTTTTTCAGTTTCAATTACATTATTTAATATTAAATTTACTAGGGATTGAGTCTCATAATTTTGTTCAATTTACTTTTTATGAAGTCATCCTAGTTTTATGATTTGGACCGTGGGTTTTAATTTTTATTTTATTTTTCTTATCGTTTTTATTTTTCTCAAATTCATCCTTTAACATTAGGTTGATTTGAAATCGGGCTTCATAATTTGTTTTGCTTTGTTTTTTATGAGACTATCTTTATCTTATGACTCAAATCACGAGTTTGATGGGTTAGCTCAATTTGATCGATGTTGTTTTTTATCTCTTTTTTTAATCGAATCATTTTTCAATTTTATCTTTCAACATCGGGTTGATTGAGATTTGAATTTCATAATTTATTTTAATGTGCTTTGTATTAGGTTATCATGGTCTCATGGTCCAAGTTGTAGGTTTAATATATTAACCTGGGTTGCTTCAAGTTATTTCTTTATGTTTTTAAAATTGATTTTTTTTCAATCATTCTTAATATTGAATTTATTAAAAATTAAACTTCACAACTTGTTTTGATTTCCTTTCAATGAAGTTATTATTGTCTCATGGCTCGACATGCAGATTGACATGTTAACCCAGATTAATCAAAATAGATCAAATATGTGTATGTCTTAATATTTATAAGAAAATCTCATTTTAAATATTTATTTTGAGTCAAACTATGTTTTTTGTCATTATATAGGTTATCTCTGGACCCATCAAGTTAACCAAATCATATCAGATTAATCCCCACACAACTAATTTTTTTTTTCCTACTAGAAACAACATCAACAATGTCAAAACATTTTTTTTAATTTTTATCATAGTATGGACATGTAAAATATCTAGTTAATATATAAAGATACAGTGATAATGATTTTAAAATTGATTTAATGATTCTTATGTTAGAATATCTATTGAGATGAACACGTTCATGTATCTTGTAATCTAAAACCAAGCCGATCTTAGTATCTTAATTAATCACAATAATGAGATTCAATATAATTAACATCCAATCAAACTGTTCTAGTTCATGTCAACCCCTGAAATGATTACTTAGGCTAGCCAACACCTTAACATATAGTGTATCCAAAAGTTTTTTTTTCTTTTTTTTTTTTAAAGAAAAAACCTAAAGAGTATATCCAAGAGCTTGAACCATATAGACAAGAAACCCTAATTCTAGGAGGGTAACTTGCTAAGCGGGTGGGAAACATGGAACGGCTAGGATTCCCCACCATAATTGATAATTGGTCCTAATTTTCATAAAACCTACGCCGTGATAGTGGCCCCACGACAAAAAATCTATGGGAAGACATTCCTCCCCATTTCTTTTTTTTTTTTTTTTTTTTGGTTGGGAACAACAAGTAAAGGCAATAATCAGAAATTGTGAGTTTCTGTACCAAAGTTTAGGGTTCTCGATAAACAGAAATTAGGGAGTAATATATGGTTTGAGTGAGAGATGACAAGGAATCTCAGGAGAACCGAAAGACAAGACAAGACTAGATCGGAGAATCTTTCCAGGTTTGTGAATTGTGGGCCCTACTTCGATACTTTCATGGATCCTCTGCAACCCCTAGCATGTCAGCCATCACAGAAAAAGCCCATAATTTAGCTTTTTCACCGGCTTGGGATTACAGTAATAATTATTTTAAAAGTATTTGTTATATTTAAAAATATATTGGAATAATAATTTTTAATTTTTGATATTAGTAAATTAAAATAATTTGAAAATAAAATTCAAAATCTTATAAAAAAGCTTTCCAACAGTGAAAATAAAATGGGGCCAAATCCCTCCACCGCCACCGCCTTAAATAAAAACCTAGAGGAGGAAACGTAATTAAATAAAAATAAAAAACTTGGTACCCTTAAATTAATACAAAGTCCAAAACATTTTCTTGGATACAATTCATAATTACCGTTGATTAAGTAATGCACCGCACAGACTCGTGTTCATGCTTTGAAATATTTGGGGTTCGCCGTTCAAAGGTCAATAATTAAGATTCCAAGGGACAATGTATAACGTGTTTTTAAATGTGACGTTGAAAAGATAAGCACCGGCGAGCTTTTTTAAAAATGTTTTTGAATTGTTTTTTATCTAAAAAAAATATTATTAGATGTTTTTTTTTCATGCTAAAAATATAAAAAAAATTGAATTAGAAATTATTTTCTTATCTTCTTTCTTTACCTCTCAATTTTCAAAATGATCATGATTGCAAATGTTCCCCATTTCTTTTTAGCTTTTATTTATTTATATAAAAGTAGGAGAAAACTTTAAAGAAATCTAATATTTTTATAATTGTTTAATGAATTTTGAAAATTTTTATTATTATTAACGGAATACCTAGGCCAGCTTGCATATACTTCGATTAATTTTACGGGTCTTAAAATTAACGATTATATAAACTTCCAGTGGTCTTGGAAAAACTCGAACTTGTAATCATTGAGAAGTAAACTCAAAATCTGACAAGTTAAGTTACCTTTCAAAATTAACCTTTTATTTTTTAAAAAAATAAAATTGGCTAATGGTTTAATAACTCTTACAAAATAAGTTCCATGTACAAGATATGAGAACTTTTAATACCTAAATTAGCAAATATGTAAGCAAGATGCTTTGTTGTAAAGTTAAAAAAAGTCTAAAGTGCAGGTTTGAGTGGCCCAGTATAGCTAGGCTTCTTACAACAAAACCCAGACATATATACGGTAAACATGTAAACCTGAGGCAGATCCTCATGTCTAGCCGTCTAGGCAGTCGGCAGTATATTTTTTTTATATATATATAGATGACTTGTCATTCATCTTTTTTTAATGAAATAAATAAATAGATAGATATCGTTTATTGTCTAAAAAATAACATTGTAACTTGGACTCAGACCCGCGCACTAACCATTTTAGCGACGGGACAAAGATCTTACCAATTGATTAAACAAAACATATTAATATGTCTCTGTGTTCTTGAAAGAATAGAAAAAAATAATGTTAGGTGTATTTGTTTTTATGTTTTAAATATGTTTTTCAAAATTTTTTTAAAAATTTCTTCAAATTAATATATATTTTTAGTATTTTTATATTATTTTAATGTACTGATATTATAATTTTTTTTAAATAAAAAAATTATTTAATAAAATTCTAAATAAAAAATATTTTAAAAAATAACTATAATCATACTTATTTTAGGCACCCTTTTACAAAGCTTGAACTGACAACTTGGACTTGTTTGACACCAGCTAACCACATGAGCTACGGAGAAAACAAAGCTAAGATGTGATATTTATATATCAACTTTTTTCACTCTTCAAATATATTATAAAATTGAACCCATGCCATTTAATTGTTTTATTAATTATTATATATTTATGATAAAGTCCATTAATTAAATAGTCGTGGTATATGATTAATTAGAAGACTCGTTGAATTTTGAAATTAGCTTCTTTTAATTGTGCTAAATTGCATGCCTTATCAATTAACATATATTTTGTGCTTTTTTTTCTTCGTATTTTTGGGATTTGAATCATGGGAACTCGTCTTATTTCTCACAAACTCATTAATTGGGACCTTTTTTAAGCAACAGTATCGGATTTCCACCTTTCTTTTGCCCCCCCCCCCCCCCACACACACATGAAACATATTCGCATTTAGGTTTTCTAATTAGTGATTTCAAAATATTAGTGACATGGGTACCACTTTCATCAAACCGAGCAAGACTTCTTAGCTTCAACCAATGAGCATATTCTATGCTTTAGGCAAGTAGATCTTCAATCGAATTTATGATATTCTCGATCCTCGCTAATAATCCAGATTGATTTGATCAATGAAAGATCAGGAACTGGATTAGATTGATGACATGGGTGTGATCCAACAACTATAAAGTATTCCATATTAATCTAAAGAATGAGAAGGGAAGTTCCAATCGGTAACACAATTGTGGAGAACAGTGTTATTGTTTGCAAACGTTGTAAATCATGTTTTATTAAAATTTAAATTTTTTTATATATTTTGGATCGTTTTGATGTGCTGATTTTAAAAATAATTTTTTAAAAATAAAAAATATATTATTTTGATGTATTTTAATATGAAAAATACTTTAAAAAGCAACCATAACCACACTTCCAAACATACACGTAACACTTCTTAGAAATAGATAAGACTATTGGAATACCACAAAAAAAAAATAGTGAGGGACAAACATATACATACAACTTTCGAAGTTGGCAAATCAAATGCCTATACTGCCTTGTATTATATTTTTATCAAATAAATAGAAATTGTGAGATTCGAACTTACACTATTTTGTGCTTAATTTTTATCAAATAAATGAGGATGATGAGATCCGAACCCGTAGTTTGTTAGTCATTAAAACTCTGATACCATGTTAAAGAATCATCTAAACATAATAGTTTAAACTGTTAGATGATATCTTAAAATATATATGAGTTATATTATTTTTTAACACACCCTTTCAAGTGAAAGTTCTTTTGAGGTTGAAAGTTGCATATACTCATACTATCTTATGTTTAATTTTTATATATATAAATAAATAAGAGTGATAAGATTTAAATTCATGACTGCTTGATAATTAAAGGTTTTTTGAATTTAAAACTTGAACATACCTATATTACCTTGTGTTTAATTTTTTATATAAATAAATAGAAGTGATGAGATTTAAACTCGTGATCGCTTGGTTATTATAGTATATAAAATCTTAAAATATAATTTATATTATTTTTTAATAAAAAATTAAAAATTAATTAACACTTAAAATATAGTTTGAAAACTGTCTCGGCTCGATGGATCTAATCGTGATGAGCATGTTAAGTTTTGTGATGTCGCTTTACAGGACCTGTGGTTTTTCTGGTGTCCAAGGTTGGGTGGACACAGTGGTGGGGTTTGCATTCTATTAAGAACACTAGTAGTAATTTCTTGTGTTTGTTGGCCACCATGACACAACAAATTAAAAATAGTTTTCCACTCCATTCCT
Organism: Populus alba; assembly: GCF_005239225.2. Taxonomy (NCBI): domain Eukaryota; kingdom Viridiplantae; phylum Streptophyta; class Magnoliopsida; order Malpighiales; family Salicaceae; genus Populus; species Populus alba. The sequence goes on along the minus strand of NC_133285.1, from coordinate 4,026,209 downwards.
GTGTAAGCTTATCTCTAACCATACGTGCATTTCATAATTATCACGTACATAGCTAGTCAGTGGTCACCTTTTCTCCCCAGCCAATGAGCTCCATCTCTTTCCTAAATCTTTGGACTCTAACACACACCCACTCTTCCTCTCCCTCCTCCTGAATTAAAAAGTGGAAAGGAAAAGTCAACCACCACCACCACATCCTCAGAATGAAGTAAAAAAAACACTACGAAGAAGTTTCAATTTTCGATTCAAATTAATGAAAGACTACTTCCACCATCATGCACCACGCTTCTCGAATCCTCAAAAGGTATGTTTTTATATTATTATTTTGAATCCAAATTTAATAAATAATGATTTTAGTTCGTTTTTCACGTTATTATTTTGGATTCAAATTTTAAAAACTTCTTTTTAAAAAATCATTTACTTGATGCAACAATATTGGGGGGGGGGGGGGGCTGTCCTGACCTGATGTGAGAGAGTTTTCTCGCAATATATCAGAGCTCGTACAAAACATACCCTGATGAAAAATAAAGAAGACAATAATAAGTGGTTTTCTCGTACCAACTTGCTTGAGTCTCATTATATGGTATTGACCACAGGTGATGAAGAGACTGATATTCACATGATGACATGAAGAAGCAAGAAATGGTGCTCTGCACAGATACTCAACTCGGAAAACTTTCTTCAAAGTCAACGCCTTCCAAGTCCAATGTTAGTAGAAATTATAAGTATATCCACTTTCATTTTGTAGAAACTTTATTATTATTATTATTATTATTAATGTGAATGTCTGAGCTAATTTACACGTATCTCGATTAATTTTACGGGCCCTAAAATTAACGATCATGTAAACCTCCAGTAGATATCATATTACCAATCACAAGGCTTGAATTTGAGATTACATGGGGAGCAAACCTCTTAGTTCCAGACTTTTACCACTAGGCTAACTACTAGATGATTCATTTTGTAAAAACTTTAATATCTCCCATCAATTATATGATCCGTATATACTCCTTTCACTCCAATCTACGTACGAAGCATACTGTTGTTGTTATCGCTACAAAAATCCACTCTTATTATTAATCAAGATCAACATTAATGTTTTTTTATCAATTGTTTGTATTTAATTTGCTTGCTTAACTAGAGGATTGATCCGGTATAATTATCTGATTTAGCTCGAGGTTTAATATATTAAAAAACTACATCGTTGGCTTGTTAAATCTATTCATCTATTTAAATCAATTCAAATTTATAAATTTTTAAAAAAATATTATTTTTTTTAATTTATTTAATATTAAATATAAATTAAGTTTAGTTGGGTCAATTTAAATGAATCAATTAGGTTTAAGTATCAATTCAACTTATAATTTGATTGATGTGATAGGTTTGGATTGAGATTATCCTCCTGAATCCTTCGTGTCAACTATGCTTCGTTGTAAACCACCGTGTCAATAGCCGCATCAATTGGAGCACGTGAAGTGCTGAAACGAGTCATGGACACACATTTGGGTTAGCACAAACAAACATAATTGACCAAGCAGTTAACTGGCATGAGCTAGCAAGTGGCATAAAAACGATAATGTTGTCTCCAATGCTGTTAGAATGTTTGAACAAAATACCAGAATATAAAAAGGTGGACAAAAGATTGCAAGATCGAATAATGAGAAAACAGAGGGATTTGCGTATTAGAAATGTCGCCTATGAACTACTATCAGTGTATTCCAGCCATTTAACCTGCTGTCGCCGCGAGTTATAAATTCTTTTATAAAAAGGTTACAAGGTACGCAGGATGTCTAAATGTGTTGTGTGTGTGTGTGTCTCTCTCTCTCTCTCTCTCTCTATATATATATATATATATATATATATATATATATATATATATATGAAAATTCTCTTATGCAGTCATCTAACTAAATAAATTAATAATCATTTTATATATATAAAAAAATCATTAACAATAATCAAGAAAAAAATATACAAATAAAATATTCACTTGATTATATTTACTAAACTTATTTATTTAGTTAAATAAAAGATAAATAAGCTCTAATTAAAAAAACTCATCACTTAGATGATAAATACAAATAAAATGAATTGAATAAATTCAAACTATAAAATATATTACCCCAAACCAAACATTTCAACAAAATATAATGAATGAATACCTGCTGATATAATTGAAAAGTATATAAAAAAAGACAATGCATGCGATGCCAACGGTTACCCAAACTTGGTCTTCCACCGTGTCCATAGAAGCGTTATTGCATCCCTATTCTCCTAGTGTGGCGCGTGATAATGGTTGATGGATGGTTTATCACTGATAAACGTTTCTTTTCTTTCTTTTTTCTATTTCTTAAAATAACTACGTGTTTGTCCTTTGTTATTTCTCTCTTTTCTTTTTATTTGTAATTTCAATACTTATGTTTTGGATGGTTTATTTTCGTTCCTGGCCCTTTTTTTTTTTCAAATTCAAAGTATAAATTTAAACCTTGTATTTCTTTATATTTTTATATTCATTTAATATGAGATATGTTCACTGACAATATTCAATTTATTTTTATTTTTTATATTACCCTTATTTAAAAAAAAAAACAATCTTTACATTCTTTATTTCTTTTAAACAACGAAGAGCTCACCTCTTTCAACCATCATTACCCCTTCTCTTTGCCTCTAATTTTTCTCCATCACCATGCATCATCACAAACAGCCCTCAAAACCAAAATCAAACCCAAATACCCAATTCCAAGGCTCTATTTTTTCAAGGCTATGCAAGCCCTAAAATTGAGGACAGTGATATAAAATGAGATGAGATGAGAATAAAAGATAGTTTTGGTAGTGATACGTATTTTATTTTTTATAGGAGAAAGAAGGGTGATAAAAGAGAGATCAGAGTAATGGTCATTTTAAGAAAGCTATTTTTTTTTAATAGTAATGTCCACTCTTTTATTGCAACAAATAATAAAATGGTTTGACATCTTATTATTTACTTTTGTATTATTTATAAAAAATAAATTTAATTTAAAAATCAATTTTCAACGCTCAAAAAGATTGTAAATGATCACAAATATGTTATTAAGTAAATTTTAAAGTGGGAATTTGTGAAGATGCTAGATATAAAGTGTAAGTACTGCGTATAAATTATTGGTGGGTGGGAGCAATTAAATTGTAATTGATTTTATATATATGCAAGCATCTTTTGGGATATATACTTCATGTGATCACGAAAAAAAGTGGAGACATGCTCATTGCCTTGGAGATATTTGTTACTATTTTGTGCATGGCATGAGATGGTGAGGGAATATGTGCCTTAACAAAAGATCAGAATGTTCCTGAAGCACATGATGTTATGATGGATGTGCTTCTTTTATTGACAATTCTCCATTCCCTGAACTAATTACCACAGCACCACCATGAAAAAAATTACCTTAACGAATGGATACCCTAACTCCACGATTGGACAGTGGACAGCACTGCCTTCCTGCCCTCCTCTTTTAGGGCATGTTACCCTTTCCCGATCGCCTGGCCCATGCAGCCGACCATTTAGAACTTTCAATTCTTCTCTGGCTAGCCCCATCAACCGACCATTTTATTTTATTTTTATTATTATTAGTATAAGTGTTTAGGTTAATTGAAACACATCTTAATTAATCTTATAAGTCATAAAATTAACAATCATATAAGTGTTTAGTGATTTTAAGATATGTGGGACTTTAACTAGTAATTTTTAAAAATAAAACTTAGAAATTAACTAATTAAATTATACTTTTTAGAATTGGATCATTCTATCATTGTACTCCTGTAAATATGAGGAAACCTATGAAGCCAGTGTGTAAATTGGTGACCAAGGCATGCATGTTATCACCTGGAGAAAAGCAAGTAAGAGCACATGGATGATCATGTGTGTGTTAACGTCAGGTGCCTGTTGCTCTCTGTTTATCGGGACCTCTAGTCTTCTTGATAGTTACCAGGCATTCGTACTCTAGCCGTACAACTCAACTTGCAATCTGTTTACCGTTGGAGCGTCCGAATTACCAAAATGCCACCATCAACATTAGATTGAACATTTAATTTAAAAAAAAATTAAAACCAATTTATCGTTATAACCAGGGCATCTCTGAAAGTAAAAGCGATTTGAAAGGGCATAAATTAGCATTATGACATTTTGAAGAGTATAATATAGTTTTTTTTTCTTTCTCATGTGGTATTCCAATGAAAAATGATATTTTAACATGCTATTTTGTATTTTAGATTCAATGAGGGAGGAAAGAGAGGAAGTTTAAGGAAAAAAAATATTTAATTTTTTCTCTATTAACTTTCCTTCAAAAAAAAAAGTACAAGAATGGCTTTCATTTTAATATAAGGGATTTTAGTATCTTTTAGCTATTCTCTTGAAGGTTAAAAAAAAAAACAGTTAAAAAAATCATTTATTTTAATATTTATTGTTTATGTTTTTCATTCGAGTCTCATGTTAGAGATATCCTTATATCTTTAATTGAAATAATTTTATTCTTACATATAATTTTTTCAAGTAAATTTATTAGAATCAATTTCATGATTTGAAAATGATAATTAATTTATATTTAAATATATGTATTAAAATTATGCTTTTCAAGTTATGGTAGTAGATAAATTATCCAAGTGATCCATGCTGAACTTCTCTTTTAATTTGGGAAAGAAATGGCATGTAGGCATTGTTCGGTATTGTAATTAGAAAGTGTTTTTTAAAAAAATTAATTTTTATTTTATTTTAAATTAATATATTTTTTATATTTTTAGATCATTTTGATGTATTGATATCAAAAATAATTTTTTAAAAATAAAAAAATATTATTTTAATATATTTTAAAATAAAAAAACACTTTAAAAAACAACTGCTATCTACCATCATTCTAATGCCAAAGAAACATCCAGCACAGTGGAAAAGAAAGAGACTCGGTGACGAGTGGGGACTGAGGAGGAAGATTAATTCCAATATAATTAACGATATTAACTGCCATAACACATGTTTTACAAGATCCAAGGGTTCAATACCAAAACTTGTAATTAATCGGTGGTGAAAGTTAATTAAATACTAGCGGCGGTAATGGTGGTGGTAACAGTAGTAGCTAGTAGAATATGTAGTGAACAAATCATTCGTGAAACCAAGAGAGATCTAAGTGGCCACCCAAAATGGCTCCCAATTAAGTAAGCCTTCGTTGCTACTCCCACTTTGCTTGCACCTGCCTGGTCTAGCCAATTTTCCCATCCCCATTTCACCCCCAACATTTCCATTAATACCCTCCAACTCCTCTCCGCAAACATCACCACCACCACCAGCTTCATCATCTCCACTTTGATCATCACCGTCATCTTGAACAACACCTTCCTCACCATATTCTGCTTCTGCTTCTTGCACTTCATTGTCGAAGTTATCAGGAGAGCTGTCCGTCATCAAATGTAGCCGAAGCCGGCCATCGGTTCTCTCTGCATGTAAATGAACGTGGCAAGAAGAGACGGTTACAGCTTCCAAGACTAGCCTTCCACCTTCTCGGTGAGGCCTCACTCGAACATTGTTGGAGCCACTAATCGAGCTCAAAGGAGGTGGGAAGCTAACACTTCGACTCGTTGTTCTTGTTTCTCGCAATTTTGGTGCTGCCCTAGTCTCATGATCCACGTTTTCTAATGACAGGAAAGCCATCCCATCTCTGCTTTCGCTCCCCTCGCTACCAGTTTCACTCCCCAGGCCCTCGGTGCACATTTCCAAGCTCTTTTCACTGAGCATAGAAGAAGATCTCTTAAAGTTTGGAGGGACATAGACCTCGTCGTTCTCTTCTGTGGTGGTTTGAGAGGTATTTTTAGTAATAGACTGGAGGAAACTCCAGCCACCCGTGTCAGCATTTTTGTTGCTTTCCAAGTCACGGTCTGAGTTAGTGACAAAAGGGTTGCAATTTGTTGAAGAGCGAGAAATGTTGGATTTGGATGGAGCCAATTTGAGCCTCAAAACACGTGGTTCGACGAGGCAGACCGGTTCTAGGCATGATTGGAGGCCTGGACAATAACTTGAGGACATTTTTCACAACTGAAATGTGGAAGGTCGGAAACAGAGGGAATCAACGAGCCTAAACAGGGGAGGAACAGGGGAGGCTTCTTTTTTATTGAAATTGTAGGAGTTTGGAGGTTATGGGATCAAGGCAGTGAGATTCAGATGAAAGAGATGTTTTCAGACAGAACCTGTATTTTTGGTAGGATTGCAGTCTATCTTAGGGACTTGTGCAGCAAGAGAGAAAGAAGCAATTAGGACTTGGGAGTCATCGGATAAGAGAAATGAAAGGGGGAAGGCACAAATTTATAGAAGGAAGTGGAAAGGCAGCTCAGAGTTCTTTTATTTTTTTCTCTTTTTTTTTTTTTTTAACAAAAAGCGACATCCCGCATTAGTTTAAAAACGGAAATAACTTGATAATTGTTTTCCCGGAAAGTAGTTTCCGGGAAACCTCTGTGTTTGTTTGTCTCAGCGGAAAACACTTTCCGGTCAACGGGTCAACGAAAAATACTTTCCGGTCAACGGAAAACACTTTCCAGTCAATTTTAGTCAAAAAAAATTTGAAGGAAACTTTTAGAAAAACTTTCTTGTGTTTGCAGAAAAGTGGTTTTCCGGGACTCTTGTGTTTGTTTTCCAGAAAGTGGTTTCCGGGAAATCACTTTCCAAACTTTCATGGAGAAAGTGTTTTCCTGAAAAAAGGGGGAAGTTGTGATGCTGATTATAAATCCTACTTTTATTGCTACATATATTTTGTTTTGAATATTTATTTTTCAATTTCAATTTTATTTTTATATTAACTTTGGGCTAGCATCCACCATTTGATTGTTCTTTTATTTTCTTTTCTATATATTTTTTTTCAATTTCATTCTCATATAACTTTTTAATTTGTAAAATTTGTTCCTCATTATTTTAATAAACTTGAGAAAAATAAAATATTAATAAGTTATTTTCCAGCTCATTTTCCATGACATAACCAAACACTGAAAGTGTTTTCCAGCCAAACATCGGAAAATACTTTCCCGGAATTCACTTTCCAGGAATTCACTTTCCCCGGAATTCACTTTCCAAAAGGAATTCACTTTCCTGCAAACAAACGGAGCCTAACTATGGTTCAAATTCCTTTTTTAATATTACAAAAATAATATTCTTTTATTTTTTTTATAAATCATCGAGTTAATGAAAAAAAATATTACATATGATCAACTCCCTATTGATCCAAATTCATTAAATAATGGGTCCCGTAATTATTTTTATGACATTTCTTATATAATTTATGTGATTATGTCAATAACAAACCTTACCTGTGCAATAATTTATTTATTTATTTGAGTTCTCGACATGTGAATCGGTTAATTAAGTGACTATTTTCGGTTTGTCTAACCTAAAGTCTTTCATATCGAATTCTTCATATTAAAGAAATAAATTTATCAATTGAAAAAACACGTTGACAATAGTGTTTATACTTTATATATAGGCATTTCTATCCATAGCAAGCAAGTTTTTGAGAATGTAATAACTTTTGTTTTAAAATATGTTTTTTTAAAAAAATATATTTAAAAAATTATTAAATTGGTATTTTTTAAATTTTTTTATTATTTTGATGTGTTGATATAAAAATTAAAAAAATTTATTTTAATATATTTTTAAATAAAAAATATTTTTTAAAAATGCACAGCATCACAGTACCAAACCCATTATAAAAAAGAGAACAACTTTTTATGCCCACCGGAATTATTCAATCTTCTAATCTACTTCTTGGTGGAAAGTAAAAGGGAAAGAGGGCCGAAAACTGAACGCAGTTGATAAATAAGCGTAAAACTCTATACTGAGGATAAAAAGAATTGAATTCACCATTTTTTTTTTTATATTCTTGTAAAATAAAAGGGTAAACTATATATATATATATATATATATATATATATATATATGAAGTATTCCAAAATTCCCATTCCTCTCCGAAAAAAATAAATAAAGAAAGAACATAAAATATGTTTGATGTACCTTAAAAACTATTTGACTTGGAAAAAAAAAATTACTAGTGGGATTCTAGATGCTAATTGCCTGGATTAGAGAGAAAACATTGGGCTTTCCTTCCAAATTAGCGATTAAACAAAAAATGCAAGACATGCTCTTGTATTTTATAAGTAGGGATTCCTTTACTTTTTTCAGTTCTACTTTGTGCTTTTGAATATTTTAAAAAAATATAGTAATGATTATTTTTTTCAAATATTTTTTATTTTGAAATATATTAAAATAATATATATTTTTATTTTTTAAAATTATTTTATATTAAAAAAATAATTTTTTTTTTCAAAAAAAAAACTTTTAAAATAAAAAAACAAACATGTACGCCTTCTTATTTTATTATGAGCTGATGTCTTAGGGTCAAAACCTAGTCTGGGTATGTGGAGTACCTGTAGAATTCAAAGCTACGAACTGAATTTAAGGGCGGGCTAATTTGTCCCTATACAGCCACTAGCTCTTGATCATCCGCAACTTAGTCACTGTAGTTTTTTATTTATTTATGTAGGTCCCTCAATCAATTTTATTTTTTTTTTCAAAATCATAGTGTAAAAGTTAAGGAGGTCTCAACAATTATATAATTCTCTGTCTGCCACCCATGAGCTGTTGTTTCCTACATGTATAAGACTATACTTCAGAATGTCACTGATACTTTTTAGATTCTGTATTTCTTTATATCTGAAATATATCGTATGAATAATATTTATATCCATCTATGTTAAATTAATTAAAAGAAAATACCCAAAATAAATATGATCACCTATTTGATTTCATCCAATCCAAAATTGCCATCACTATCACAGTTGATCCTTTCCTCTCAGGTGATTTATTTGCACTATTCACTAGAGCAATATAATGATAGCATTTCCCTTCCACCCAAAAAGCTTAACAATAGCTATCAAGGACATTTCAATTTTTTCACAAGGTCGAAAACAATATACATATATATATAAAAGTGTGTTTACGGTACCAAAAAACACATTCAATTATGTCTTTTTTCGTATCTTTTCCTATGTACAGCGGTGCATATAAGTTTTAGTGGTCCAATTTGTTATTAGTGGACTTTTTTTTCCTTTCTATTGCTTTAAAAATAAAAATTTGACCCTTTTTGTTATTCATATTTCAATTCCAGTCCTTATTATTATTTTTTTTTATAGAAGTTTTATGTACTTTCAATTCCATCATTCAATCATATTTTTACCAAATATTATATTTTTCGATTTGGTCTTCATTATTTTGATTTTTATTTTTTTCTTTGGTTTTTTTTATAAAAGTTTTGTTGGTTTTTAATTTTATCCTTCAATCCAAATTGATAATATTATATTTTAAAATTTGATCTTTATTTTTTTATTTTTAATTTTTAACTCGATCCTTTTATAAAAAATATTATTCTTCTCAATTTCACTTCATGGTTTTTTTTATATATATGATTTTTCGGGTCTAATCAGGTGCTAAAGACTATTAAATTCACTATTTTATTCAATTTCTTAACTTTTAAGTCTACATTTTGAAATGCAAAACTTGCACCTATCATGCGAGAAATCAATGATTAACAAGCCCATCTGAATGTATCGACTGCATCGAAATAAAAGAACCGTCCATTCTATGAAAAGCAAGGAGTAGGGTTCACTTTTCCAATAGAACAAGGGATGTTTATGCAAACAACCACCATGAAAATAGAATTTAAAAGAAAAGAAAAATAAAACCAGAGAGAACTAATTAAGAAGACAAAGATCCTTTTCGGCTACTCGATAGCCGGAATATTATATTACGACCGACCGACCGAGAAGAACCCATTGGCAGAAATTAAACACTAAACTAATCCTACCTTTAAATGTCTTGGAAGTCAAGCGGTCTCCCAACTTTTATTGCAATAATTACAAGTAATCATGATGCTTTTGCTTGAAATGCAAAACCTTACTATCTGTCATATCATATTAAACAAATTAACGTGCAAATGTACCTTTCTCTGCATTGGCCAATTCTTTGCCTGTCTAATCAGATGCTAAAGACTGTACGGACATGCATGTTTACTTCTAAACAATTCAAGTTTTTTTTATAAGCGCAAAGATTTCCTTTAAAGCAGATAATCTCCCACTAATCTCATCTTTGTCATTTTGCTTTTATTTATACCGGATCCTAAATACGTCACAGGTCTGAATTATTTTTTTAAAGATGTTCAGACGTACAAATGCGTTTTTTTTTTAAAATAAAAATTTAATAATTTGAGTTATAAACTCAATTAACCAAGGAAAGCCTTGTTAAAACCCAATGGTTTTTTCATTTTTAAAAAGGAAACAATGTCATAATTACATTTTATAGAAATAATTGATCCGGGTTATAAATAGTCAGTTATTGGTAAAACTAAAGAAGCTGGCCAGACTTAATCCATGGACTAGAGAAAGTCATTCTTCATGAACCAAATACAAATCCAAAATTAAGTTGATAAAAAATAATATTATGTAGTCCAAAAAGTTATTTTACAGTAAACACAAGCCCAACCTAAATTCCGAGCACGAGCTAAGTCGTGCATACACGCGTGTGTGATTTAAAATCTAAAGTTTACTATACTTAGATCCTCTATCCTTTAAAAACTTGAGTGTCTTTTAGGTTCAATGTTAACTTTTCACATTCTTGCTAACAACTAGGAAAGCCTTTTGTTTTTCTAACATAGGATATAGCTTTTAAAAGGTTATAGGTTTCTCCAAAACATGTCAAACAATAATTTGAGATTAGTTTTTTATCTATCCATAATTTGTTTAAATCATATTAATATTTCATATTAGAGAACTTATGTTGTAAATTAAATTCCCATATAATTTAAACCTTAAAAGTGAGTGAACTCTAGTTTTATTTTGACTTTAAATGTGCTAATTGATATGTTTTACACAAATTTTTCTAGCAAGTAGAAGCTATTTAGTGAGTGAAATGGGCAATTAGTGTCAAGATATTATAAAATTTTATGTGCATCTCTTTTCCTATATATCTTTACTTTTATTTATGTTTGGATTGTGATTGTGTGCTTGTGTTGAGATTAGCTTAAAAAGATTGGGTGTGGATTGAGCTTGCATTTGATTTAAAAGAACTAAAAATAAAAAAAGTTACTCATAATTAAAAAGAAAAAAATCTCAAATTCACCTGTATTATGTGTAATAGAGCTATATTATGTTGGACTTGATGAGTTGGTGAAAGCTTTTTAGTTAGTATGAAAGATTTAATATTCAAATCTTGCTCTAAACAATTTGATTTTTTCAAAGTAAACTTTTTGACCCAAAAGAGTTTTAGCTAGATCGATCAGCTCAACTAGGTTTTTACATGGTAATTCAGGTTTGATTTAATCAATATTTGACCAGTCTAATTACAAACTTGATCTGGATTAAATTCTAAAGCAATGATTTTCTAAGTAAATATATCTGGTTGGACCAAGTTTGATAACTATGACTACAATTATCTTCGCACAAGTAGCATTAATGATAAGTATAAACTAATATAGTCCTGCCAAATACCAAATCAGATTTCCTCCAAGGTTTTAAAACGGGCGGTCAAAGTAGACTCCCACTGCAAATAAACTAATCTTTCCTTTGAAAGCATTTCTTGAATTCTCTAGAATACTTTTTTCTTCCAAGGTTGGATGGATTATAGAACATGGGAAATGATCCAATAATGCTAGAATACCCATTACCACAAGTAGAATGGGTGGCCAATGATAATAAAGCTAGCCATTTTAACGAATATATATGCTTCAGAATTCAAAACCATAATTAAGACAGCACTAGCCCCCTTGCTTGCCACTAAATTCGAATCTAACATGAAACGCGGCTCAGTGAGATCGTAAACCCGAGCAATGCCTTTTTCATTAGCGAAAGACAGGCATTGCAGACCGAAGAGATAAGATAGATTGTGTCTAAACCTCCCCAGTAACGTAGGCTCGAGGCAAATGGATAATATCACAGTCAATGGGATTATGATCAAAATCCATCCTCGATCAGAGAGACAACAAAAATCGAACCCTAAGCATGCAGCAAGGACACGTATATATATATATAGTTTACATATACTCTTTCTAATAAAGGAATTGTTTGCGAGAGCTCCAATCTTTTGTTTTTGGTCCTTGTATATATATTTTCCCATAAAAAGCCAGAACCTCCGATTGTTGCATCGTGTAAACTTGGCTTCTCCTTTTTCCATGTTAAGAAAAGTCATGATTTTGATTAATGTGCTTGTTACAAAGAGACATATGTAATGGACACGTAGAAATGATCACATAATGCTAGATTTTTGTCACCCTCATCAAACAAAATGATCAAATGTCATCATGAAGACTATAATAAAGAACTTGATAAAGCTGAGGCAATGGGATAGCCAGGTTTAATCCTTCAGTGTTAGTATAAATATGAAGATTATTCTGTGATATTCTTGTTAAATCAGCCACTATGCACTGTTGAGATAATGAACCACGCATGCTTTTTTCTTTTTTCTTTTTTTGAGCAAACCAGCTCTTTGAATCGAGCAATTAAAAGCAGTTTCCAATTGAGCAAGGCTAGATACCAAACCTATTAAGCTTGAACGAGGGAATCTTAGTAGTATATATTCGTTGGCGGTCCTAAACAAAGCCTTTATCCTTCTCTGAATCCAAGAAAAGGCGTCCATGTGCTAGGGCTAGCAGTGAGGTAGACCAAAGAATATGTGCTGTTCACACACTCTCTCGCAGCCCCAGCCATCAAATTTGCTTTCGCTATCAATCTCGGTATGCTTTTGTTTTAGATTGGCCGAAGTAAAGGATCGACCCTAAAGGCAAAAGAGCGTCTAAAACTTAAAGTCATGATGTCTGGCTATCGCCTTGGCCCCATATGCACGAAAGCCCTAATCCCCTGATTGGTTATTTAACTTTGTTAAATATGCGTGGCTATTTGTCAATCTCTGCTTCAATAAGATCTTTACAAAGAAAGACGATGAGGAATCAAAATTCATGGCGTAATTAAAAAAGGGTGCGCACTCTCTCATACCTTTTGACCATTATAGTAGTATTTGCCTTTTCGTCCTTCAAGTGATCATGCTACTGTCCCTTGATGATTTTCAAAAAGAACCACGCAAATCTTGCAGAGATGTCACGAGATCACTGGTTGCTGCATTGTTAAAAAAAAAGATCACTGCAAGAATCCGACGACAAACTTTATGGATGGTCGGCATTTAGATATTGTTGTGGTGAGAAGCTGATGCTGAGATTACTCAACCCAAGCATGCAGGGCGTTTAGATATTTAACTAAAGGGTCAAAAATCTGAGCTTAGGCGCCAAGCTCGAGGAAAATTATGGTCCATGAACAAAACTAAACAACATAGAACAAACTATGATAAATACCCATTGCTATATATGGAAAATACGGCAATGCTTTTGATACCTGAAAAAATTTCGTCAGGGATGGTTAATTCACCTCATCTCAAACAAGGTGTTTGCATTGCATCAGGCAAATGATCAGCTCGATATAGATTCCACAACTTTTATTCAATTGATAATCAATAAACTGAAGTCATCATTAGCATAGATTTGCTAAACAGTATTTTTATTCATACTATCATAGCTTTGCACTTGCTTAAAAAAAAAAATACCTGAGGGAAAACTGGCCGGTGATGAAGTTTAAACTTAAAATCATTTTGTCATGATACATGAACATTTTGTATTTCAATGCGTAGTTTTTTATCAACATTTGATAGTCTTGAAGATCTAAAAGTTTGTCCAGTCTTTTTGTGCTGCATCTTGATAAGGCTTGCCAATAGTTTTTACAAAGTTTTCCAAATTTCCAACAGTTTCCATGATATCCTTCTGCATGGCCTCTTCAACTTCACGTGCAAGGCCATCTGCAATCCTATTTACCTGGTCTGCCATTGCTTGCCTACGGGCTGGAAAAGTCGAAATTGCTACAAACCTATTATAAAGCAAAGGTTCAATCAGATATTGAATACCTTGTTGCATGTTTGGATTCAAAGATATCATCGGAGGAAAAGACATAATAACAAGAACTGCTTGCTGATAACTTGATATGGATCCAGAATACAAGGACTCGTGACACAAATGCGGAGTGAAAATATGAAAAACCAGCCATTCAAGTTCAAATTTGGGGGAGTAAGCCAGAAAATATGTCAAGTTTGAACGATGTCTTCAAAGAATTTGATGATATCAATCATGCAAATATGGCACGAACATAAAATATTTGCAAGTACACTTTAGCAATGTGGACAAGAAAATTTTGTTATAATGCTACCAGAAATTAATTGGGCTACAAGGTGTCATTCTAAAATTGCTTCCAGATAATTTTGTTATTTCATCCAAGGTTCCACTATTGCCACCAGAAATTATCCAGGCTATAATGTGTTGTTCGTAAATTGCTAGCAGACAAATTTGTTATTTTATGCAAGGCTCCACCTTCCTAAAAATCCAAAAATGCACCAGTGCACACCAGATTCTACACTCATGCAATAGAGAATGGAGAAAATCAAGTGTTATCAATCTCTCATGACACAAAAGGTATCATAGTTTGTTAGCAGGAAATTTGTTTATGTTTGAACAAAATATATATGCCTTGACACAGACTATACCAGACTGTTTAATTATTTAATGATGCCAGCTTTTGCTCAACGAGCTTATAAAATTGTCTAAAAGCAACTTAAGAAAATTTGGCGCATGACCACAGAAAATTAGAACTAACCACTTCACGTATTTGTTTTTCAAATAGCTTTGAAGTGACCCTAGCACTGAAGTTCTCCGTCACTCTCATGTTGAGGTCAACTTGTTTCGCCAAATAATGGGTTTCTAAATGTATCTGGGAGGTTGGATAGTCAACTGAAGTCCATCATTTTTCAAATGATTCTTTGTATAGTTTCCCTCCATGAGCACTGTTTGATTTTAACCATATCACGTATTCTCCAAGCAATTTCTGTAAGCCAAAATAACAAAAACAAGAAACAGTGAATGAGCAATTAAAGCCAAAGAACTCTGAAGGATATGCAGTTACCAAAGATGCCAATAAATATTGAAGGAAAGAAAGGTTTTAGTGGATCTTAAAATGAACCACTAAGAGAAGCAGGCCACCTTAAGACTAAGAATCAACCAAATGCCCCAGATGGCTATAACAATTATTTTAAGCTTTCCAAATAAATAAAGAGGAAAAAATGATTGATGAAAGATAATTCATGTTAAAATACAGCATAGTAACAAATATAAAGCATCATCAACACAGGTCCTCAAAAAGGCAAGAAACAATAACTCACTTGTGCATCTGTTAGTGCAAGACCAATTATATCATTTTGAATCTTTGAGGTGGCCGGCGTTGCGGCAGACCTTTCCCCTCTGAATATAGATGAAGCAACCAGATCAAGATTTGATAATTGTAGTGATGATTTGATAATTGTAGTGATGTGGGACAATAAATCATAAGAATTAAAGCAAAAAAAGAAAGAAGTTTTAGAGAAAGAAAGAAGCTAAAGAAGAAAAGAAAGGGGATTGGAGATATGCAAAGTCTGCAATATTTTCATTAATCATCAAAAACTCCTTAACATTTAGAAACGTAGGGTATAAATACTAAAACCCTAACTAGAACAAGCGATTGGGCTTATGGCCCACTAAATAAAATACCCACCAATAATTAAATCAAACCCAACAAATAAAGCCAAATTAATAAACCTCAACTAAAAGTTCATATAAATTAAACCTCAAAACATAAGTTAAAGCCCAATTTCTCAATTGTTTGGGCTATCCTCCATCATCTATGATCATACGCGTGCATAAATAATATTTCAAGTTCGGTGTCCCCACCAATTCTTCCCGGGTTGGAAGAACTCGACCCCGTCGAGTATAAGTCAAGACGACTCCGATAACCCTCTTAAGGATAAGGATCAAGTTGTTGTGATATCTCTTTGATAATCCAAGTATAGCCTGAATCTGATTGTCGAGTCCATATACTGAGATTTGCTGAAGTTCACCATCCCTAGTAAAAACAACTTGTGCATGCAACGTAGCATTAATATGTTCATTTTGTGCCAAAAATATGGATAATGAGGTAGGGGTATCAAAAGAAGTATTAGGGATAGGTTGTATTTTATAAATACTGAGGTTTTTCATGTTAAAAGTAGAGCTAATATCAAAGTTTAATGGCAATTTAATGACATAATTATTTGATTGAATCATTTGCAACACTTTGAATGGTCCAACACTACTTGCAATTTATGATCGGTTTCCAAAGAACACCGTTCAAGTCTACTCTGTATCATGAAATAATCTCCAACATTAAGTACATCATGATACTTAAGTAAATCAGCTCGAAATTTGTATTGTTTATTACTTGCTTGAATTTGTTTCATGATCTCAATATGCAAATTATGAGCCCTACATGGTAACGACTTAACTAACTTAGACATCCTATCGTGACGAGATATGAGAAGGTGTTCTGTAGGCTTTTCATGTTTGTAACCATGAACACTAAATGATTGAGTGGAATGGGGTAAACATTTTTTGAAACCTGTGTAGATATGATATAGACACAATCAAGTAAACTAGAATTATCTTCATCTTCATCTTCCTCATCACATGCATGAGGTAAGGGGGTCAAGAAGTTCAACATGTTGCTCTAAACTTATGATGTGCTGGACACCAAGCATGTGGGGTAAGGAATCAGGTAATTTAGGAGGACTAATATCATGAGACTCTTCTAAGACCATACTTATCTCTATAGGCGATTCAACTGAAAAGTTCCCTAAAACTTCCTCTACCATTAAAGCAGACATATCAGACTCTTTCTTAACCTCATTCTCAAGCTCATGTGGACTCATTGTGTTGGGTCCCTCTTCTTGCACGTCCTCGTCATCTAGGTCACTAAAATCCTCAAGATTAGACTCATACACTTCAACACTACAATATTCCTCTTTACCTATATCCTTATGTTTTTGGATGACTAAGGGTTTTGAGGTGCAATCTAAAGAGATATGACCAAAACCTAAACAATTAATACACTTAACCTTTGAACTCAACTTAAACACTTCATTAACAACTCGTTTGCCCTTATCTTTCTTACAAAGTTGGGCTCTACTAGGATTAGGTCTATGGGGTGGAGCACCTAACAAAGAATCACTACTTCTGAATTAGGACCTAGTAGGGATACTATAAGAGCCCTGACGAGTCATCCATTGATTCTTCATGATCAACTTGTACTCTGGAACTAAGATATAAGCTTAATTAAGGGTAGATACACCTTGAAATACAACTTCTTTTCTAAGATCATCATTTAAGCCTTTATAAAATCTACACAAAGTCATGGCTTCATTCTCTCTTATGGCACATCTAATCATGTAATCGTTAAATTGTGTTATATACTCATTGATAGACTTATTCCCTTGTCTTAGATTGTTACATTGGTCTAAGAGTTTATTCCTATAAGACTAGGGTAAGTACTTTTCCTGAAGTTTTTGTTTCATTTTGATCCAATCAGTTATAGGAGGTTTACCTCTCATCTTTAAACAATCCTCAACATCTCTCCAATAAATTTTGGCTTCATTAATGAGTTTCATCTTAGCAAATCTAACTTTTATATTATAAGACAAGTTATATCACTTAAATAATCTATCATATCACGAATCCACATATCAAATATCCAAGGTCATGACGACCTTTCAAAAGTAAGGGCTTCTATTTTGTTAGGACTCAAGACTTGCATCAAAGTCATTGTGAGTAACCTAAATGATAGTCATACTGGTTACGCTCAGAGTGAATTTATCCATAATGATTATTCTTGTGATATTTATTGGTTTTTGAGTGCCTTATTTGAAAACTCTCTTGGGCTTTAATTCTTTTAAACATGTTAATCACCTAAGTTTGCAGTTCCCTTTAAATGGTCATAAGAATATCACTAAAGGTTGAGTCTACAGTAAGTGTAAACTTAAACTTAAAACACTAGATGATCATGACACAAATGCATGCAATACTAACTTATAAATAGAATTGACATCACAAATGGTTCTTGCATGTAAAATCACAAAATAAAATAAAGCTAATAATTTTTTTTATATCTTTTTTTTTTCTTAAATGTAGAGATTAATCAAGAACAAATTACACTAATAAAATTGTAAACATGTAATACTAGATTCTTAAGTGTAAATGATTAATCAAACACGATGTCACAAGCAAGAATTCATAATTATCAAATAAAATAAGATATTAGCTATCACTGATGAAAGAGGTTGAACAAAAATTAACAATTAAAAATGTTAGGTGAGATTTTTTTTTATGATCTTTTTTTTTTTTTTGGCATAAAAGTAATGGTTAATGGTAATTTCGAATAACAAGTGCAATATCAAAGAGGTAAAATCAACAAACCAAAAAATAGAGTTATTTACCAACCAAGATTTAGCTGTGGAATTGATCACAGAAAGACCTCAGATTATGTGGTAGCTAACGTAGCAATAGGCGATGACATGGTGATGCTGCTGACATGGCAATAGGCGTGATGCTGTTGACGCAATAGGCGATGACTGATGATGCTGTGGCAATAGGCGATGACATAGTGATGCTGCTGACGTGGCGTAGTTGACTAGACTGATGTGGCTTCGGACTGCTGACATGGTGGATGATATGGATCCAGAGGCTGGCGTGACGAATGACATGGCACGATAATTAGTTTCACCTCCACTGTCTTCTGTGCTTCAATCCTCTTTGCTGAGTTTTCTTCTTGTTGTTGTTGGCAGCGAGACGTGACTGCTGATCTGTTGATACTGTTATTGAGGCGTCGCCAGGGCTGAAAGAAGAGTTGTGGTGGCTGCGGCAGATGGTTTGTAACACTGTAACTTATAAATGGAATTGACATCACAAATGGTTCTTGCATGTAAAATCACAAAATAAAATAAAGCTAATAATTTTTTTATATCTTTTTTTTTTCCTTAAATGTGGAGATTAATCAAGAACAAATTACACTAATAAAATTGTAAGCATGTAATACTAGATTCTTAAGTGTAAATGATTAATCAAACACGATGTCACAAGCAAGAATTCATAATTATCAAATAGAATAAGATATTAGCTATCATTGATGAAAGAGGTTGAACAAAAATTAACAATTAAAAATGTTAGGTGAGATTTTTTTTTTATGATCTCTCTTTTTTTGGCACAAAAGTAATATTAATGATAATTTTGAATAACAAGTGCAATACCAAAAAGGTAAAATCAACAAACCAAAAAATAGAGTTATTTACCAACCAAGATTTAGCTGTGGAATTGATCACGGATGGACCTCAAATTATGTGATAGCTGACGTGGCAATAGGCGATGACCTGGTGTTGTTGCTGACGTGGCGTAGATGACTGGACTGATGTGGCTCCGAACTGCTGACGTGGTGGATGACATGGATCCAGAGGGCTGGTGTTGCTGATGACGTGACACGGTAATTAGTTTCACCTCCACTGTCTTCTGTGCTTCAATCCTCTTCGCTGAGTTTCCTTCTTGTTGTTGTTGGCAACGAGGCGTGACTATTGATATGTTGATACTGCTGTTGAGGCGTCGCCAGGGCTGAAAGAAGAGATGTGGTGGCTGCGGCTGGTGCTGCTGCTGGAGGGTGCGATTTAGTGGTGGCTGCGGCAGATGGTTTGTAACGCTGTAACTTATAAATGGAATTGGCATCACAAATGGTTCTTGCATGTAAAATCACAAAATAAAATAAAGCTAATAATTTTTTTATGTATCTTTTTTTCTTTTCTTAAATGTGGAGATTAATCAAGAACAAATTACACTAATAAAATTGTAAGCATGTAATACTAGATTCTTAAGTGTAAATGATTAATCAAACACGATGTCACAAGCAAGAATTCATAATTATCAAATAGAATAAGATATTAGCTATCATTGATGAAAGAGGTTGATGAACAAAAATTAACAATTAAAAATGTTAGGTGAGATTTTTTTTATGATCTTCTCTTTTTTTTGGCACAAAAGTAATATTAATGATAATTTCGAATAACAAGTGCAATACCAAAAAGGTAAAATCAACAAACCGAAAAATAGATTTATTTACCAACCAAGATTTAGTTGTGGAATTGATCACGGATGGACCTCAAATTATGTGATAGTTGATGTTGCAATAGGCGATGACATGGTGTTGCTGCTGACGTGGCGTAGATGACTGGACTGATGTGGCTCCGGACTGCTGACGTGGTGGATGACATGGATCCAGAGGGCTGGTGTGGCTGATGACGTGACACGGTAATTAGTTTCACCTCCACTGTCTTCTGTACTTCAATCCTCTTCGCTGAGTTTCCTTCTTGTTGTTGTTGGCAACGAGGCGTGACTATTGATATGTTGATACTGCTGTTGAGGCGTCGCCAGGGCTGAAAGAAGAGTTGTGGTGGCTGCGGCTAGTGCTGCTGCTGGAGGGTGCAATTTAGTGGTGGCTACGGCAGATGGTTTGTAACACTATTTTGGGTTGCTGAAGACAACTCTGCTGTGGCGGCACTGTGGGACTGTGGAGACAGCAGCTCGGTGTGGCTCTGTGGGCTTTTTGTGGCACGGAGTGGTTGCGGCAGCTAGATGTCCGATCTGCCGATGGCGGGGAGAGGATGAAACTGGTAGGTGTGCCGCCGCTGACAAAGATCTACTGTTGTTGGTGTGAGTGACCTGTTGTGGCTGCGGGTTGTTGACGTTGCGTACCTATGGATTGATGTGGTGGTGTTGGCTATGATCGGCGTTGAAGGCAGACTGGCCGGCATTTCCATATTGCTGCATTTTGAGGATGAACAATGAACAATGCACCGTGGTTGTTTTTTTTTTTTTTTTCGTAATCAAAACAGTAGGTGTTTTTTTTTTAATAGTGAACAATGAACAATTTTTTTTTTTAGATCAAACCGGATCTAAGGTTTAGCATAAACATTGTGGATCGTTTAATTGTAATAACAATTAAAACCCTGGCTCTGATACCAAATTTGATGCAGAACAATAAATAATAAGAATTAAAACAAGAAAAGAAAGAAGTTTTAGAGAAAGAAAAAGGCTAAAGAAGAAAAGAAAGGGGATTGGAGATATGCAAAGTCTGCAATATTTTCATTAATCATCAAAAACTCCTTAACATTTAGAAACGTAGGGTATAAATACTAAAACCCTAACTAGAACAAGCGATTGGGCTTATGGCCTACTAAATAAAATACCAACAATAATTAAATCAAACCCAACAAATAAAGCCAAATTAATAAACCTCAACTAAAAATTCATATAAATTAAACCCAAAAACATAAATTTAAGCTCAATCTCTCAATTGTTTGGGCTATCCTCCATCATCTATGATCATACGCGTGCATAAATAATATTTCGGGTTCGGTGTCCCCACCATGTAGGGTTGAATCTTAGAGCTCCAAAACATGAGATTTTGTCACATCGATCTGCGATTTCACCCATCAGTTCAGCACATAAATGGTATAATTTCATGAAAAATTACCACAAATTTACATCTAATTCAATAGTGTGAGTTGGTCTGTGAGTAGTAAACATCTTTTCTGGAAAACTTACCAGCATAGTTTTTCTCCTCCATGAGATGCTCATTTTCCATCTCTGTACCATGCTCCTTCACACTATCAATTATTTATGTTGCAGAGGTTAGGTCCTGCTTGGCATATTGGCAAATCTTGGTTCACAAGAGTTTCACAAGCAGAAAGTAAACGTTCAGCAATCACAATTGGGGTTTCAAGTTTAAGCCTTATTCTTTCCATTCCTGCATCTAAAAAATTATATAACTGTTTGAGTTCGTAGAATCTAGTGAATTTCAAATGAGATTCAGAAACCAATAATTCAGAGTATTCTTTTCCAGTATCAGAAGAAGCTGACTTCAAGAGCAGACCGAGCAGATATAGGATATAATATCATGTCATCAGTGTTCAGCAATTTCCTTGTATTCTCCTTAATGAACAATATAGCTTCCTCGAGCTACATAAAATCACATAAACAAAAGTAGACTCCTGGAAGTAGCTTGAGTAGTGCGGATAACAAGAAATATCAACAAATAATATGGAAAAAAGGTATATAATTAACCTCACTGGAATTCTGATAGAGGTCAGATTTATTTAACATGAAAATAACTTTCTTCTTCCACTGTTGAATATAATGAAGAAAAGCAACCTGGAAACAATATCATGAGGGAGACCGAAATTACTTTTGGAAACAACAAATCACTGGTTGAGATACTTTAACCACTGAGAAAACAAATTTGATATAATGCTGATATTCTTTAAGTCCAAAGCGAGGGCCTCTCAAGACCACATCTTATATTAATATGCAGGTCCCAAAGATGAAGCAATTGTTTGGATTTATATTGCTCCAGGTCACCTTTATACTAGGAATTTTCTCTGCAAAATTCACTTTCAAAATAATTGAAGGTGCCTTCAACAGAACCTTGATGTAGTTCAATCTTATTTGGATGGCATCGAGGAGTCCAAATGCAGTTTTTCAGTAACTCATTTCTTACTAACATTTTCCTGTATAATGAGTAGAAAATGTAACACCAAAGGCTAAAACACATGGACCAGGGCATTCAAATCCACTGTGTTTCAGAACTATAAAACATCATATATTGCTATGTCACATTCACTATCACACATACCTCACTTTCAGTTAATGGTTTGTCAGCAGAAATAACAAAAAGAAGCAAAACTCCATGAGGCACAAATTCTTCAGTAAAACGCTGTTGCCTTTGGAGAATGACATTAGTCCCTGGTGTATCAACAATATTCAGCTGTTTAAGAAAGAATGAAAAAATAAAATGCATTAGCTACAGCATCCAAAGCAGAAACTAGTATGAAATGCAATTCAGCACGAAACAAAATATCATGTTGTAGAAGTAAAAAAGAAAATTTACATTTGCACATGGCAGAAATTGCTATGGAGACTTCTTGTAAGGTTATGCACATCCAAAAAGTTCACATAAAAAGGATAGTTGCAGCTGAATGTTAACTAAACTGATCATAAACACACAAATTTCATGCTTTTGCACAGAAAAGGTAGTTCTGCCTATGGATCCCTATGTATAAAATACCTTGGAACCTTGCATTTTGACATAAACAAGATGACCCGAGTAGGAATTTATATAGAACATCTCAGATCAGAACCGAATTCAGGAGTTCACATGAGATGAAAAGTGAAAAGACTTACCTCTTTAAGAATTTGAACTGGCAGGTAGCATATATATTGACCATCTGGATGCCTGTCATGCGTTGTTGCTCTTCAGAATCACTCTTGGAGTAGCATAAGAAAGTGATCTCATTTGTTGTACGAACAACAACCTCATTAAGGTATCTTTTTCCAAGAAGTGTATTAATAACAGTTGATTTCCCAGAGTTGAACTCACCCTGGATGGTATCAATAAAGACAAACAGTCATGGGAGAACAAAAACCTTTGGCAGCATGTTCATAAAGATAACGACACCAAAAACCAACCAATCTCTATATGAATCTTAGTATTTTTTTTCATGATAACAAACTTATCTACGTTTATTACAAAAAAAGTTTTTAAGAAAAGCATATGAAGATAAAAATCAAGGAAAGCTAAAAGTGAAAAATGTTAATGTCAATGCCTTTCTCTAGAAGGGTTTTAGTGCATGATTTTCATTTACTAATGCTAGGGCCAACCTAGATAGAGGGCAGGGTTGAGGAGAGATAAGAACAAGAAATGGATCCTTAGAAAGTATAAAAGGCATATTGACCTGTGATTTGATTAAACAAGGTATTGAAAAACAATGAAGCTAACACCCAAAGGCCAAAATGTAACAGTTTAGTCAGCTTGTTCATGGAGTTATTTGAACAAAAATGGAAACCCTGAGACATAAAACCATGCTCTGATCTCATGCAACATACAAATGAAAGTCAAGGCATAAACTTGACAGAATTGTTTTTCTTCATTAAGAAGTTTAACAAAACTACAAGAAAAATACCAAAGACCATTTTAAGTCTAGATCTTTTCAAGTAAATAGTAAAAGATTTATAAAAAAAATGTAGAGCTAATACCAATGTATATCCCTGGAACCAGAATTTGTTGAATTTCAGCACACAATTACCACTATAGACAGTAAAAATGGCTCATCAATCTGAGAAACCGCATCAATGAGAAGTGAAAGCTCCCCCATCTGTCGCTCAAGTCCAATACGCTCATTCAGGCTTAAAAAGCAAGAAAAAAAATCAATAAATATGTAGATTATCACATGACCATCCAAATGCTAAATTTTTAAATAAAAGATCACCAGAGGAGTAGCTTTCTGCATAACATCAATAGCTTCAAGCAATATTGATCTCTCTTTTTCTATGAGCTGTTTTTCTCTATCCTCCATTTAACAAAGCCTGCCACCATTGTTCTCTCATGAATATCATCTTCCATATCCAATGATTTGAGCTTGCTGGAGCTTTTGAACTCATCCTGAGATTTTTTATCTGTTGCACTCGCAGTGTCAAACATTTGACTCAAATCATCATCACTAAATAACTTCAAATCTTCCAATGACAAAACTAAACCACTAGCACCAGAATTGACAAATTTTGATGCTCCCATGGACACTTTGGCCTCCCCACGAGAAGCATAAAGGGAAAAGATTGGTATATTCACATTCCCAAATCCAGAGCTCATTTCTACATCAAAATCTTTCTCTAGGCCAAGAACATATATAAGAAAATCAGCACCTTCAGAATTTGACGCATTCAATGCAGCATTTGGTGTTTGCACAATCCTGGCTACTAAAGGCAGAACAACTGATTCAGATTTGGAACCCATCAGCATATTTCTTACCACAAAGGCAGGAAGCCCTGTAAAACAACAAAGAAACACATTACCCTTCCATACATGAATTATTCCAAGCATCCATTACATGCATTAAACCAGAATGAACACAATTCTCTACAAAATCCACTTGAAATACTAACTCAAACCATATGCAAATAAAGAAATTACGCACAATAATCATAAAATTAATTTGGAGAGGCATTAAAAAGAAAGGAATCGTAGAAACTAAACTTGAAATGGATAAATGAAGCGAGACCGACCTTTATCAGACAGCACGACACCACGAGCATTAACAGCAGCAGCTATATCAACACGTTCTCCAATCAACAAATAAGCACAATTTCTCACCACTGACCTCACCAAACAGGCTGCCTCGTAAAGGCTCTTCCCGCTGCCACAATCACCATCACCATCACTGCTGCCATTAAGGACCACAATCCCTGCCGAATTAGATACAGCCTTATCAATCAAATCCGACGCTTCACTTCCGCCACGACTGACGTCGTTCGAGTCCAGCTGGAGGACAATGTTGGGGACTTTAATTTCGGGGCGTTTGTAACCGCCAGGGAAAAGGGTTTTTGGTGGTGGTGGTGTTGGTGGTGGTTGTTGTTGTTGTTGTTGTTGTTGTTGATTTGGAAAGTTTTGATTGGTGAACTGTTTTTGTTGGAGAGGATAGGGAAATGGTGGGTTCGGTGAGGGGGGATTTGAAGCGAGGGGAAGGAGGGGGAAGGGGAGGAGGGAAACGGGTGAGAAAGAGTGAGGGTTTTGGGGTGTGGTGGGAGAGGAGAGGTATCATGGAACTGAAAGGGGAGAGAAAGAGTGTGAGACGGGAAGTGGGAGGGGGAGGGGGAGGGGGCTTGTCTCTTGCTATGAATTTGTGCAATCGTATCTGTTTTGTGTGCGAAGGAAAGTTTGAAGACAAAGCTTCGACAACCGATCAAACTTGCCTTGCTGTTTTGTTTGAGAAAAGTTACATGCAAGTCCTCTAATTATGTAAGGTGTTTCAATTTACTCTTCCATTATGTTCTAACTTCTAACTTTCAACAAGTTTAACATTCACTATCAAAAATGTTTACAGTTTCATTGTTTGTATACTAATTTGAAGCTTTAGTTTGAGTAGAATTCAATTAAGAGATTTAATAAAATTTAATATATAAAATCAATTCCTTTAATTTACTATTTTAAAAAATATATATTAAAACTAGTTTTTTTAAAAAATAATTTTTTACACTTGTTTTTTTAGAGACTAGAATGAAGATGAGAAGAGTAATATAAAAAACTAAATAAATTATGTATTTTTCAATTATATAAATTTAACTTTTTTATCAATTAAATTTGCATAGAATATATATTTATAATGTGAATAAAAATATAATGTGTTATTAAAAGATTTTTATATATTATTTTTTACACAATATTAATATTGATTTGATACAAAAATGGTTCTTAAGAGATTTTTTATCCTGCTAAGGAATAAAAAGATAATAACCTTGGATTTCCAAGCACTTGTTTTAGAAAAAAGAAAATAGCTGGAGGAAGATGGAATTTGACAAGGTAATCAAACTTATTAGCGCTTGGCCGGAACATACCCGATCCAAGGGGTAAAAGCCGGTGAAGCAAAGCTTTGTTGCCGCATTCTGTCATGGCACAGAGGCCATCCTTGGCACAGAGGCCACTCTGATCTCTGCATTTTTTCCAAGTTTTTTAACAAGATATCCATGATGCAGCAAAGTCTTCTTCTTCTTTTTTTACCATTCCGACAACCAAGAGCAACTTGAAGGCCCTTGAAAGTGTACAATTTGTTCCTGCTGTTCCGAATAGGCAGAATACCACTGAGACTCGATAAAAACAAATACCATGTTTATTGCATAATATGATACATGCTCGAGCTTTTGTTCCTCCTTGCTGTAGCACATGGAAAATTCAAAATGTGTCGTAATCTCCTAGGTTATGTAGTTGATATTTGATTCAAATGAGTCTCATGAAAATTGCAATGGTTGGTTCTTTCTCGAATCTCTCTTTCTTTATTTCTCGACTCAAATTCTTTTTTCCTCAAATGGATTTCTAAAACTTATATTTGTTGCTAATATAAACAGGTTTGATATTGGTATTAGAAGAGTAGTTTTAAAATATTTTAGTTTTGATTTGGGAAAGATGTGAAAGAGAAATTTTTAAATAGAGGGGAAATGATGTTTAAAAAGAGAAAGAAATGTATTTCGAGAGAGATTTTTCTTATTTTGTTCATTTTAGTATTAAATATACATGTGAAGATATTATATTTATTTTGACAGATTTAAAAGATATTTGAGTATATAATAACGGTTATTTTTTAAAATATTTTTTTATTTATAAATGTATTTAAAAAAATTTAATAACATAAATAAATAATATTTTTTTAAAAAAATAAATTTTAACCTGTCTATCTGAGCTAAAAACAACTTTTAATTACCCGTAATTTAAATTGTAATTTTTAAAAAATTGTGATGGATGCTTAAAGTGTGTGTGTGTGTGTGTGTACAATGAAAATAAGTAATTAATAAATAATGGCGCAGGAACTAAATAGGCAGGGGCAACAATAACGCATGACCTTCTTTCAGTCACCTCATCTGACGCCTCTTCTCTACTGTCTCCAAAGCATTTTGCCTGTGAGAGAAACACCATGGGTAGGAAACCCAATGCTTTTGTCAAGCTCAAAGAAAGGGTTAATGTCGTAAGTTTAACCATCATCAACAACGTGCTTGCCCTTTCCCCCCTTTTAACAAATGTCCGTAGACCAAGTGATTCCATTTCTTTTCTTTATATTGTTTTTCGGTCTGATCGTCCTGTCTTTCACTTGTTTTTTTTTTCTTCCAAAAGACTGGTTTTCCTCTTTTATAAATTGTTTTTATCTTCCTGTTTTCAGTTCGTATTTTGTATTTCCTGGTTTATTTTACTCATTTTTCTATGTAGTCAATGTTTTTGGTTAAAGTTTTCGTCTTTTAAATTGGATATCGAGAAGTAGCTTGGAAACAACAAGGTTTGTTAATATGCAATGACCCTTCGTTAATATCGAGAAGTAGCTTGGAAACAACAAAGTTTGAGATTGCTTGATAATCATCCTATGTAATCATGGTTCGGGGTTACAAAGTCGCTATTCCAAAAGGTGGTTTTTATAGTTTAGTTTTGTGCTTGTTTTATTCTATGATTTTCCTTTGTTAATGTTTGTGGTTTTGAATTACAAATGTCGTATATGTGGTATAAAGGAAATTTCAAATTCTAGCCTCGTTATCGATGTGCAAGGCTTGAAGTGTCCACCCTTTTAGTGTTGTTTTTTAGAAATATCACCATTTAGCATTTATTGTATTACCATTCTTACAGTTCCTTGAAATGTGTAGTTGTTTGATTTGATTCAGTTTTGAACTGATAGTTGTTTGATTTTGATGGAAGGCTGAGAGTACAGTTCCTACTGTTACAGAGGTGCACTTGGAGCACAATAATAGCAATTCCTTCTTGCAGCCTGAAAGCTCGAAACAGCCTGCAAATTCTTCCTTGGAGGGAGTGGAACTGAACCTTCAAATGCAAGCAGACTTTGCTAAATCATCTTCAAAAAAGAAAGCAAGGCAAACCCCTGCCAAGGTTAGGCGATCTGAGCGTCTTCAAACTTCAGCTGTGGATACTCAAAACGAAGATATTGAGCGTGTCATTGAAGAGATAACTCTCAGTGGAAGCGATGAAGAAGAGGACCCTGTGGATGCAAAATTGCCGGAGCCTACTTTGATGGGTAAAAACTTGGAAGGAAAAGTAGACTATATTCTCAAAATGCTAGAGGTGCAACGTAAGACCACAGATGTGAAGTTTAAGGTATTAAGTTATTACCTGGGATGTAATTAGCTTTCTTGTTCTATATATCTTTGCCATTTTTATTTACTCCATATGTAACAGTAGTTGACTTTGGATCAGGCAACCAAGAACTCTTTTAGTGGGAACTGTAGCGGTGGGGGTGATATCACATATAAAAGCTTATATATTGATTCCGAAAAGAAGGTGATCTTTCTCCAGTGGCATGTTGAGAATCCTTTCTTTTGTTATGTTGTAATCCTTAATTATTTTTAGTTTGATTCTTGGATTTCATTTTTTGGTTATTTGCTTTGTAGGTTGAAGCCTTAATGGAGGAAAATTATCAGCTTACTTTGAAGTTACAAAATGCTCTTGGCAAAATAGAAGCAGTATGTTTTTCTGTCCTTTATTTTGTCTATGTTTTAATTGGACTTGTTTATAAGTAGATGTGAAGATTGAGAGGTAACCATTCTCTAGAAGCATTATAATGTCCCATGCATTGAGGAATAAATTGAATGTTTTTCATTGTAGTGACAAAGTTCATTATCTGCTGATGAGCTTTGTTGACACCGCTGAGTGAGTTAGTACGGGTGGTTTCATGTATGTTGGAATTTCCTAAGTTTTTGGTAATAGTTATCTGTGTAAAGGCTTGGGGCACATCTTGGGATCATTTCTTTCCAATCAAAATGCAGGTAGCAAAGTGTAGGCTCTATACATTCTTTTACTAGTGTTTTAAAAATAAATATTTTGAAGTTTTCATTGTTTCTTCTATATCTCCTCATGGTGTCCTTATCACTTCACTGATTGCCTAGACAACATGACAACCCTCTTTTGCTTGAGCTCTTTAATACATGTATACCAGAAGCATGCAAGATCAATTCTGGGCTAGTTCTGTTTTCTTTACACATTTTTTTATTTTTTTTAGTGAGACAGATATACATTAGTTTACAGGCATCATACTAGTCTCTCTCTGCTTCCCCCTCCAACCTTCTTTTGCTTGAGTGCTTTTAATACACAAATAGCGGATGCATATGACACCAATCCACGGGTTTAGGCCAGTTCTGTTTTCTTTATCTATATATTTTTTTTCTTTTTTGAAACGGAAGTGGTGTTAGCGCTGAGGATTGAAATTGTAAAAATTTCTCTCAAACAAATCACACTCTTCAGAATCCATCTGGCTTCCTGAAAGCAATGAGTTTTTCTTTTCCCCTGCTAAGTTCATATTATCTATAAGTTGTATATGACCTGTCCAGCTGGCAAATTTGATGCGTTTGAATAGGTCATGCGTTTAACTTCTTATTAATTTCCTAATTTCTTGTTTTGTTGTGATGTCCTTTTCATAACCAGAAATGCTTTACGGATGGAAAGGGGGGGAATAACGCAGTTGTTTTTGTCACGATCACACATTTTGACATGATTTTGTTTTCTGTAGTATGAGAAGGGGAACCCTATGGTTTGTGATATGCTGGAGAAGTTCAATGAGATCTTGCTCTCACAACTATCATCTGAAGCAATTGATGGCAATTTTACTGCACCTGAAACTGGTCTTGAGCATAGGACTGCTGCTAAGAGAAAGAGACTCGACAAGCAAACAAGAGGGAACGGACACTCTGACAATCTCATGTAGTCTTTGTTTTGCTTCGATGGAACTAGTGGGCTCTTGGACAGAATATCAGGAGCCCACGATCAATTCTTTTTCTTCTTTTTTTTTTTTATCAAAGCAATACTTTTGAGGTTCAAGTCGCTGTATCATTTGCGCCCGTTTATCCGCTGCAGGTTTTTTTATCCTTCACTTTTCAGCAACTCTCTGTTTGATTAGCCATGAAAGGAACTGAACAGCTCCGATAAGTTCATTATATTGCTCACAAGGAATGGCAACATCGGGCACTCAAAGGAATTGAACAGTTCTGACAAGTTCATATAGTATACAACTCTATTGCTCACTTTTGAGGTTCCGCTGTTGGTGAAGGAGATGGATAAAGAAAATATACGCGCAGTGAATCCCTCCTTACAGCCCCATTTATTCACATAATGATAATAGTGGGAACAAAATTACACCGTACATGGGGAAGGCCACCGAAGGATCCACATATCAAGCAACCCATGGCTTCATCTGGTGTAAGGTTTTTAACCGAGAAAAACACGACAAAAATTTACAGTTCAAGTGGAACTAAAATAAGAACCCTGATCAGATTACTGACAAAACCGGTGACTGCCTCTCATTCTCCTTATTTATTTACTTGCTCATCCCCTCCTTCGTAACAGGATTCATCGATTGAAGTGGCAAATCCAAAAACATTCTTCTGAGGTGTTTTTGCAATTTCACAGTAATCTTCATTGTCTTCCATGATAGAGGATGCTGGAGAAGAAAAGTCCAAGCACATTCCACTTATAACTTGCTCATAGGATGCAGAGAGATCTTGTGTTGTGATTTGGTGGTACTCTACAAGCTGGTGAAGGCATTGGTTTTCCCGTTTAAGATTAGCATTTTCATTTGCTAATCTGGATTTTTCTGCAAGTAGTGCTTCCATTTGAAGCCTCATCTGCGTCCATATATAGGCATATCGTGTTGATCAAAATTGCAACCACAATTATTCTACCATAACCTAGTCAATTTGAGTAATTGTACACAAGGACTTACCAGATCATCTTCTTCTGGTCTAGTCCCTTCACAGAATCCATCTCGAATCCTCCTGTTTTCCTCTTCAAGCAGAGCGCATCGCTCTTGCATAAAACATAAATCGGATCTTATGGACTTCAGTTCCCTAGCAAGTGCAGCTGCTTTTGTTGCCATGGAAACTGCCAGCTGCAGAACACCAAAGAACAATTGCAATTAGCACAAAACTTGATAGCATGCAACAGATTAAAACACTGCACTAAACAGAAAGGAGAAACCAACATTTTTGGCTCTCTTCAGCCTTTTATTCTCAAGGCATTGCTCATTTCCCTTGTGAAAATCATTTCCTTGATCTTCTGATTTGTCATCTGGGTCAAACTTCCTCTTCAATACTTTCTTTCCTTCTTCTTCATTTTGTAGCTTTTCTTCATCTTCTCGTTTGATCTCAGAGTCCTCGAGTACACCGTGGAATATTTCTCTCAATGTGGGTGGTTCAGCTAGATGTCTAGCTCCCTGAAAACAGAGAAACAGGGAACAGATTGACATCAGAACCAGAATTTCTCTGATCGAAAAGAACAACTCCAGGATAAGCAGGTAAAATATATTTCTTATGGAGACAACCAAGTTTGACAAGTACAGTAAACAAGTTTTAAAACTCTAAAAAGAGTTGCCATCTACCTGAAGAGCATTGTCCAGGTTATTAGAGAGCTGAGAAAGGTTTTGAGAAATGGAGTCAAACCCTCTTAGCAGAAGCAACGAATCTTCCTTCATTCTCTTAGCTCGATCTGATTCACCTACTCTCTGTAAAAAAACAAAAACCATCTGTATTAAGGCTACAAAGAAATCGAAACAAGAATCAATGGAAAGAAAGATGAAACTTAAAAGTTAAAACAGACCACATGTGTGCCAAAAGAGGGATCAAGATTGAGCTGATCTTGACCAATTGAGACATGGCGTTGCCGATTCTCAAGAAGCGTGCCCATCCGGCTACGCAGAGCGCTCCAAAAACGCTTGTCTGAATCCGGGATAAACAGAGGAGAAGAAACCATCAAGCTAGTAGACTCCTTTAATAAGCAACCAATGTAAACAAAATTAGTGTAAGAAATCAGCTTAAAAGAAGAGAATCAAAGAGAAAAGGAAGGAGGGGGGGATACCTTGTTGAGATGGGCAGCTGGGGATGGGGAATCCACTGAAGCAGCCATGATGGGGTTAACGGCTAGTTTCTTAGGAGGAGAGACTAATGGTGGTGGTGATGGGCATTTAAAGGATAGGGCACCGATCTTAGGCTAACGTTCGAAAATCAATCTGAAGTATTATTTTTTTAATGATCTTGTCTTTGTCTTGTTGGACTATCTAAAAAATGTACGGACTTGGTCCACTCCTTTGAGATCATTTAAAGCAGTTGTGTTTTTTCAACGCGCCAGGTGGGCTCTCATTTTCTGATCCAACGGTTGCGATCTGCGATTTAAGATCCGGTGAGATGGGGTAAATAAAGTAAAGTAGCAGCTCCTGCCAACGTTTCCTTGGAACATGACACTTTTAACTTATCTTAATTGTAGTGATTATTAAGTTACAGAAATTAAAGACAAATATAAATGTCTTTTTATTACTTTAAATTAATGTCTTTTAGATTATGAGAATAAATCCATTTGTTTTAGAATGAGAAAAACAAACATGAAGATCAATATAATCAACCTAAGGGTGCATTGATGGCAACATTCAAACAAAACAAAAATAACTTTATTATAATTTTAAGAAGTAACTTAATTGATTAGATGTTGAATTTGTTTTTTAATGGTAAGAATTTAAATACTCTCAACACTACTGAAAAGTTTATATAGCTATTAATTTTAGAATTTATGAGATTAGTTGAGGTATTCACAAATTAATCTGGATATTCATATTAATATAAAAAAAAATAAGTTCAGAGTTAAGAATTAGTCAAATTTTAAATATAACCTTGTAATATAATGTGTAAAATTTATATTAAAGTTTTTCTTAATGGTTGGATATTTTTACATCATAAAAAAAGATAAAATTTTCTATATATATATATCCGGCTCAAATGATTGGATTTTCCACGTGAAAATTCATTTTAGACCTAAATTTTTTTAATGCAAAAAAGTTTTTTCTATACAAGCCATGCTAATGGCAAACCATCTCCGATATTTTTTTTTATTAAAATCATGGATAACACAACAATTATGGTATGAGCCATCATGGCCAGCTAGTGTTTTTTATTTCTACAAAAAAATACATGGATAGCATTAACAAATAAACCAGCTCAACAACCAATACTAACATTAATTTTTCAACAATAATATGTCTCTCTCTCTCTCTCTCTCTCTCTCTCTCTCTATATATATATATATATATATATATATATATATATATATATATATATAAAAAAAAAAGTTAAGAGCTAGGGTTTATAAATAAAACCAATCACCCATGCAAGAGGGGATGCGATTCTTAGCACAGTGCAATCTTCATACAAAACTAACATTCCCATCCAGCTTATATAATCCTGGCCATCCCAAGCTATACTTAGCCATAAAAAGCAGGACCATGTTACATACAGTAATACAATCCTTACCATCCCGAGCTATATTTATATTTAAAAATTATTTTTTATTTAAAAATATATTAAAATAATATATTTTTTATTTTTTAAAATAATATTTTTAACATCATCTATATAATCTGATATTAATTTCAAGTAAAATAAAATAAAATTTAATTTAATTTTTTTAAAAAAAAATATTTTTCAAAACCGTTAACTATAAAAAACCAAACCAGGCTTAACACAGCCATACAAAACTATACCATACATATATACATTTCCTGTATTTTATTTTTCTCTTTATGTATATTATTCCCTCTTTATATATTTGCTAATTTAAATATCAAAATATCCTCTATTTTAGCAAGGACTAGTTTTTTTTCAGAAACTTTTCATATACAAAGGTTTAAGCCATCAATCCACTAACCCATCAAGCCTATGTTTTATTTGAAGTTTTTCTACTATTTCTCCAAGAATATTGTCCGGTGTTAAGTGTATATTTAGTAATGTTGTTGAAATTAATTTTTTAAAAAGTGTTTAAAAATTATTTAAAATATAATTAATTTACTGATTTTTCAAATAAAAAATATTTTAAAATCATTTTAAAGATATTAACTGCAATCCTGAATAAAGCAAGGTAGGAAATTTTTTTAAAAAATAAAAAAACTGTGAACTCTTCCAATTCATGCTTATCTCTGTAAATTTTCTCATTAACTACAACCGATAATCTCAATTGTATCATTGAATTTACCTGGGAAATTAACTGCATAAAATAAATGAAAAGTCCGGCCGTTATCTTTATCTCCAAAGAACTGCTGGTTCTGAATTCTCAAACAATAAAAAAGGCAACGGTCTATGGCTACTCTTGCTCCTCCATCCTCCTCTCTCACCTTCTCCAGTCCATCTTTGAAGCTTTTTCATTCTTCTCTCTTATGCTCATCACGCCTTTCTCTTTCTTCTTTGTCGCAATTATCGCCACTCTCTTCTTCTCTTTCAATATCTCCTTCTTTTACTGCACACCCCATATGTTCAAGACGCCTCTTTACCTCTTCTTCCACAGTCAAGGCTAGTGCTGCAGAGAAAAAGAAGGTCCTTATAGTTAATACGAACAGTGGTGGTCATGCAGTTATTGGGTTCTATTTTGCGAAAGAGCTTTTGGGTTCTGGCCATGAAGTCACTATCTTGACTGTTGGTGAAGAGAGCTCAGACAAAATGAAGAAGCCTCCGTTCAGTAGATTCTCAGTAAGTTCTAAAAATCAGAATATACAGATACGCGTGGCTTATAATTATCTGGGAAATTCTCTTCTTAACTTTGGCTGTTGGGGCTTGGTTTTTGCTTTTGAAGGAAATCGTGAGTGCTGGAGGGAAGACAGTATGGGGAAACCCAGCGGAGGTAGGGAAGGTTGTGGAAGGAGCAGCATTTGATGTGGTGCTGGATAACAATGGCAAGGACCTGGATGCTGTGAGGTTTGTTACTATATTTCTCGTTGCTAGCGAGTAACTAGTATTTAAACATGTAGGCGAGGCATGTCTTGTTGTTAGTTTGCAATGTGATCCACTATGTTCAACTCCATAATTCGGTGGTTTTAGTAATTTCTAATTTGGGACTGTAAGCAATATGCTGAAGGATGAAATGTTGGAATATTTCAGTTAGGGAATGGCCCATTTGCAAATTATTCGATGGATTTGGCTTGAAGGTCATGAATTTAAGCATTTAGCATGTTTATAATTACTAATTTCTGAGTTGATTGCAGGATTTTATATTTGAGAGTATTGGGAATTGATATGGTCAGCGAATACTTCTGTATATTTTATAGCTATGAGATTGGCAAAATTGAAGATAAGGAACTGACTGTGGGATTCTGAAGATGAGAAAACAGTTCACAATTCGAATAAGCAAAAACTAGAGCAGCTAATACCTACGGGCTTATAATGGTTGTTGAATTTTAAGGGATTAGTAACTTTGTGGTGTTTGTGCTGATTGTTTAACAATCATAATTCCAGGAAGATGTATTCCTGCAAGTTTATACAGTTCCAGCTTCTCTCTTTTGATCACATCTGTTTTTCTCCCTACGTAGGCCTGTAGTAGACTGGGCCAAGAGTGCTGGTGTGAAGCAGTTCTTGTTCATCAGCAGTGCTGGAATCTACAAACCAACCGATGAACCTCCTCATGTTGAAGGGGTAACGTTGTGTATTATGTTTCCAATAGCATTCAAATAGATTGGAACCTTCTGAACTTAACTGGAAGTTTTTCGTCATTGTAGGATGTTGTTAAAGCTGATGCTGGACATGTTGGGGTGGAGAAATACATAGCAGAGATTTTCAGTAGTTGGGCTATATTCCGTCCACAGTACATGATTGGGTCTGGCAACAATAAAGATTGTGAGGAGTGGTTTTTTGATCGTAAGTACTAAGTAGCCAGCTAGGCGATGGGGGTATTGTGCAATGACTCGATGTGGAGGCAATAGGGGTTTACGATTATCTCTGTTGATTTCGTTTCAGTTTCATTTTCATTTTCACAGCTGCTAACGATTGTTTTATGTCAATGGTGTCGAACTCTTTGCTTTTCTATCATCAAAACTTTTATTAAAAAAAGGAAAATTTCCCAACTGTTAACTTCTTTCCATGAGAAAACCTGATTTTGATCGACTGTGAACAGGAATTGTCCGGAAAAGGCCAGTGCCAATCCCTGGCTCTGGGATGCAGCTGACTAATATCGCCCATGCCAGGGACTTATCCTCTATGCTTACTCTAGCAGTTGAGAACCCAGAAGCTGCATCTGGCAGGATATTCAACTGTGTAAGTGACCGCGCCGTGACCCTGGACGGAATGGCCAAACTCTGCGCACAAGCTGCAGGTCTACCGGTAGAGATTGTGCATTACAATCCTAAAGTTGCTGGGATTGATGCAAAGAAAGCTTTTCCTTTCCGAAATATGGTAATGGCATATTTTCATCTCATCATAATCTACGCGCTTAAGTACTTAAGTTCATTACTTGTCCACCTTGAATCATCACTTAAAATTCTACTGGACAGTTTTAACGACTTCATCTCCTCCTGCAAACCCTACCCCCTTCATGTACTTCATGGCGAAACAATAACAGTAATCAGACTGTAGAAAACACCAGATGATGTGTTTCAGCTGTATCATATTACTCAAGTTGCTGTAGAATTTATACTGGAAGCCATATAATATACCTTAATGTGTTCTTTACACTAGAACCTTGCAACTGTTTGAGCAAATAGATGGCCTCAATAATTGGTCCGTGTATATCGTGCAGCACTTCTATGCGGAACCACGAGCTGCCAAGGAAATATTGGGATGGCAGGGTACCACAAACCTTCCTGAAGACTTGAAAGAGCGATTTGATGAGTATGTAAAGAGTGGACGAGACAAGAAGCCAATGCAATTCGAGATTGATGATAAAATACTAGAGTCACTCAAAGTTCCAGTAGCCGCGTGAATAATAATCACGATATAAAATCTACCTACCCACTGTAGATGGCTGTAGGAGCTGCATTTTATCTCTCATCTCTGTTCTATATTTTGTCAAGAATTGTTTAATTTATTAAGAAATTATTCTTCTGTTAATATAATTCTGCATTGGTTATAGGTCTAGTGTGTGTTTGATAATGCAATTGTGAATGCTTTTCGTGTAGCTCTCGCATGAAAAACTTGAGGTTTAATAAAAAATAATGTTTTTTTAAGTGTTTTTTCTGATAAATTTGAAATCTTTATATCAAAATCATAAAAAAAAATCAATTTAATAAATTTTCAAGAATAAAAGTACTTTAAAAAACATTCAAATGCTAAATGTTTCGATGAAAACTCATGTGTTGCTCTGCCCCAAAAAAAATAAACATTCAAAATTATACTTGCAATATATCTTCATAAAAGCTTCAGAAATTCATGCCTTGATATAAAATAAAATTTATCACGATTAAAATATGAGGCTTTGATTACTACAGGTCTGCTTCTAATGAGATTCTGATGTTATGCCATGGCTAAATACAAGGGACCCGTCCAGGTTATTAATCATCTCAAATCCTCATTAAAGAATTTAGAGAAGGAAATAACAAGCATTGTCAAGATAATTTCTCTGTTAGCTAAAACCATGGTTTTAAGCAAAGGGAAGTGGCACAAGTTTCAGAGCAAAATCCGACATCCCTATATGTGTGATGACAGCGATAGTAGCTCAACATTGTGATCATGGATAGAAAGCTCGTCTGCTCCTGAATCTTCATCAATGACAGTCTAGCTTGAACTTGTTTGTACCAGTAACATTCTATGCATATTTTCATGCGCAGATTGTATTTCAAATGTCAAGAAAGGAAGCATAAACTAGATCAAAAGACAGGAAGCACCGGGTGCATGAAGCAACTAGAAAAGGAAAGGTAAAATATTGCCAGCAACAATACAACATTGTTTTGCAAATTCTAAAACTAAACCAATTCCAGGTACAATAAAACTACAGCTAGTAAATTTGCTAGTTTGATATCTGAATGAAAAGTACTTTTCTCTGCCCTGGTCTACAATGGATAAATCCATTACCCTGTGCTATCGCAGTGGACTACCTTACACAGAAAAGGCTAGTAATCCAAAAATATCCATGGTCCATGGATAAATTTCAAATATAAGAACTCCAAGGCAGTGAAGTACCTGCGATGAACTACTCTTCATGCTTGATTTCTAGTCCCTTGAGTTTTGATTCCAATTCATCTTCATTATCAGTATCCTCATCCTCCTCTTTTGCATCTTCATCAAGTTCTCCATCTGGATCATTCTCGTCCAAATTTCCAAGCACATTAGGCAAACCCTTAAATATATCCTTCACCTCATCAATCCCTTCATCAGATATGTAATTACCATTGATATTTAACGATTTAAATCCAGGCTTATCCACAACAGCCTGTGCCAGGAGCCTTGCCCCAGCTATTCTAATTGCATTAATGCTCAAATCAACTTCATTTAGCTGGCCATGGCCCACTTCAATTGCCTTGGCAATCAAAATAGCACCTTCATCCTTTAGTTCATTCTCAGAAAGATTTAATTTAGTGAGA
Source organism: Populus alba (assembly GCF_005239225.2). Classification (NCBI taxonomy): domain Eukaryota; kingdom Viridiplantae; phylum Streptophyta; class Magnoliopsida; order Malpighiales; family Salicaceae; genus Populus; species Populus alba. The sequence goes on along the minus strand of NC_133285.1, from coordinate 3,987,331 downwards.
AATTGTTTTGCTGAAATACAGGCAGCCAAAGAAGAAGCACCTTTGGCTGTAATGTCATTCCCAGCCATATCCAGAACTTCCAATGAAGGTGCACATTCCTTTAAAGCATTAGCAAGTGCTTCTGCCCCCTCGTCCTCCAAGTTAAGATAACTGAGGTAAGCTTCAGTAAGATCTGCAAATGCAAATAAAGACCTGCTCAGAGCAATACCAGCTTCCACACCAAACATATTATCACGTAGATCAAGCTTCCTTAAATGTTTGCATGATCCAAGAGCTTTAGCTAGGGCAACACCACCTTCCAAGCCCACCCTTGTTGAAGAACATCGAAAATCCTCCAGCACAGGGGAACGTTTCACCATCTCAGCAATAGCAACTGCACCTTCATCTCCAGTCATGTTATTGTGAAAATGAAGGACCTTGAGCTTCTCGGTTGAAGGAATCAGCTCACAAACTGCACGTGCAGCTTCTTCCGAGATACCGTCATTTATCAAATAAAGCTCCTCCAAATTATTCTGGGTCTTGAGAAGTTTCCCAAAAGCCTTGACACCCTTTTCACCTAAGGCATTGTTTGAAAGGTTCAGATACCTCAGATTACAGCCTTCAAGGGCTGAAGAAAATATATTCATCACTTCAAGAGCTTCTGATTCCGATCTTCCTGCAACAAAGTCCGAAAGGTCCACTTCTGTCAATTGATCCTTTATGGACAACAAGATTGGTTCTGTGACATGGGCTGCCTCCAAGCCAAAGCTTCTATTGCTGAAACATATCCTAGTATACAAGTTTCCTGGCACCTTAAGGGGTTTTAAAACTTCCTCAGCCTCCTCTCCACTAATAAATGCCCGCCGACCACCAGATATATCAAACATGTTCGCAAGAGTAGCCGCACCTTTATCGGCAGTTGTGGCCACCTCTTCATCCTCCTGTATTCTGGGCCCCCTTTTGAGAACCTCCAACATAAGCCTACTAGACTCTTTAGCATATACCTGCACAGCAGAACTTCCATCACCATCTGGCTGTTTCTCATAGTGCTGGTTTGCAGCTGCAAAAGCCACCTCTTCAATTTTCTTGGCATCCTCCTCAGCCTCCTCTTTGCTCAACAGCCCATACTTTCTGGAGATAAAGGATGGGGTAATGAAATTCTTTGTCATCCGCTCTACAAGCATTAGCCTTGTACTCTGACCAGGGGGCCACAATTTGACAGATATGCGGTGCTGCAAAGTCTGTGTTGCAGAATCCATGTCGAAAAGTAACCTGGAAACATACATACACACCATAACTACTATCATCTATAAATCCATGCCCTAATCTAAATAACAGTCCCTGATAAGCAATACAGAGGGGCATTCTTCTCTAGCAATTTCGAAGATTTTGCCTCTTTATGAGTTATAAGACTAGAGTAACTTTAATCAATAAAATAAAATACACGGTAATTAATTTGTCAGCAAATACAGTTCCAAAACCCTTGAAAATCCAATCAACATTAATTTAAGACTAAGTAGTTGATAATATTATCCAAATGAAAATAGAGAAGCCACACAGATCCATGGATCCAAAAAACCAAATTGAAGCTTATCCTTGATTTCTTTGGAGGAAGGAAAGGCAATGGTGAGTGAGTACCTGAGACGAAGCGAGCACGAGTAAAAACCCTAGTTTTTCCGGAGAAACTATTTGTTTTTTGGGCGATAGAAAAATGGGGGTTAAGGGAATCGGTATTTTTAAAATAGGTGGAGGAGTGATAGTGCAAACTGTAATCGTCGAGCTGCAGAGGACAAGGAGAATAAAATAAAATTAAAAAAGGTAAGCTTGCGGGAATTGGAGGGAACTCAAATCATGCTTCGCTTAAAATTAGTGCTGGGAAAGGCGAAGAGCTGTAGGTTTCCTGTTCTATTTTCTCTATGGTAAAATGACGAGACTATCCTCTTTTTTTGTCCTATTGACGTCCTTGTCAGTTAGAGGCTGGATGGGCATTTCTACCTGGGCTGACCATGTTTTATTCATTCGGCCCTTTTCCCTTGTAAAAGACAGGTGTCAATTTTTTAATCATTTGAGGCAGTCTTATCATTGAAGAGCATAGATTTTTTACTGGTGCATTGGCCGCGCTGCACCACGGGTTAAATCAGAATTTATTTTAAGTGCAGAACAAAATTTAAATGTTGGTAAAAATATCTCATTAAGAAAATAAATAGATTTTAACTTTGAATAATATTTTATTTAATATTAAAATGAAAATACATTAAATCTATTTGGGTTAATTAAGTTGGTTTGTAAAAATTTTAGAGATAATTTTAAAAAAAAAAACTAACTGAACTTAAGTCAATAAAAAAAATTTATGGTATCAGTTGTGTATATTATAAAATTTAGTAAATTTTTTTAATTTGAAATATTATTTCTATTTAACTATATGACAATAAATAAAATAATATTTTTTATATGAATTATTTTATTAAAAATAAAAAAAATGATGAATGCAAGAGGCCAAAATAGCTAAAGTAAATTCTCGATGATAAATGATGAAATTGCATATTTTTTAATTTTTTTAGTTAAATAAAAAAAATGATGAAATTGTATTTTTATTTTAAATTAAAAAAAATGCATATTTTTTAAATGACAGACAAAGATACATTAAATAAAAATAATAATAGAATGAATCAATGAATAATGAAGATTAACATGTTAAACATAAGGCAAAACTCATGGATTCTATTAAATGGTTTTAAAAAAAAAATTATTTTACTAGAATATAAATGATAGAATAGAAAAAAAGTAGAAAGTATCTCAGATGCGCACTTTGTGTCCCAGCATGCCTGACCTTAAAAAATAACCCAGATGCATAGGTTTTTCAACCTACTCGATTGACCTATATTTATATATTTATTTTAAATCTATCAAGGGGGTTGTACATTTTTTTTGGATAATATTTAGAAGAGATGTCCCGTGTAGAATCCCGTGACCGATGGTAATTGAAAAATTAGGGGTTTATTTTTCGGTAAAACCCTTATTTATTATCCTAAGACTTTTATAAAACACCATAAAAAATTTAATAAACATATTTATAGCATAAAAAAACCCAAAAAGTAGCTAAAAGAACCTCAAATAAACTTGAACTCAAAATTCTTCCCCAATCAAGTTTGTCTTATCGGGCAAGTTAAAGGAAAACAAAACATACACGTAAAAATCTCTTCATCAAATGAAACATGGTGTGCTAATTTCAACTATTTTAATGGTTAAAATAATTATTAATAATGATTTTTTTTATGCTAAAATCAAGCGAGCCTTTCTCTCTACTCTCATAAAAATAAACTAAAAAAAAAATAAAGTTTTGTAGAAAAGTTTAATTCCTCCTAACTAGATGGACTGGCCACATATTAACTAAAAATATATATAGAGATTAAAATGAACTTTTCAAATAAAATTCGAAGTCATCATCTATTTTACTTATAATTTTTATTTTATTTCTTTATATTTCAATCCAATCCTCTCCTCGTAAAAAAGTAAGCAACTCAATACTAATTTGGACTTAAAATAACTCAATTGTACGGAAATAGTTCAAGAATTTATTTTTAAATTTTTTTTTTTTATTATTAAGAAAATACACTGCGACAGTTATATAATGTTATAGTGATTTTGTCTGGCCATTTAGTTTTTTTCTTTTTTTACTTGCAATGGTTCAAAATCTAATACACCTTCAATAAGATGGCCTGAAATTCATGGTTTAAAATGCTTCTGTTAATCTGAATGGAGAAGAAACCCCTCATTCAAAACGACAACTATTCCCGTGCTTCTTGATGCATTCCGAGCTGCCGGAATTTAACGAATCTAGCATTTTTTTTATGATATCTCGTGGACACCAGGCTGTAGCTGCCGGGCTTGAGCAGTCGAGCCTGTCTCTCGTAACGGGCTATTAGCCCTGCTAATGTTCAGCCTCCAAGTGTTAGGGTTCCCTTTGAAGTAGACGACTCGTTGTTGAATGGGCTCTTATAAAGTGAAGAACTTTATATTTTAAAGGGCAACGCCTTGCTCGTCGTTTGCACCTCTTCATCCATGATAAATTCAAGCCAGGTTAGCTTATCTTCAAAAATTAATCCATTGCAATAGACCACGCAAATAAATTCCAGATGGCACGAGACAACGTCTGCGTTGGGGCGAGCAAGACACATTAAACTTGAAGATTTATATACCTAGAATATGGGTGGATGAAGGCGTGGTCTATCTATAGTTGAAATTATCTATAATGTGTATTTTTTTTTTATCAACCATGATGAAAGATAAAATGTGAGGTTTTCTGTAAAATCAATTACCTCATCCTCACATCACTATAGCATGTATGTCCGAGATTGCGATATAAATTGATTTTCAAAATATTATTTACTTAAAAATATATTAAAGTAATTCAAAACAATAAAAATTCATAATTTTTTTAAAAAATATAATTGAACCACAAAACAAACATAATCTTAGCTAACAATATTATGTATCTTGTTACACTATAGTTACTTGATCATGGAGACATTGACACATTTTAGAAAGAATTTTCTCTTCATCATTTTTTTTTAATTTCTTTCTCAATCTCTACATGTTCTACGTATATATGTTTTATTTACACATTATACATGCACACTAACTTAACCGTCCGAGTAGTTCGTCAAGACCTGCTAACTTTCAATGTTTGAACTTAATGTGCGTAGGGTTTGGAAGAACACCACTATCATTTTTTTTAATCCTTTAAAGAGGCTCCATATCTCTTACAATAAATCTACATGCCTATCAATCTATCATCATCAAGCTGAATCCTCTAAAACTGGAGAAAAAAATGCATGGCAGAGAGCCTTGTGTTGTCTCCTGCATGCGGGTGAAAGAACCTCGAGTTTTCTAAGCGAGTCGTAAGAGAAAACATTGGATCTCTATAGACATATGCTCACTCTCTAGCCCTCCGAAATCAAAATTTGGATCCTATGCCTGAGAAATTTCCCTTTCAACTGTTCGACGCGTGGGCATGGGACCAGTGCATTTTTAACCATTTTGGATTGCTTGCTGGATTGGAGGTAGCTGGTGGATGCATTTTCCATAATCCAAAGGTTTGTTTAAGATTAATATTATTGTCGGAACCGACACCTTGCCAGCTGTGAGCACTGTTGTCTGGTGGTATTATATATATAGACCACCGTGGCTGGATGAATTTGCCAGGTGGGTGACATGGACATTCCAACAATTATATGGTGTATGGCGTGCTTCTCATTATCTAAATCAGACTAGTTCAGGACAAAGACAAGGAATAAGGCGTTACAATTCAACGCATGAAAGGAACGAGCGTATACTTACAAGGCGACTTATGGCACCTGGTAAAATCAAAATTTAAGCCTGAGGAAATCTCAGATACGTCAAGAAATGATGCCGCCCCGGGATAGCTGCAGCCCAATTCACGCCTGATCTCTCTCTCTCTCTCCTTTTGTTTTCCTGGAGAATTTGTGGTCCCCTCTAGCTTGCGTTGTTCCTGCCAGGTGGAAGAGCATTTTGCCTCTTGTTTTGGAGAAATGAGGTGACCCTGAAAGCGGAGACCGATCAAGAATTTGACTCGTGACTCCGCTTTCACTGGTGGTGGTTTGGTCCCATTATACTGCCGTGAATAATGGTGGTCGTGTTAGTAATAATGCCGAACACTGGGCATGAATCTAATTGGTACACCTCGTCCGTTTAGATATAGATCCTGTCAGTTTTCTCTCTTAAAAATATAGATCCTGGGCATACCCACAAAATTTTTTTAAAAAATAATCCTATTAGGTCTCCACTATTCTTCAACTTCTCACGCAACCTTCAAGCATATGGATTTTCTACTTGGATTTTGGAAGATGTTCGAAGTGAACATCTTAGTGACAAATCTTCTAATTTCTCTGCCATGTACGAATTTATTATAATTGTTTTTGCGTTACAATTAGATTTTTAAGATATTTTTAACTTAAACTTAATGTATTCAGATGTGATAATATATAAATAAAAAATATTATTTTAATTAACCCGGTGGTGTAGATTATTTTAATATATTTAATTAAAAATATATTAAAATAATGTATACCAACATAAAAAGATTAATTAATAATGAGATTGTAAAAATTTTTAAAAATATAATTTAAAAAATCATGTTTTGAGTTTGTTTTATAGAAATTATTAGTTCAGATTTTATAAATTTTAGGGTTATAAAAACTTCATTTATCATTAAATTTAAAATTTTTAAAATTAATCAGCATAAATTATTTAGATATAAACGTTAATAAAAAAAAAACAGTGGAATTATAGGATTCCACCATTATTAAAACTAAATAATTGATGGATAAAAAGGTCAAGTTCTGACTCCCAATGATTATCGTGGTAAGAACTAAGAAGTGGCGGTGGCTTATCTTGCGCCGTGATTTAATAAACAAACAAGCTCGCGTTTTTTTGAAAATTATAAAAAGAAACAGGGAAAGAGAAAGAACTAGAAAGTATTCAGTAGAAAAGACGCGGAGTTGACAAATACCACCCTCGTGATGATGGTGTACTGTGTTTAAAGCATGTATATAAATAATTGTTTTTTAAATCTTTTTTATTTAAAAATATATTAAAATAATATTTTTTATTTTTTACATCAATATACTCAAAAAAACATTAATTCAGATTTAAAAAAAAATAAAAAAATTTAAAACACCATTGAATCACGATGCTAAACTCACTTTTAAATAATTTAGTTAATTATATTTAAAATTTTAAAAAATTATAATAAAAAGATTTAAATTTCAATGTAACTTAAGTAGGTAAATTATACAAACATTATAAAAATTAAATTCATGCTTCTTTTTTTATTTATGATTGGAAAATTTTTTCTCGCGATAAAAGTTATATTATCAAGAACCCAAACTAATTCTTCTTTTTTGAACGATTCTAAAAATATATAGTGTCTTGTATATTGAAATAAAATTATATTTTTTTAAGTATTAACTTCAAAGTTTAAACTTGATAAATTAAATAAAAAATTATATATTTTTAATTATCAACTAAATCCTGTGATTTTTTATATATAATTTGTACACCTATATAATTATCATATTTCTTTGACCTAATTACTCATCAAATTAGGTTTGCTTTTTTTTTTTATATGGTGTATCTCTTCATATTCGAACATATAACAAGGAGGTTGGAAGTAAATCCATTAATCACAATGTTATAATATTAAAATACATGGAACTTGAACAATCTTCCTCAAATCTAGAATCTAAATCATGGATAATTTTTCACTTTCAAATTTTTTTAAACGTTAACTACAATTTTTCTTTTTGATGTATGTTTAATATTATGATTTGTGATGTTTTTTATTTTAAAACATATTAAAATAATTTTTAATTTTAATATATATTAAAATTATTAAAAAAATATTTAATATTTTTTTCAAGCTAATCACACATAATTATAATTAGAATATAAAAGAATTAATCTTGAAAAACATATTTTTTCTGGAAAAATACCAACAAAAAAAGATAAGAAAAGGTAAAGTGGGTCCCCGCCCTCAACCAGATTAGAGGGCAAAGAATCCAAGAAGAGCTTTTATTTCGCAAGCCTTTAACCATCTTAACAATGGCGACTCACTTCCATTCAATATTACAGCTGATCATTGATAGATAGCACCACCCTACCGACACTATCGTCCATTTAAAGTTTTTGCAGAGAGAGAGAGAGCTACTTCCCCTCTTCCATGTGACGAGAGAGAAAAGAGGGAGCCTTACTTGTAAAGAACATTTAATATATCAAACCAAAAACAATAAAAAACCAATCTCTCTCTCTCTCTCTCTGTTTTTCTTTTCTTGGTTAGACGGAGAGAGATATGGCAGAGAGAAAGAGAGTGAATGGTCAAATTTGATGAATCAAGATTCACAGTACTCTCTCTCTTTCTCTCTTCTGTGTTCAGTGTATCTACTTCGTCAAAGAGAAACATCTCCTCAAGAATTCTGTAAGCTTTCAGTTTCTTGTAATTTTATATTTTGTTTACTGAATTGGGTACTCGATAAATACTTGAATTTTCTTCTCTGTGCTTTATTTGATCTGGCTAACAGTGCTCAATTTTATCTGTCAACTGTAACGTTTCATTCTGATTAACTACTTAAATCAAGGTATTAGGTTCAAAGTTTTTCACTTTACCGCCAAAAGTAGTGTTAATATTCCACATCTGAGAAAAAACGAATTGGGTGGTCTTGAGATCTGGACTTGGTTAATGAAGTGAGTATTTATCTGGCTTTAATCCGATCATTAATTATGGTCACAAATTAGGGTGTAAAAATTGGGTTTTTTTTTTTTAATGCTAGCTAATCAGTTTGCTATGTGTTTTTACCAGCAATTGCAGTCCATAATAAGTGGAAATTGGATTGAAAGTGACCGGATGAGCCTTTGAATTCCGCTAATGTTTATTCTGTCAGTTGATTTTGCTGTCCAAAATGTTTGTCTTGTAGTATGTAGATTTCTGGACCTGCATTTAGGTTCCCTCCCTCTGATTGAAAAGTAGTATCAAGGAGAGATGCTAATGAATGATAAGCATCTTATCTTGTTTGGTTGTGGAGAAAAGAATCGAGAGGAAAAATGGGCGCATAGGATGCTAGAGTTTAATTTTGTTTTTCTACTACTAATTCCTGAAAAGTTTAAAGTTGAGCTGATGCCTTACTCTGCATGACAGAATGACAAGAGATCTTATCAGTTCATTCATCTTATTTTCTTCCCCTTTGTTTCTATCATTCCATATCGGCTTCTTTAAAAATAAAATGACATATTAGGCTCTTAGAAAAGCTATAGAAATTATCCGGAAAAAGAAATTTTGTTAAGTTTGATGCATTTGGTACTTTTGGTGATAGCGAACTTATGGGTTTTAATTCAATGCAGGTCATTTCAGACATGGAAGCTCTTTCACCTGTTACTGGAAGTGCAGACTCGGAAATATACCAAAGTCTGGGGCTTAAGGAATTAAGAAAAGGAGTTTTCAAGGTTCCTAGGGTTTTAATGCTTCTTTCTTCACTTCTTGAGAGGTCTGTTCAGAAAAACGAAATTCTAATGGAGAAAGCACAGATCAAAGATGTTGTTACAATATTTCATGGTTTAAGACCACCTCCTGTAAGCATTCAGCAATATGTTGATCGCATCTTCAAGTACTCTGCCTGCAGCCCTTCCTGCTTTGTTGTTGCACACGTGTATGTGGATAGATTTCTTCAGCAAACAGATATTCATTTAACCTCCCTTAATGTTCACCGGCTCCTGATTACAAGTGTGATGATAGCAGCAAAGTTTGTAGATGATGCGTAAGTTCCAACTCCTTAAAGTAGTTTATTTCTGTAAGCTAAAATTCCAACAGTCTGTATTGATCATGCTGAGTTAAAATAAGCACACAGGTATTACTTTGAGTCAGATACTGCACACATGAAATTTCTGCACGAAGTTTGATTATATATGCATACATCTCTAAGGTAACCTGGTATTAAATCTGTTAGTTCATCTGGAAAACAATCGTTATATGGGAATTGGTTTTCTTTTTTGCATATTTTATTGCCTTGGACTCATAAACCTGATGTTCCTTGCACTTTTGCAGATTCTTTAACAATGCGTACTATGCCAGAGTTGGAGGAGTAAGCAAAGAAGAATTGAACAGGTTGGAAATGAAGTTTTTGTTTAGTATAGATTTCAGACTTCAAGTAAATGTCAATACATTTGGAAAATACTGTTATCGGTTGGAAAAAGAATCTTCTGATGGGCTTCAGATTGAGCGGCCAATCCAAGCATGTAGAATCAAAGAAAGTTGGTCAAGCAAAGATGATTCAACCACTTGTGCTTCCACGATTGCAAGATGAAGTAACCAAACCATGTCAATGTATCATTTGTAATCCCACGTTTGTTTGAACACGGTCAAGTCAGAAATTCTGGAGATTGAATTTAGATGTAGGTGCTTTGATTGATTATTGGAGAGACAGCATTCTTGCTTGCTCATCTCCGTATCGTCATTACCTCGTGAAAGTTGTCCCATGTTTTCTACGTTGGACTCTGTGATATCTTTTTGATGGCCTTTGGTTCCCATTGTTATTGTTCCTCAAGAGTTTGCAGGCATCTTGCCTGCAGAATTTTTCATGTACAGGTTAAGCGATTTAGATGCCGTTTGGCATTGCGGCTGCGGCTGCGGTTAATAAAAAAAGCAGGACCGAGATGTTTGGTTATTTTCAACCACACTTTTTATTTAACATGGCCCCACCAAAAACTGAGGGTGGACCTCAGTTTTGGAAAAGCAAGTAACACCTGCTTTTCACTCCATGCCATACACTTTTCACGGACACTTTTTATCTTGTAAAAAAACTTTCCTTGCCCGAGCTTAAGCTCTGTTCCCTTCCCCTCTGTTACTGATCTGGACGAGATTGATGAAGATTGACGCCAGAGACAGTGTTCCATCTTGTTCCCCTCTGTCCCTTCTCCTGTCAAACGAAAGATTTTAACACAATATTTTCCCAACCCGAGCTCGTCTCCTCTATTCCCTTCCCCCCTGTTCCTTTAATCTGGACGAAGATTGACGCCAGAGATAGTGTTCGTCATTGTTCCCTGCTGTCCCTTTTGTTGTGAAGCGAAGATCAAATCACCTTCACCGAAATCATTTGTGTCGAGCAGTCTCCATTGTTTTGGTTTGCAGGAAGCACAACAGTGTTGGGAACTTGTTTCTAAAATCTTGATTTTTTAATGGAAATTGTCTGTTGAAGAAATTATGTTGTTGCCATTTTGGGTTTTGAGTACTGATTTGGAGATTTTGTATCCGATTTATGGATCAATTTCGTTTTTTATTTATCTCCTGTGGGGCTCTTTTTGTTGTTAATCTGTCATTCAAACTTTTTGTGTTTTCCTTACACTTTGTTGATTAGTTTTCTTGATAGTGTTGGCGGATTTCAAGATTTCGGTAAACTGTTTTCTTGTGTGTAGTTTTATCTGTTGGTGATCTTGATTTCTTGAGAGAATTGTGCTTTAGGTTTCGGGGAAGCAAGATGATGAGGTTTTTTCGAGTATAATCAAAATCTCAATTTCATTCCAGATGATTTTTTATCTGATATTATATCTCGCTCGCTTAGCTAATTTAGGATCACAATGGCTTTCATGTATGGATTTTATATGACAATGAAATTATAAATAATTTGATGGGATAATAAAAAATATTTTATATAAAGTATTATCTATTTTATAATATAATAAGAATAATTAATTCTATAATATTTAAATCAATATCAATATATATATATATATATATATATATATATATATTTAAAAAAATTATTTTATAATTTCAATTTCAAAAGCATTCTTAACCAAACATATTAAATTATTTTTTCTTCGACCTCAATTTCAACCACAGTTTTAACCAAACACCTATTTTTTTAAATCAACCTCAACTAAAAGTACTTTTTATAAAACAACTTTTTTCAAACCACAACCACAACAGCTACCGCAATACCAAACACACCTTAATGATTGATTGTATGAGTTGCTGTGTTTCAATTGATTACTGCCAGACTTGACGAAAACGTTTCTCCTTTGTGGTTGAATTGGCTCCCGGTATACCTAAATGCAACATTGCATTGGAAGCAATCATCACTGGTGCCATTTCTATGTATGCTTCTTTTTTTCTTTTCCTTTTTTGAGAAAGCAATTTCATGTCCGCATGTTTGGTTTGTAATGTTACTTTCCTTTGCTTATTTAGAATGCTGGATTTTATTTTACTATATAGGAAAGTTAGAATGAGCTGAATAATTGCTGAATCCTGTGATTTTTTTAACTTGATGAGGTTGGATGGTTTGATAACAATAGGTTTGGGGTTAACTTCGAGCATAGCAATTTCTTTTTGCCAGCTTTATCAGAAAAATAATTGTGATTCGCGATGTGAAGATCAACACATAACCAGTATCAATGAAGCTCGAGAGCCACAACTATGCCTGGGGGATTTTTCTTTCTTTTCTTTATTTACCTGGAGCACCAAGCTGTACACCCTGAAGCAGCAGCCAGCTAGCCTGCCTCGGAAAATGGTGAGCACCGTGTCATCACCCCACCATGAAGGCTCCCGGAGCAGCCTCTCGACTTTTCAACCGGAGAGGCAAGTAAATGAAAAACAGGTAGAAATGTAAGCAGAGATGCATTTGCATTAACTGGCATGTGGTCAAGCTGGAGCAAATGGCCTTTTTAGAAATTATTAAAAACTACTGCTGCGTTTAGAGAGCTACTTGGCAAGCCTTTTAATCAGGTTGTGATTTACAAGCCTTGCTGTTTTAAATTTTGATGCTCAACTGTTGCAAAAGGGTTTACGTAGCGAGTTCTCTTGCAGACGACAATTTCTAAGAATAGACATAACCCAGTAGATTACATCGAAGGCAGGATATTTTCCTTTTCTAGACAACTCCAGTTTTTATCTTTGCCAAATATTCTGAGCTGTGCTATTTGATTTCCGCCGAAGGGGTTTACAGTCAAGATCAAAATCTCTCTCTCAAAGTCAAGATCAATATCCACAATATCCGACTTCTGTTCCTGCCGCTTTTCGGCACTCTCCAGGCAGTGGCCATAGGCTGAAAGAATTAGTTTGACATTAAAAACAAAGCTACCATTACCATCACCTGAGAGGCCTCGCCAGGGCTATCCAACCGCACTTCCCTTTTCGAAAATCAGACAAGATGCGAAAAGCTGCTTGATGGCTGTCCCCCATTGAACAAGTGAACTGGAGGCTTTCAACAAATCTGCATTAAAAAATCAACAGTAACAAAATCAATTTGGGGTGTTTATGTAATGGAATGTCCAATTTCTTGCCTTGGCAACTGGCAAATCAAAAAATGCGTTGCTTTATTTCAATATTATATACGATCCAAAGTGCAATTGCTGTGGACTTGTTTTCAGTAAGTAAAAAAAAAAAAATCAAAGTTTAATAAATAAAAAAACATAAAAAAAACCTGATTTAATCTAGGTTAATTTTAATAACTTACTCTTGAAATAACCAAATAGTAACGGGTTAACTTTAATAATCTGTTCTCGGAATAACCAAAGAGTAAGAAAAGTGAAAAAAAAAACTAAAGGGTAAATAATTTAATATAAAATGATGAAATTAAAAAAATATTAAAGAAAAAAAAAATTAAATTAACTCGAGTTATCTCAAAAAATTCACAAGCGGCAAAAAATTTAAGGGATAATTTAATAAATAGTTGCCTGAATGGTAGGAGGTGGAGAAGCTGAAGTTGCAAGTGTTGCAGCAGTTGGAGTAGATGATGATAAAAGGGAAGCAATGGTTTCTTAAACCTCACTGCTGGATTGGGTAATCGTAGTCCCAGGACGGGTGTGCCTCCCCTTTGTTGGCTTCTCCCTTAGTTTTTCTTTTCTTTTCTTTTCATTTCTTCACTTGGGATGAAATATTGATTGGGCCTATTCTTTTCATGACAGGTCCAGGTTCTTAATCTAAATAAGGAATGGGCCGTGATGAGCATGGGGTAGCTGTGCAAGCGCAGCTCGAAGGCCCCCAGCCTTTCTTTTTCGAGAGAGTAATTAATTTAAGATGACACTAGATCATTGACATACATGCGGATGAGATCAATTCTTTTAATATAAAGAAAATATTCAATTTCTAGTATAAAAAAATTAAAATATATAAAGATTAATGTAATATGATTCAGCCTATTAAGATTTTTTTAGTTAAATTATATTTTTAAAATTATTTGAATTATTTTAAACAATAGAGATAATTTTATAAAAAACAAACAAAAAGATTATAAAATCTAATTTAAAACCAAAATTAACTTGCATTTTATAAAAACAAACTTAATATTAAAAATCAAAATTATTAAAATAAATACTATTAAAATGAGCAATACTTTATTGAAAAAGAGAACAATAAATTCTACTAAGGATTTAATTAGGGAGTTATAATCTAATATTGCTTTGATTAAATTCCTTTAATCATATCACTTCGTTGACAAATTGTGTATACATGATAAGTAAATCTCTCCTGCACAAACACACAATGGTGACCCATCAGACCATTCTACAAACAAAAATTTCCTGGTCTTTTCTGTAACAGTGGTGGAAAATCCGTACAAATAAGCAGCCACTTCGTTCCCAGCAGTACAGTAAGAAAATGAATCCTTCATTTCAATTCTCAACAGTAAGGAGTGAAAAACGGTTCCTTTCAAGGAAAATAATTGCAAATGCATGCTCCCACGAACACATATCGGGTAATCCTTAAGCATCATGCTTCACTACTGAATTAGTCCGACAAATGATGTACGTGTTGCAACATGATTGGGCACCCAAACCACTGATTGCTTCAAGATGGATGGATGAATGAATGATTGAAGAAAAATAAAGAACAAAAGTGGCAGTTGCATTAACAGGGGACTTCACTAACTGCTTGTGCAAAGAAGACTGTAGCTGGATTCCCCCATATTAGCTCGACAACTTGAAGATTTCTGTACACTTTGCCTTCCATCTTAATGGTTAGTTGAAAGATCAAGACCCGGGCCAAATCAATTTACAGTTGCCTCAAGTTAGTTTGGTAGGCTTGCTAAGGGCTTTCTCAAAGTAATGGCGTATATCAGGCATAATACGTTGGATCAAATGAGATGACCTGCCAATTTTCAAGATCAAACTTGCAATCTTCAGAACCCAATTTAAATCAGAATTATTGGCTCGTAACCTTTTGAAAATGATGGCATTATTATCAAGGGAAAACTGAAATGTATTCAAATATCAAAATATGCATTTTAAAGCAGTGTAAACAGAAAACAGAGCCTTTGTTCTTGGATATGCTTTTAACAATAGTTGTTGCCATTTGCTTGCCCAACCAATAAAAACAACCCAAAACCTCCGGCCCAGACTTTGAAACCATGCAAAGTCCCAATTCCCAAATGATAGGAATCTTATAATGAATTTTATGGAGTGGATGAATGCATTGAGAAGACAACATACCATGGCTTGGTGCATAATTTGTCAAATTGCTCCAATATGAATAGAATGCATGATTCCCTTAATGACATAGCATTGAAGCCCTCGGACAACTCGTACATGAGAGAGACGTTTTCCACAGAAATATCCTTACGTGATGACAATAAGAATTCGTCAGACCACTTTTCATGTGCTAATAATTGTTATTCAAAGCAACCATTGACATAATAAATCAGTTAACCTGTGCAATGGTACATTCACATAGACGCTTGAGACCATCCAAAAGATATTGGTCAGCAGCTCTAAGGAGATCCTGAGCAAGATCTATATTGATTTCCACTGAGCCTGTATATATGAACCTAAAAGTGTGCACAACCAAGCTATCAGAATTCCAACACGCGCTTCCTTCAAAATTTAAAAAGGGAAGTGCAGGGCTCACCTCATCATCAATTCAAAAACATCCCATCTAATATTTGGAATCTCCACATCTTTTGCATTCCTTTCCTGCAATTGTTGTGTCCTTATATAAGTAAATCAAACATCCATTACCATCTTCTCCTACAAAATTCTTTACAGCTGGCTCATAATAACTTATTGCAAAAGTGGAAGACATTGCACAGGTCAGTTTAATCAGCCTAACGACAGTCCCTCACAAATTGAGCAGCTCATCAATAATAATGAATGCTTGTGTAAGGAAACCAGATCAATTATGAACTCTCAGAGATAATATTGACCGTTGAACTACTGTGAATAGTGCATGCCTAGGTGGAGAAGGTGAAATGATTGAGGAACAAAGCTATTGTGTAATTAAAAGCCAAAAGAAAGTTCTTAAATAAGCTGATACTCACCCTGTACCCCCCATCAAACATCGCACGGAAAGCATCCGAAGAAGCAAGCAGACAAATTCGGTGAGCATAGAACCGCTTTCCTAACAACAGCAAAACTATATTCATTAATGCTAGCAGAAATCCATAAGCATACTACCATGATTTATCATAACATAAAAGGACATCTTATCACACATAAACAAACTGCACATGAAAAAAATTTGGTACCTTCGACTAAGAATGTAACATCAGACAATGTAGGATTGTTGACGTATTGCTCACCCAAATACACCTAAGCAAAAATAATAAGTAAAAAATTATTTTGCTATTTTTGTTTATTACCTCAAAATATGGGCTTAACAATGTACTAAAAGAGCAGAGCTAATAACTCTGAAACTAAATGATAAAAAATCAACAATTGCTCACAAAGATTAAAAAAATGTTTCTGAAATCATGGGATCAAAAGAGTAACATAAAGTGGAAGAAGACATCTCAAGGAGAAGAGAATAGGAAATGACATTGAAAGTCAAAACAACAATCCATAAAATGAAAAATAATGAAAGGTCGACCACAATCTGTTGTTGGAAATGAACATTCTGCTGGTTAAACATTTCAAACATGGCAGACCATGAGTCACATCCAAAAGTAAACACTGAACAAGCAACAATCACAGAGTTCATTTTCAAGACACTAACGTTTGATTAAAAATAATTGTCCAATTCAAAGTTCAAACACATCCGTGCACTGTATTCCTAAAAAAAAAATTTAGGGAGGACAAAAAACTAAGATTATACATGTGGAAAGGAATCAACATGAAAAGGAGTTCCACCTGCGGGGTTGGAGATAGAGGAGCTGCATCCACAGGAGATACTGAGCTGGCTTGGGTAGCCAACCTGTATAATGCTACCGAGCCATCACATTGCAGCTTCACGCTTCCAGACTCCAAAAGCCCCAACAACAAATCTAACCCTGTATGACACGTATTTAGAAACAAACCATTAAGGAATTCAGTACTGTATGAATATAACCAATACACATACAAAGACCACAATTTTTGGCAGATCAAGAAGTTTTACCATTTTTATCAAGAAAAACTACTTTTCTGTCATCAGGAGCACAAAGATGAGCAAGAGCCAGAGCAACTCGTCTCTGAATATTCCTTTCAGCAACCCGCATCAAATATAAGAGATGGTTCAATACCTGTTCAGAAAACCATAATAATCAGTATACTGTTGATAACAAATTGTGTTCAGAGCTTGTTTCTAACATATCTGGCGAGATAGACAAATTTAAAATTCAAGACTCAAAATATCAATTATATGCATGAAAACTTACCCGTCCGTGAATCTTCTCCTCTAGCCTTCTCATTGTTTTCGCAACACAATCTTTTGTTTGCTGCAAAGTATCAGATTATAACAATGAGCTGGACAAGAATACTGCAATGAACTGCACAAGACTGGGAAGATAGTGATAATCTACCAACTCCATCAGTGTGAGAAGTTAGTCCATCTGAGCACAGAAAAAATTAACCTAGGCAGATCAGATGTAACTCTATGAAACATACTTGGACAATGAATTCTCCATATTGGAGTTTCTGAAAACCCCCAACCTTGATAAGATCTGCAACATTATCCTACAGAAGAATCCAAGTAATTTTCAGTAGATTCCAGTGTTGGGTGAGGAAGTAGGGACTCACAATGCTGAAGAATATTCTTTAAGCCATGAAGAAACAAACTTATCACACCTCATTATCCACAAGACCATATAGGGTAAAAGCAGCATTGTGTTGAAGTGGTCCACTTTTGGAATCAAGAAGCCTAAGTAACGGGACGATACCACCATTATGTGCGATTCCAGCTTGGTTGTGTGTTTCCTGAGATTAAGGGGGGGAAGGTAATAGAGGAGATGTTTTTAGAAACCCCAAAAGGAAAATAACCTTGCAAACCATAGTGCTTAGTGTACAATACTTAACCATGTACAACTAGTTATCATTCCATGTAGACAAAAGTTTGCTTTATAGTTGATTAGGGTGCTAAGACTTTTACTTCCAGACTTCCTGCTTTCACCTAGGGACTACAGAGATGCATTGAAGATCAGATTATAAAACAAAATGCCTATTTGTGCAGTGGTTTGCACAAAGCCAAGATAGATGTAAGCAATCAAAAAGACGAGAATGTGTCAAAAAAGTCCAGAGATCCCTTTCTTCAGAAATTAAAAGTAGAACAAATGAGTGCATTCACCAGTTTGATGCTCAGGCTGTTTTTTTCTGCAGTCTATACAAACACACATGCAGACATGCATTCGTACCATTCACAACAGACACCAAGATATACATGTATGCATGCTTTAAATAAATCATAGCTCCACAATACAATCAAAGAAACAATAACCTGAGCCAACCTCCCAAGCGCAAAGGCTGCCATTTCTTTGAGCTGCACATCTGAGGACTCAAGCATATCAATTAATGGCTTGACAGCTCCTCTCTGAACAATGTGCACCTGCACAAACCTTGTTCTAGTTAGTGCTTAAAAGGAATATGTATCAAACACACAAATGCACACACAAGAGCAAAAGCTTTTGGCCTTAAAATATGAATGGTATTCAGCCTACCTTGCAATCTGAATCAGCTGCTGCAAATTGACCCAATAACAAAGCTGCTTCTCTTTGGCTTTCTGAACAGGGAGAGCTGTGCAATATATAAATTGAGAAGGATATCCATGAGGATCTTGCAGAAGACAATTGTAATGTGAAAAGGGTGATTGAGCTAGAACAGGCAACAATGTGAAAGCCAGCAATACCTTAGCAATCCAATTACAGGTTGTAAAGCTCCAGCAAGAAGAACTGCTTTCTTTATGTGTGGGGACGAGTGAACCAAATTTCCAATCACACCAACCTGACAACAAACTCTTGCACGGTCAGCTGATACAAAAAACTATACAGTCCACAGAAAGCAAATCCAACTAAAGAAGGTTGGGTTGAGAATTAACCGCTTCATAATGTATAGCAGTATCCTCGGATCCAAGCATTATTACAAGAGTGGGTAGAGCATTACATTCTACAATCTGTAAATCCACTCTTCATGTCAGCTATAGAACTCATAACAAAATAATACCATATGGATGGAGAATGCAAGAATTCCCTCTACCTGATTTTTGTTCTCGTCATTTTTAAATGCAAGGGTCCGCAAGGCACCTGCAGCTGCTCTCTGTACCTTAGCATCAGCATGTTCAAGCAATTCAACAAGATAGGGGATGGCACCTTCAATCCTGAACACACAATCAAAGATGCCATGGAAGTGGGTGATAACTGAAACCAGAATTGGAAAAAGAAAAGGAAAAGGATGTACATAAGCAAACCTGACACGTGTTTTGATGCCACTATTCTCATGAGCAAGGTTAGTGATTGCATCAGCTGCTTTCCTAACAACACCATTGACTGTTCGGGAGTTATCAACACTCTTATGTCTCTTCAACAATTCCACGAGATGGGTCAGAGCTCCAGCATCTACTATTAGTTGTTGATGCTCCGGCTAATGAAAAGCACGTAGGAAAATTATAAAATCAGGAACAAGGTAAAGAAAGGATAACATTTCCATACAGCTTGTAGAAAACTTGTATATGTAATCATGGTCTAGCAGAATAAAATTGATATAAATTAAAAAGAAAAAAGAAAATATGATTAGCAATAATTGCTACATACAAGAGGTGTTGGCCTAATTATATGCGTAGGCCTGTCAAGACAAATACAGTCATGGAAAAAACTTGATGATATATATGTAAAGCAACAAAAAGAACAAAGTAAACATGCACCCAAACTTCAAATTTGAACACTCAAAACCTATTTGCAGGTTTTTTGCCCGGAAGTGCAAAAACTATAACAAATCAACCAAAGAGCGCAGAGCATACACAATAAACTATACTGTTATATTTCATGTATTGATTAATGCATCAATGCTAAACAGCAAGCTCGGAGATCCTTGATATGATCATGCGGCATTAAACAATCCACAAACCAAGAATAAGCAAACGTTTAACAGTAAAATAAATTGCTAGATTAGATTGATAAATCAAATTAACAAGTGATATTTGTTTACTTTTACAGCAAGAAGTCCAAGAGCCAGAGCACTTCCTTTCTCTACTTCATGTTCATACAGTTTTGAACCATTTTCCCCTCTCGCAGGCGGTGGCGCTTGAAGGTGCATCACCAACGCGGGCACCGCACCACAATCCACCATCGTATCCACGAGTTCCTCTTAAAAACGGCAAAGAAAGAAAGAAAGTTTCAAATTACAAAGGAAAAAAGAAATAGTAATTCACTAGATTAAACAATTATTTTTATAAAAAAAAAATCGAAAAGCGGAGTGAGAAAGAGACAGGAAGGTACCTGTTTTGGCAAATTGAGAGAGGACGCTAGTGGCGCGCCTGGCGGCGGCGCGATCTGCTTCGAGAGAAGAGAAGGAAGAATTGAGGATATCAACTTGCGTTTGAATATGACGCGTTAGTTTCTGGTGACTCTCGTAGCCAGCGGCAGTGTCGGTGGCCGGTATCTTGTGGCGATCTTGATTTTCGTGTTCGAAATCTTGCTCCAACTTTCGCTTCGAGCCTTTTCTCGTGGAGATCGTCCGGCGATCCATAAAGAAAATTGGACGGTGACTGGGGGAGGAGAGGGCAGTTTGGGGATTATAGAAAGGCAATGCGAGTTTGGGTTCTGTGATTTCGTTGAAGAGATGAAAAAAGGGGTTGGGGATCGGTTAAAAAATAACCCCGCTTGTTTATTTTATTTTATTTGCTGAAGTGTAATCCGGAGAAGGCCCGCCAAAGATTTAGATTATTGGAAATAGACACAGGTTGAATTGCGGTTCCCGCCCTTTGACTTTTTAGAATTGAAATATTTATTTCGCGCGCCGTTGTGTTATGGCAAGGTGGCTGGTAAGTGGGCTCTGGATTGGTGCCCTAACTTCTATTCCATAAACTTTTCGATCCATTAAAACAATTATGTTGAGAAGGGAAAAAAATGCAGCTCTTCTATGAGTTTTTGTTTTTCTGTCTGAAAGTTATATAAATAATTATTTTTTTGAATGCATATATTTTTTCCTTGATAAAAAAAAGGTTAAAGGGTCTTGTTTTTGAACGGGAAATTTAAAAGGTAAGCGTCCGTCTGTGTGTAATGCGTGTAATGGATAGTGGCATGCACATCTTCTAATCATCGTCTAAAAATTAAAAACATGGAGCCTTTTAATTATTAAATAAATATGTAGTTGGATTTAAAAATAAAAAAACTCTTTTATTTTTATAACGAATGAAATCCTCTCTTTTAAAAATTAAAAAAAAAATCTTTTATTTTTATCAGCAGGTCCAGACCCCGGAGAAAAGGCAGTATTCAACAAGACCCAGCCCAGGCCCACAAATCCAAAAAAGTGATGTCCCACATCAAAATGGCCCATAAAAATCACAGATCACATCAGGGAAGGATTAAAAAGACTCTGTGATGGTATCAGGATCACGTTATGCTAGCTGTACTTGTAAACTACCTGCCACCCCGCTGCTTCCCTTTTATATTATTGTTGTTAATATGAATCTTCATATCAGTTTATATATATTTTAATTAATTTTATAAATTTTAAAATTAATAATTATATAAATTTTTAATAACCCTTAAATAATTTAAACCTCGTAACCATTAAAAAACAAATCAAAAAATAACCAGTAAAATCATTCATCGTGTTACTGTTGTTTATTTTTACTCCTAAATGTGGATATTGTAGGCTGTGAGGCCTTGTTTAATTTTTTTAAAAAAAGTGTTTTGAAAAAATTTAAAATTTTTTTTATTTTAAATTAATTTGTTTTAGTATTTTTAGATTATTTTGGTGTGCTGATATCAAAAATAATTTTTTAAAAAACATATTATTTTAATATATTTTTAAATAAAAATCATTTTAAAATACAATTATAATCACACCCGAGACACACTGTAAAGCTTAAACGACACAAAAAAAAAAAATGGGTCAAGGAAGGTTCCCGTGGCGTTTCCTGTAGACATGGCCTCAGGTTCCTCTACCAGCGCATTTGCAGCCATTTTTCACTGCTTGCCCCCAGAGTCTTGCCCTCGTCCCACCGTCTCCCACAATTAAATGACCAAAAAGTCAATCAAATCTTACTGTGGCCAGCTTTCTGTCTCTAAATAAATAAAAAGGAGTGTGCGATCTTATCACACACAGCCATACCAAAATTCACGAGCTCGAGCTCCTTCACTCCTTCCTTCCTTGATTTTTCAACATATAAGCTATCGTGTGAGTGTCCATGAAAGTAGCCACGTTATACTGTACTGTTGCATTACGTGTTGCTATTATCCCATGCATGCATCGGGAAAGTCTCCGGTATGTTTCCCGGTAAACAAAATTAAATATCCGACGATCAAAATCAAAGAAAATCTATGCTGCCCTTGACTGCCAAATTAATTTCGTCGCGCGTACATGATAAATTAATACTTAATCAGGTCCTACGAGTGAACTAGTTAGCTAACTAGCTTAGTGGCAGTAAACGGACGGTGGCAGGGATAGCTAGAGAAAAGAGCAAGTGGTATTAATTTGCGTAGTATCGATTTAGGCGCTAGATTGAGGTTAGGATAAAAATATATATTATAAAAAATATTCACACGGTAAATACCTATTTCATATCCTATATGCATCGGATTTTTTATTTAGTGCAAATTTAAAATCAAGTTATATCAAAGTTGATTTTACATCGCCCCGGTTAATATGACCAGCACAAAAATAATCAATTAGGTTAACCAATAAAAAGAAATTAAGATAAAATTAATAAAAAAATAATTTTAACCCAATTTTTTCTCCAAGGGTAAAAATAAATTACATGAAAGATATTTTAATTTGACTCGCAGAAGTTGTCTAGTCTAAAAATAACTTGCTCAACCAATAAATAAAGTTTAAAGATAAAATTAATATAAAAATTATGGACCCTATTATTTATTTGCTGTGAATTTAAAATAAATGAAGACAATACTATTGATGTAAACAGTGAAGTTCCTGCCTGTTGGCGGTGTCAAATGGATGAAAAATAATCTAACATAAATATTTAATTAATGAAAAAGAGCCTCATTTTATAATCTAACATGAATATTTAATTAATGAAAAAGAACCTCGTTGTTCTACGCAGATTTTATCCAATCGGATCAATACATTTATGAACATGATTCTCACACCATCAAAGATTTGCATGTTTTGCCGAGATATGGTTGACCAGCCGCGTGCGTGCCAAATGTGGAGCACGCAACAAGCATTGAAGTTTGGACGGATGGTTAACAGAGGATCCAAACATGGTATTCAGAATCAAACCATATTCCTAAAAAGCTTCGACCTTCCCTTCCCTTCCCTTCATCGATATCAAGAACTGATGGACATAATAACTTGTTTGTCGTATGTCCGATGCCAATGCCCGTGGCTTTTAATAATAACTAGCATATTATTCGTAATTCATAGTTCGTTAATATTATTTAAAAAAAACATATTAAAAAAATTATTAAATATATTAAAAGTTTTTTAAGTATTTTGAGTCAGATAATAGATGTAAGAATTTTGAATGTGATAATTATATCAGATCCAAGTAGTTTAAGTGTGACATTATGCAAGACAAGTTACCTTACCTATACCGTGTTATTTTCTCAAAGTTTTTACCGCGTTAGATTCCTAAAAAAACTCCTTTCCTTCCATGCGCGGCATCGTTAAAGCATGCATTGTAACTCTTACATAGGGGTGAGCAAAAAAACCGAGAAACCGAGAAAAAAAAAACTGAAAAAACCGAACCGAAAAAAAAAACCGATTATTTTTTTTCAAAAATATTTCGGTTCGGTTCGGTTTCGGTTTCCAAAACCAGAAACCGGAAAAACCCTAACCAAACCGAACCGGTTCAATTTAAGGAGTACTATAAATAGGAAAAAAAAAATCTCCTCACAGCCGCGCCTCAATCTTCACAGCCGCGCATCACACAATTCCCACTTTGTAACAAAATCGACTCCATCTCCTCATAGCCCGCGCCTCAATCTTCGATTCTTCATCCATAATATATCCCTCTCTGGCTCTCCCACGCCATCTTCATCTTCAAAAGCCCTCCGACAGAAAGGGTTGAATACATCCAAGCTATGGTAGGAAATAAAATAACGAAAAGCGCGGTTCCTCTTTCCGAACCCAACTTACAGTTCAGATCTGTTATTTCTCCTCATTTCCAGTCGCTCCTTTTCTATTTAAAGCACGCCTCCCTTTTCTTTGCTTTCAGACCTCTGCAAAAAATTCTCTCAATTGCTCCCGCTTCTTCTGGAAGAAAACAGGGGCTCCCCAATCTTTTCCCCAGCAAGAGAAAAACTGCCATGGAGGCTGGACTCTAGTGATTATTGATTTGTTTGCGAACAGTGTTATGGCTAAAGTTTAATTAAAAGGGAGAGTCTATTTGCTTTCGCTGAACACACATTAATACAGGTTTTGGTTTTTATGAAGGAGAGAGAGACTCATGTTTACATGGCCACTACAGGTTTTCCGGTTTTTATGAAAAAAAACCCGAGCCGAACCGAACCGAAACCGGTCGGTTTGAACCGGTTCCGGTTCGGTTTTGGTTTGAATTTTTAAGTTTTTCAAATTTCGGTTTTAGTTAGTTTTTTAAATAAAAACCGAACCGAACCGGTTTTGCTCACCCCTACTCTTACATTGTCCACGGATCATTAACTATCCTGGAAGGATGAGGACTGGAGTATAATTGCATTATTCTTGCAGTACTTATAAATAATTTTTCATAATTACATCATTCATGTAAATTGGGAAGTCAATATATACATAGATATTGATGCAGGCAAAAACAAAAGGATGGTAAAACAATCACAGCATAGACATATTTAACGAGTGAAAAGGTTGTAAACTTGATCCCTAAACTCACGATTTATTATAATGAAATAAAACTCAATGATATATGCATCTAGAGAGGTTTACAGTGTTTTTTACAGGCTACAAAAAATAACCTAGACTAGGTAATGATATCACAATTCTAAAATACAAAGAACAGTAGCATAAAATCTAAAATAACACAAGAGAATCAAGGAAAATTGGCAAAACAAGATCCTCTAGACTAATTTGGAAGAATCCGTGTAGCAGCTAAACCATTAAAGACGGTCCCCTGAAGAACTTAGCCTCGAGATTCTTTTTTTAAATTAAAGCTCAATTTAATGATCAGATAAAATGTTATAGTATCTTTTAGTTTTTATGTTGGGTTGACGTGACCAAATTTTTGTTTTGACATAGCTTTGTTCTACTTGTCTATAATAGCACCACTAGGACATTCATATAGTTTGTCTGAGTACAAATCTCGCTTATCCTCGTCAGATTTCTTATAACTATCAGTTTCGGTTGACTCTAATGCATCATATACACATAATTAATTACGCTGATGTGTTTTTCATATATTTTTTATAACGTGTTGCATGCATGCAGATCTTGATCTACCGCGGACGTTAGTTTCGTTCTTCGATGTGGTTCATGAACATGTGGAGGAGGGGATTGATGAAGTCAGTTGAACTCGTCGGCGAGGGGATTAATGAAGCAAATGTAAAGAGAAGGATTCAGAGACAGGTCCACAATCATCATCCTTCAAGTTTGCAGGAAGAAGAAGACAAGAGGAAACGAGACTAATGAAATAATCAAGAAAATTAAAAGGAGACAAGATCTCATCACAGTCCACGCAATACAATACATACAGTGGACATGAATCACACCCGAGAAGAGAGAGAACCACGAATGTGTATGAGATCAGGAGACATGGCGAAATGGGCGGTGGGATCTAGTCAAGAAATGCAAATCGTTTGCAAAATTGTTTTGTGTTTGGTTGCTTACAGTGGAGATCTAGTAAAGGTGTTGACCCTGAGAAGTCAGCAGTCAAGTGTATCTCCATCTCGAAATTGGCTCGGCCAGCTAGTGCATGCATGAAAGAGAACAAAAGGCCAATCCAAACTCTTATGGAAGAAATTGAGAGACCTCCCAAGACAAATCACAGGGCCTTTGACTATCTAGCTAGCTGTCGTCAAGAAAAGAAAAAAACTAGGCAAACCTCAAATTGACCTTTAAAGTACAGATATTATCAAGTCCTCGAAAAATTGTAAAATTCTCAATCGAGTCTCCCGTACATGCTCATTTACGATGCAATATGGAATGGATGCAATAAAGAAAATCTGAGCCGGAAAATTCAAACCAAGCTCTAAAATCTCACTGGGTTCACCGGTTTTTTATTTTTTGTTTCGCAGAGCACGTCGAATTTAGCTAGATGACGTGCCCAGACTACACAGAGCATGTTAGGTTAGGCAGTTTTTTCCTTCTTGCAATTCGATTTCATAATTTATAAAAGGGCTTTGATTGTCGGGTTGGATTAATATCAAGATTAATTTATTATTGTTTTTTAAAAAAACAATATTTTTCTTTATATTAACTTGTTTGATTAGATAAAAAATACATGTAAATAGAGTTTAACGGTTAAATAGTGTTTGAATTAATTAAATTTAACTTGACTTAAATGAAATCTTCAATAGTACGTTTTTCGAGTCAGCCTCGTAGATCATGGATATATAAACCGGGTCCTGTAACCATTGTCGAGAGTAGAGGAGAGAGAGGTCGATCATGTCACTGCAGAGTGCAGAGTTCCACTGGCATTTACCATAAGAAATATTTTCCAATCTTGTGCTGGAATGGTTGGTTTACAGTCCATCGCGGAAGATTTTGATATTAAGAGTTAAGAAAAATTAATCCGCTTGAGAAACCACTGTAATGTTTTTATTGTTCACTATTCTATAAATTACTGTGGATTAAAATAATGATTTTTGTTAAAAAAATTAGTTTGGTCCGTAATCTTTTTTATTTATAATTGAGTTATTTTAAACCTAAATTAGTATTCAATTACATGCCATCTTGAAAATTAGAGGATAAAAGTGAAAATGATATATACAATAGGTTAGGCTTCAATTTTTTTTTTTTAAAAAAATTATTTCAATCCTTTTTTTTTCCGTTTGTAAGTGGTCGATTCTTTAGTTTTTGAAATTATATTTCAATAAGGAATCCATTTATTTTATTTTTTATATTTTGTTTCATTAGAGGGGGAGAGAGAGGATCATCAAATTTCGATGGAGAAAGAAAATAGACATGTAATGGTTTTTTCTTTGTTTAAAAATGATTAATATAAAAAATTATCATATTCATTGTTGTCGTGTAATTAAATAAAAAATAATACTTGAAATAAAAAATTTATTGAATTTTATAGCGTGTGTGACTCATGTCATAAGTATGATATATTAACTTGAGTTTACTTGATATTTTTTTTATTTGAATGTTATATTTTTTTATTAATTTTTCATTCAATATAGATTCAATTTGAAATTAAGTTTTCTAACTTTTTTTTCAAGCTTATTTCTATATGTTTTACATGTTAACCTTTTGTGGATTAAATGTCTTTCAATTTTAATATTAAATGAAAATATAGTTTAATTCATGATTAAAATTTATATTTAAAAAAACTTGTCGCCAATACCCGTGTATATTTTTTTGCTTTGACCCTTGTCATAGCGTACAGCGAGGCAATGGATTAGTTCCATGCTATATAAGATCCATGTGATTTCAATGCAACTTTGCTGTTTTTTTTTTTCTTTGAATTGTGTTTGCATACCTTTTAAAAGTGTTTGGCTGGGAAAAAAAAAATAAAATTTATTATTTTATTATTATTTTGATATATTGATATTTAAAATAAAAAAATAATTTTAATATATTTTTAAATAAAAAAAACTTTAAAAACATCACTAATCACATCAAAACACACACAAATGAATCCTCCTACGCTACCGGCGGAAAGAATTACTCGCTTCGCACACCAATCGAAGACGAGACATAAAAGCAAAGCATGGAAGTTATGACCGTGAAATCAGCATTTAAATATCCGTGTCCTGGTAAGTATATATTTACCACCACAAAACTTAATACCCTCGCACTTACATATTAAATGTGCACACCTATAAGAAGTCCCTGTGATGATAATTATATACCAATTAACCCCGCAATAAATGTCTACATTTTACTCGGCACTTTGAATTATTTGAAGAATAATTAAATGGAAAGGACATCCTAGAAAAATGACAGAGAGATTTTCAACAAACCCCCCTTTATAGTCTCAATTTGTTTTTATAATTTTTGGTTAATTTATATTTTGATTTTTTAAAGTTATATAAAATAATATTTTTATTAACAACCCATCAAAACGATAAGATAACAAACAAAAAAAATACATGGGAAGAAAAATAATTGCCGACTATCAATATGAATTTCGTCTTAATTTGAAAATTAAGACTTCATTTTTTCTGAGATCATAACTTGAGTTTCGTTTTCAGAAGGTAGCTAGTTCCTGTGTTTTGTCACGGTGTTGTATGGAGATTTTGCTGGAGTTGATTTTCTTGCTGGGTTTGAAATGCAGCTAGAGAAGTACCAGTGTCTTTTCAGCTTTTTCTAGCAATCCAGGAGGAAACCGACAAGGAATTGGTGTTTTCCTTGCTTTTAGTGGTGGATGTTTCACTAGAGGGAAGATGCTGGCCCTCTGGTGGTTATCATGGCTAGACAGTGGTGATCGAGGACAAAGATGGAGTTAAAATTTAGAATGTAAACTGTGTTTTTTTTAAAAATGAAGGTGGAGTTAAAAAATCACTAAACTATAGTGTGATTATGGTAATTTTCCCTTGTTTTATTTTGAGAAGATCAGCTTCCCTGCACGAATCTTAATTAAATTATTTAGTGGCTAAACATGTAATATTTTATTTACTTTACCAGTACTGTCCTTAACACACACATAAAACAACATATATATCCGTATGATATTTTTGGAACACTGCATATACCCAAAATTAAAAATGCAAGGGAAGGGCTGATTGCTGACAAAAAAAAGTTAAATGATTCATCACAGGCTGTCCTCCCGTCCTTTGCTTGTCTGTATTTGCTCGAAGCCCAAGAAGAATGGAGCCAACTCCTACAACCTTTACCAAGTTCGCGTTCATTCAGTACGTACCTCCACAGAGCCCTCTTTCCTTGTAAATGATAAATCGGCAGAGAGGACAATCTTCGTATCCGAGGTGAGAGGGCCGTTTGTCTTTTTCTGCAGAAATGATTTTTTCTTGTTTTAAGAAATAAAAAATATTACATTAATATATTTTTAAATAAAGAGTATATTTAAAAATAACCGCTATTCAACGGTGAATAAAAGTAGCATCCTACTTCGTACCCGGCACCAGAAATTTCAGGTCCTCCGAGGCCGTCCACTCAAGAGACAAGGTGCTAAGAATGAATTGTTGTTGTTCCATCCAACTACCTGATTTATAACTGCATTTATGTGCTGATTAATTGGCGAGTGGGTTAGATTTAGTTGGTTCGGATTTAAAGGCAATATATTCCTGTCTTGCCTGGACTAGATTATGCATCGGCAAGCAAGAGACCTGGGTAGTTGGGTTAGGTCAAGTGAGATGTCACGTTTCAATTCGAATGATTAGGAAACTTCGTAACAAAGCGGGTTCCGAATCAAAAACATTGATAGTGCTAGCTAGCAAGCTAGAAAACGAACAAATATAGACACCAGCCGAAGCCTTTCCTTGTGATTGAATCTCTCTCCTTTTATTTTATTCTTACTTCTTGCCAATCGCAATTAATTAGGACGTGAAGCATCCGAAACACCGGCTTGATTTGGACACCCTCTCGGAGTCTCTTCGCTCTTGATCTGGAGAACATGGAGAGAACCGTGCATTCAAGACGCGGACATCGCAGCTAATTAAACTATGAGTGTCCGTTGACTTCGTGACTTTGTTTTTGGGACTGGCACAATGTCATGGTCTGCATTTCATATCCTCCAACGCTCACCCCCGATCCGACCACCCATGCTTTACAGAGCTTGGAGAGCAGCACAAGACAAGCACAGCAAATACTATGATTTTTTTTATCTGTCGAGAGGTTCGATGAAATGCTAGTAAAAGTTGAATCGAAGAATGATATGGTAGCCACCGACTGGGATGTTACTTCATTAAAGAATGATATCTACTAAAAGTTTAATCAAAGGAGTCTCATGCTTAGTTGCTGGAATAGTGACGATTCTTTCGAGTTTTAACTGCTTAATTCTAATGGACCAGCTAGCGGCTCCATGCCTGCCTGAACATTAATTTGCACCACCGTCACTGCTCCCTAAATAACGTGTGGGTCGTAGTGAAAAAATACTGAGATTACGATGTCGTTTTCAATGATAGAACCGTTCGCCGGTCACCAGGGGTGTCTCACTTTCAATGCTCCTCAGTTATTTCTTCTTCCCTCTCTCTCTTCTTTTTCATTAATCCTCGGTTCCTATAAGTTTTGTACTTAGATACTGTTCAGGTGCGCAATAACTTTCGTCTTCGAATGCTTTTTAAAATCACAATTACTTTAAAAAAAATATTAAATTGATATTTTAAAATGTTTCTTTAATGATTTTAACATGTTGTGTTAAAAAAAATTAATATATTTTTAAATATAAAGATATTTTTTAAAAAATATTTTGGAACATAAAATCACAATTAATGTAAATACAAGTGTAGTGGTTATTGGTCAAACAGGTAAATTACTTGAAAATTATTATATAAATTTAGTTTATTATGAACCGACTCTCATAAATTGTAGATGAGATTCTCCATAGCTTGGAGAGTTAAACGACTTTGTGAGCATGGCTCACAGTGAGCGGAGCTTATGTCTTGATTTTTTTTCCATCACTAAACTGGTCCGATTTATTTCTGTGTTATAGAAATATTTTTAAATTTTTTTATTTTTTTTAAATTAATATTTTTTTAGATGTTTTTAGATATTTTAATACATTAATTTTAAAAATAATTTTAAAAAATAAAAAATATTATTTTGATATATTTCTAAATAAAAAACACTTTAAAAAATAACCACAACTACACTAAAAAAAAATAAAATCCTTTGAGCATCTTTTTTATAAATTATGGATGGTGTGTTTTTCATATATCAATTGCTAATACTGTACGTGGTTCTACGAAGTGAATGTGATACATGTTCTCTGCCGAGCGGATGGTGGTCAGATCTTCTGTTTCCTGGCTTCCAATTAGACTTTAATTATCTCATAATTAACGATAAAATCACTATTAAGAAATGGTGTTAAATTTTATCTCGTTACTTGATTTAGAAGTTAGTATCATTGGCATTGGAATTGAAGTCTAGGAAGACAGGTCTATATAGGGAGAAAAGTTATTATCTCAGTGACTAATTAACTTCCGAAGAAAATAACTGTATTTAGTTACTAAGTTTTCATAGAATTTATGAGTGTGATAATAATAATTTTTTAAAATATATATTAAAATAATATTTTTTGCGCTTAGTCTTCTTGAAATAAGATGAAATGTACACAAATACATCGGAATTCAAGTAGAGTAGACTCGACTCGTTTGCAGCCATAATTTCGTCTTAAAAAATAAATGTGCATGATCCAAGGAAATGATGGACTTCGATGGGTTAATTAAAATTTCCACAAATGTTACTAGATTTCGTGGCCAATCTGGGGGTGTCCTTAATTGAATCTCACCAGCTAAAAGTTTCCGAAACAAAACGGGAGTGCCCGGTTTACGACATACCTTTTGTTCTACTCCATAATTTTATTTGCAGAGATGCCTTCAAAGTTCAAATACTGCTACAACATAGAGCATAAATAGAAAACGTGCTTCGGACTCGGGATTTGACTTGGTACATGGCTTAGGTTGTGGGTTATTGGGTGAAGCTAATTTTTTTTAACAAAAAACATTCTCATTTTACTTTTAAAGTCTGTAGATGTAGAGTTAATGAGTTGATCTATCGAGTTAGGTTTTATTTATTTTTTTGTTAATTTAATGCCCTTAAACATTTTTGTCTACCATAAATTCGAGACCCCCTCAACAGTTTAAGCACACCTTGCAACCCTATACACGAGTATAGGCGGTATGATCGAAAGGGGGTTTTCATTTTTCAGTCAGTGAAAATCCTCAGCACTCGATCGAAGGCAACCACATCAAACACCTTTCCTGCATCTGTGTAGTTTATGAAAGAAAAGCCATGGCTGATGGCTGTGAAGAATTCATTACCAACCGGTTAGTTCTACCTTATGAAAGCAAATCGAGCAAGATAATTGCTTAAAATGGTACAACTTTTTAACCTTGTCACTCTCCCTTTCCATGAAAGCCATGGTAATTTGGGCTACCATAGGCTGCTAGCAACTCGTGCCAGGATCGAATCCGCATCACAGGTTGGTTAGGTTTCGGACCCTTTCCAGCAACTGAAAACAACACTTTATTAACAATTAAGACCTAAATATTGTCTTGTCTAATGGCATTATCATACCGCATTCACATATGACGTGGTGGGGAAAGCACAGTTCTAATTTCTACCAACCATTCCATATATTAATATTAACTGCATGCAGTGCAGTATCGTATATACACAAGGCTATGAAGAGAAGGAAAAAAAGAAGATTCAGAGAGTAAAAAGAGTGCATGCTTGGTTTTTTTTAATCAAACCAAGCAAGTAGCGAGTAGTGTCTGTCTCGTGCGCAGCACTGGTGAAAGAGCAATGTTCTTTACTTCTCACCCACCAACTTACCTACCGAAATTGGATGACAGAGGGTAAAAAAAAAAAAGAGCAGCGGAATATACACTATAGACAAGACTGCAAAGCGATGAGCAAACTAGAAAAATCCTGTTCTTTTCTTAAAAAAATTACTTGCTTTCGGTGATTGAATTTGCAAAGTTACACTTGCTCTGACAATATATGGTGTCTTTCTAAAGTGTAACAATGGAATTTGATTCGATAGTAAGAAATATATCTAGGGTTATTGGGGCAGCCCAAATTTTCTCAGTGCTGATGAACGAAAGCTCGAAAAATATTTCTAACAATTACCCAAGTTATTGGCTGCTCGGTAACTTGCATAAACGCTCCCCCGGTTGTCTCAAAAACGAAAAATAAAATGACTTGCACTTGAAAAAAGAGAAACCCTACCGACAATTTCGAAATTGTTTTCTTGACTGTGGATTCTTAGCAAAACAAAGTAAAAAATTGTTTGGACCACTTGGTTTTTTTCTTCTAGCTGTTCAATGACACATGACAAGAAGTACGATCAATCATCTATTTTTTTTTAGACATGGCTGGCTTGTTCTTTAACGTGGTGCATAGCTATTTTATGCTTTTGTTTGGGAGCGTGTTTACGAGGGAGATTGTTTTATTTTCATGTGATTTTTTAAAAATATATTTCAATGATTACTAAAGTTAAAATTAAAAAAAAAATCTAATTTAGAAAGAAAAATAAAGCAGGCCAACAAACTCTGGAGCCATCAATATCTCCAAAATTTATGAATCCTCACCGCAAAAGTTTTCGCTGGCAATTGAAACATAAAAGAGAAGGTCAATTGCAATTTCATTTCTACGCGGCGGTTCATAATGATGGTATTTATCTGCTGTAATTAATCAATTAATTAATTTGTCCTTAGTCAAAGGAACTCCCAATTGATTCAATCTACCAGAAAGAGACAGAAATCAAGCAAGATGGTCCGATCTAAAATTGGGCAGGCGAGACAGTTAACTAACTAGTCGAGTGAACCAAGACTGGTTAATGGTTAACATGGTTAAAAACACAAAAACACGAGGAGTTTAAAAACTATCTAACTACCGTCAGCAAGAGGAACAGCGGAATTCTTGCTAGGGCTGGGAGGCAAGCTACTCTTCCCGGAAGCAACAAGTCGTTGCACAAAGCTCTCAATTCTTTCAGCATTGGTCTCCGTTAGTAACCGCTTCCCCCCAAACGGTAACGTTTCGAGTCCTCTCTCCTTTAGCACCTCCTCCTCCACCATCGGCCCCGCGCTGGCCAATCCGTTTGCCTGCACACATTTAACGCCGTTAACAAAGATGATGCATGAATCATAATAAAAACTGGAGATCACTGGAACTTGAAATTGAAACAAAAGAAGCAAATACCTGAATTCTGACGTAATCAGTGCGGTTCCAACAGAATGCGTTACCCAACATTTG
Organism: Populus alba; assembly: GCF_005239225.2. Taxonomy (NCBI): domain Eukaryota; kingdom Viridiplantae; phylum Streptophyta; class Magnoliopsida; order Malpighiales; family Salicaceae; genus Populus; species Populus alba. Next base: position 3,953,452 of record NC_133285.1, on the reverse strand, counting down.
GTCAACAGTCTCTGAAACTCCGTCAAGCACAATGTCAACAACAGACGACGTGGAGCATTCTCCGTTACGACGGAGCTTCCTCCCACTCAGCGATCCACTTCCGTTTCCCAACGACAGAACCAACAGATCTTCTACGCTATTAACAGAAGGGAAATCACGCTTGTTGTGGAGCACGTGCGTAACTGCCGCTGCTGTTGGATTGTTCATCACTAGACCTCCGTCTATCGCGGAGCACGAAGTTTTGCCGTCAACTGACGTTAAGTTAAACGGCTTGAAGAGGCTTGGAGTTGCTGAAGTGGCAAGGCAGACTTTCCAGAGCTCGAAGTTAAAACTGGGTGATTCGGTCGCGTCGGCTCGGGAGAAGACAAAAGGGGCGGAGCTCTTTAGGTCAAAGCAAGGAACAAGGAGGGGCTTGCACGTGTCCTTCAAGGTCAAAATCACACCGTCATCTCTCCTCAACGCTTCTTTCAATACTTTCTCCATGCTCCTACCAGAGCACCTCCTGCGGCGGCTGAGGAAGCCACTGCATTTCACCCTGAAGAGGGCGGAGTTTTTCTCAGCAACGAATGCGACGGCGTCTCTGGCAGTAAAGAGTGGGCGGCCGGAACCATCGTCGGCGGATAGCATGGCAGCGAGGAGAGCTCCGATTCCAGTGCCAGCAATGATATCAAAGAAATCGGCGATTCGAGCTTCAGAATCGCCGGTTTTGAAGCGGATCTGATCCTCAAGGTGGATCAGAGCAGAACCAGCCACAATGCCATTCGTGCCTCCACCGTCAATGCTCAGCACTCGTGTTTTCTTGGTGGTTTCACAGTGTGAGAGCCATTTCTGCTCCAGTTTTGAGAAGATCTCTAACGTTGCCTTACTAAGGTCCATTTCAATAGCACTCTCTCGATACCTTACAGGCTTAAAATGCAGCTGCTCTTGCTTTGTGTTTTTGCGTGTGTAAATGAAAGCGAGGAAGAGAATGTTTCCCAAGTTTTATAATGGCGCGGGTTTTGAAAAAAAGGGCTCACGTTTTGTTGATGAAAGAATTAATGACTGCACAATGCTCTCTCTCTCCCCATCAAAATCTCTGGCTTTTCAGGTGGAGGAGATGGAGATTAGCACTGTGTTTTATCTCTCTCTGGGCTCTGTGAGTTGTGTGGAGAGTTAAAACCGGGAGTGAATAGGGGTCGTGCTGGTGAAGGTGGGTTATATACGCGTCACGTCCTGTTCTGTTTTCTTTTTATTTATTTATTTATTTTGACTAATCTCTAGGGCTATGGGTTTACTCTTGTGTAGTTGTTTACGTGGATGGACTGTCCTTACACGTGCGCAACAGAAGGTGTACTAATCGGGTCAAGGGAAGGAAGCGACAATCTCGGCTCGGCTCTCGGCTCAACAGTGATGACTAGTTCTGTACAGTTACTAGCACTGTTACAATACTATCTTTGTCTTCCCTGGCCAGGTAATTATTAATTTACTATTACTGATTAGGATTAAAGTCAAGTCCCGTCCTCAACTCTTTGACATTTTATAGTTTTTTAATTGGGATTTCTTGAAGTGATTTAACTTTTGCCACGTGGAATGACATCTTAGGTTAAGTTTAGAATCTAAAAAACCATATTAAAAAATTAATTGAAAATACAAAAAGAAGTTTTGCGTTTGAAAAGTTGGTGCAAATTAGATGGAGCCTAATAAATGACTGCATTTACAAATTAGAGATCAGTCCTTGTTTCCTGACTTAAGAGCTAAATCTTCTCTTGGTGAATTAGTTCTACACCGATGCATTACTAATCGAAGTATATGGCGTGCTAACTTGCTAATCATGCTGTCGTGCTGGTTGATGCAATAGTCACTGTCTCTGTGGAAAACAAACATTATGAAATAAATAAAGCTCACCCGAGAGTGTTGTTTTTGTATTTTTAAAATTATATTTTAGATTTTTAAAAATCTTAGATTTTTTAAAAAATTAAAAATAAATTTTATAAAAATAATAAAAATATTACTTTTATGTATTCATATATTTTTTTTTAAAAAAAAAAACTGAATTTCATGAAGAAAAAAAACCGAGTAAAATCCGGCCTGATTTTTTATATGACAACTGACGAGACAGGCCAAGAAAACAGAGGAGGAGTATGATCGGAACTGGCGGGACACGTGGGAGGAGTGGATAGAGATGCGATGGCTAGAAAGCCACTGCATTAGCCAGTGCCAGGCTCACTTGTATTAAAAACATGCAACAATGGACTTAAATCTCTTTGTCTTTTTATATAATTAATCTAAACCCAATAGTAACGATCTCGCTATTTTGTTTATTTTGTCGAAGAAACTGGAATTCTGGACTTACACCCAAGGAAATGGCTAGGAGAGAGGCAAACGGCTCGAGTGCTGAATCCGTGCTAGTAGCTAGGCTTGCAGGAGCACTAACTTTTTCGAAGTGGGGTCACATCGTTGGCAATCAAAAGATGGATTCCTTGTGCTTCCTCTACAAACGTCGTACACTTAATGTAAATCATCAGTACATACAATTATAACATTGTACGTTCTTGTACGGAGATAGTCCAATTGTAAGAATAGCCACAACTCCATATTCTAACAATTATCTTGAATTAAACTCTTTTGTACACGCCTTTTTGTTTTGTTTTCACCTACCGCTTGAAATTCATAGCTAGCAACCATGATATTCAAGCTGTAAAATCATTTCTACTGTAGCCTGGCGAGTTACAATAATTAAAAAAAAGGGTACAGATTGCTTGAATTTCCAAAGCAATCGGTCCAAAGTTTGGCACCTCCACGATGAGCTAGCCGGTTGCTTTTCAAATAGTTTTTCGTGCCGAAATATATATCAATGATGTTTTTTTATTTTTTAAAAATTATTTTTGACATCAGCACATCAAAACGATCCAAAAAGTACAAACCGAATTTAATTTTAGTAAAAAAAAAAAATTTAAAATTTAACGAAACACATGTTAAAACGCACTACCAAACGGGTCATGATATCCATCTAGTCTATGCCTCCTAGCCCTAGGCACGACCCTGTCTCATCACAAGCTATTCATAAAATAAACATGGTAACCTAATCAAATTCTGATTTTACCTTTTAAAAAATATTAATTTAAATTCTATAAATTTTCAGTATCACTAAAAATTTATAAAAATATTAATTTTAAAATTTAAAATTTTTAAAATTAATCAAAATACTGGTTGTACACTTATATTAATAATATAAAATAAAAAAAACGCTGCATCAAGATTTGTTTTAATAGTCCGTACGGCAAAGCTTTATAAACGAAGTAATCTACTCAGATAATTCAGTTTAGGAGTGAAAGATGAATTTCAACCAAAAACCCCATAATATAACATATAATAGGATTTTGCTATGATTTACTCAGGCTATTAATCTGAACACAAAAATATTTCTCACATCGGTCAGTAATAATGAAGAACGGCAAACCCTAGTTAGTATTTAGAAAAGAACCCTAAGGTTGACATAAATTAAATCACATGGAGAATCTACGAAGCCACGAAAATTATCCAGGAAAAGTTATTTTTATTGAAAACGCCATTTAATACATCGAATATGGCCTTTAATCGCACCTCTACACGGCAATTAAAATAAGAAAAAGACAAGGCAATGCACTAAACCATAAAAATCCCTCTGACAGAAGCAGCTTGAAAAGCATCCTAATAAGCAAGCAGTGAGAGACAGAGCGCCAGCACACTCAAGGTCCAATACAGTTTATTAAAATAAAGATCAGATGAAGCCCCGCTACGCGAGCTTGAGGGCCAATGAGCTGGACTCGGACCGGAAGTTATCGGGGAGACCGAGATATCGATCTTCTGCCCTGCTTGGCAGTGACCAGGGAAACCACATATGAAGTAGACATGGCCAAGCCTTTCAAGATTGATTGCATCGGAGCCGCTAGTGTAAGTGGCTGTAGGGGATGTTGCATTGCATGCCTCGAAATCTTGTGACGTGACTTGCTTCACGTTGTGGAATTGCATGTTATAACTGAAAACAAGAGCATCGCCGGCGTGGAAGTTCTTATCGGCAGCCCAGTCCTGGTAATCAACGCCACCCATGCTTGTCCAACCAGCAGAGTCACCGACTTGGTAAACTGTGGACGCCATGGAGACTCCGCAAAGAGCCATCATCAAGTAAGAAATCGCCAAAGTTTTCTTCATACTACCCATGACCGGAAGCTAGTCGATATTGAATGAGAGAGTACGACGAGGAGCTGCGAGGGCTGCGATTTATTTTTTTGCTCGAAGCCTTGAATGAATGGTGAATACAGAGCTCCTGACGCACGTATATATAATAGCCAAGTAATCCGAATAACAGAAGGAATTCAAGGATTCCCAGTTAAATCAATCAGGATAATTTATTGAATCCGCTTTCTGATCGGAGAGAGGACGAATTCGTGTTTGTTTCTTGACGAAAAACTTCGTTCAATAATTAGCACACAAGTTATTATTTTTCATCGAACGATTTCGACAAGGATCCAGGTCCTTAAATCACGAGGACAATCACAACGGGTCCAAGTTCCTCCATCAAGTAATTCTGGATCGTTCGGCCTGCTGGGTAATGGTATGAATAGAGGCAAAAGCAGAAAGACCGCAGGGCCCAACGAGCGCTTAGGCAAACAGAGCTCGTGGGTTTGGTGCAATCATGGCAACGATCCAGCATTCACTATGGCAGCTATGGTAGTTATTTTTTATTTGGTTTGAATTTTATTTTTAAAAATAATTAAATACTTTTTTATTAAAAAAAATAAAACTAACTAAAATTTATTTAAATTGATCGGTTTGAGTTCAGTTATTTAAAACAAAAATCAAAACCTAATTGATTGGTTTAGTTTTGGTTCGGTTTGATTATTTTATATTAAAAACAAAAAAAATATTGTTTTTGAGGTTTTTTTTATAATAAAAAACCGAAACCAAAACCCCTCAAAAATTATAAAATAATCAAAACTGAAACCGAAACCGGTTCTAATGGGTTTGGTTTTAGTTTGCCTCGATTTTTTTTATTTGGTTTTTTATTAATATTAAACCTGTCAATTTTTTAATTGATTTTTTTCATAATTTTATTTTTATTTTTTAAATTTAATTAATTTTTTTTATTTTTTTACTCAACCCCTAATTATAGTGATGTGAAGCTTTTGTCAGTGGCCGGGAAACCACACTTGAAGAAGAACTTGCCTGATCAGCCTTTGGGCTGGTTGAGTCGCGGCTAGTTGTGCTTGGCAGTGGCAATACTGATGATTAACATTATTTTTTATTCATTACAATTTTACAAAAATAAATCCAAATATCTAATTATTTTTCTTTTTAAAAAATCCCGTTTCCCAGAAAGCACATTTCATGATTCCAATTGCCAATTCAGCATATTTCAAGGCCCGGATCATAAGCCCAACCAAAGAATTTAGATAAAGCTTCGTCCAGAGTTTTCATGGGCCACTTGCAGAGACTGATAAATGGGTTGGCCCACTCATTCTGTAGCCCTTTTCCAGAATAGGGGATTTTCTTGCCGCAGCATCCAAACAGTGAGGTCTCCTGCTACTCCTTATCCACAATCCCTCCCTCTGATTGTTGACAAGCCAAGACCAAGCTTCTACTATTTCCTCTAAGTCCCCAGAACCTCTGCCTTAAACTCTCTCTCTGATGGCGGCTCCATTCTCTTCACCAACAACGCCACCGCCACTGAGGTCCATCTTTCAACCCAACCCAAACCCACCCAAAGCCCTCCTCTCCCTCACAGGTACTCCTAATCCTTATTCTCTTACTGTGGAACATATTTTTTGTTTAAATAAAAAAAAATATTTCGCACATTTCAAGCAATGCTATATTAGTTTTACAGGTTCATTTCATGGAGGACCCCACCGCGCCAAGGTTTGTTACAGCAGTATTGGTGCTACTAGCGTGTCTTTGTGGAGCTCTTCTGCTAACTACTCCAATCTCCGTAACGGCTCCACCAAACTCTCCGGCAAGCCCGTTGCTTTAAAGCGGCTGCTGCAAAACAGGCAAGCATTTCTGTTCATTTTTAGTTATCAAGGAGTAGGTTGTTGGCGTTGTTATTTTGGATGTCTGTATATTGAATCTTATTAGGTTATGTTCAGAAGAGGAGTGGTGAGGAATGCTACTATGGAAGAAATCGAAGCGGAGAAATCTTTGATTGAGGATGATGCAGTAAGTGTTTTTGATTCTCAAATTTAGTTTTAGAAAAAGATGTATTTTTTTTTTTTTCAATTTGAAAGCAATCTTATAGAGTTATGGAACTTTACTACCAGGGAATGTATTGACAAATCAATGTCTGTTTTTATCAGAAAGGAAGGATGGAAAAGACTATTGACACTATGAGAGCCAATTTTAATTCTGTGAGGACAGGCAGAGCAAATCCATCGATGCTAGATAAGATTGAGGTACAAGTCTGCTTTTGTGTGATTTCATTTGTGATTCACATGTGGTTGGTGTGTAGACATTGTATAATGTATGCTTTTTATCATGTTTTTGCTGGATCATTATTGAGATTAATTGATTAAAGAGGCCATGCCGCAGCAACTATCAAGTAATAAAGTATTGGTAGTAGAATTTTGGTAGTAACAATCTGTTTGATGCATCATCTATTGTGTCTCTCTTCATGCATACCCTAAGCAACACCAAGGATGCCTTATCCAAATTTTGATTGCTTTGCTGTCTGATGGTTTGTAAGGAAAACTTCCTTCAGCTAGGAATCTAGCATAGAAAATGTTTTCATGACAGATGATGGATGCAATGTGTGAAAAGGCAACCTTAACTAATTATTTGTTTGTCGGTTGCTGGGCAAGGAGTGCGTTTCTGCAAGTTGATTGGATTTGATATTTTTATGCGAAGAGAACCATGGCACTTTAATTTTACCATATTGTTGATTTGGTTTTCTGCGGAACTATTGTGCATTGTCTTGGACTAGCTATGAAAAATATGCATTTACAGGTGGAATATTATGGAACTCCAGTCAGCCTCAAGAGCATAGCTCAAATCAGTACTCCTGATGCAAGTTCTCTCTTGGTCCAGCCATATGACAAATCCAGGTAATACAAAAAGGGAGGAGATGATACTATCTGGAATAAGCACATTAAAATTACTAAAAGCAAGCATTACTGAAGAAAAAAAAGTAGAGTGCAAGGAAAAAAAATCTAGTCTTCTCATATAACTAGCACAGGATGCGAACCATATACAACCACTAAATTTTTCTGCCAATTAATCGGTGTTTTCTGGTTAGCAGGCTACCCAAAAGAGAGATAATTGTACAGTTGCTTTATGCTGTATGAGCTGGATATTGTATATTTGGAAGAGTAACTTTAAAGTCATTGTGATTTAACATGTCATGTTTGTCAGCTTAAAGGCTATTGAGAAGGCCATTGTCAGCTCTAATCTTGGTTTGACTCCAAACAATGATGGAGAAGTGATAAGGATGTCTATTCCTCAATTGACATCTGAAAGAAGGAAGGTAGTTTTCCTTCCCATGGTCTCTCAGAATGTAGCAAGTAGTAATTTTCATATTCACCCGAAGATCCCTCAGACCTTTTTTCCTCTTTCATTGCTTTTCAAACATTCTTGAATACAGAGACAGCTAAAAGTTATTATTGCCATGCCCACTCAACTCATTTAACTATGAATTCAGTCAGAAGTATCATTTTTTACTTTTAGTTCTTGTTGATGATGTAAGTTGGATGTGGCTTTGCAACTTATGAATGATTTGTTCAAATAGAACCTTGCCTCTTGGAAATAGTGATCATCCACTTTGTTGGCTTGACATTTCTTTTGTCCCATAAATAGTGATCATTCCCCAACTATTCATTCCTTGTTTTCAATAATCATGTGTTGAAGAGGATTTGAGCCCATCAATAGATTTATATTTTCCTAGAACTTGACCCTCATTTCAAATTTACCACACAAGTCCTGTTTGACAGTTCCACTGTGTACATTATTAGAGTTTGGGTGCTCAAAGCAGTCAGCCTGATCTTGGCTAAAGTTTTTTGTTATCTGTAAAGTTTTAATTTGTGATTTTGGTTCACACTGATGCTATATATTTAGAAAGCCATGCTTATATAAATCAGAAGCATAGACAAAATAAATAGCTAACTTTCTTATACTGATTGATAAACATAGGATAGCGGTACTTTTTGAAGAATATTTGGGCAAGTTCCTTCAGATGTTTTTAAAGATTGGCTGCATATGTATCTTAAACCTTTTCTTTCTCATCTTCTTTATCTGCAGGAGCTATCAAAGATGGTGGCCAAATTAGCTGAAGAAGGAAAGGTACATTGCACTTTTAGTTAGTGGTTTAAGACAGATCATTACTGTTTTGATTGTTTGAATAAGATCATGGTAGGAAAATCTTAAGTGATTTCACAAGAATGATGCAATTGATTTATAAATGAGTTTTTCATTACGTGAATTTGTAACTAGTGCTATAAAGATGCAAATTTTCACTTGTATCTTGAATGCATGCAATAACACTCATGGTTGGGTTTAGCAATGGCATCATTTAATCACCTCGTTGAATCTGTTCTACAGTTGCATTTGCTTACTGTATTGTTATTTGCACTGATTGCCTGCTACACTAAATAGACAACCTCTTTCCTCTTGCATTATCTGATGAGTTTTTGCTTATACATTGTTTGTAGGTGGCGTTGAGGAATATTAGAAGAGATGCATTGAAAGCATATGAGAAACTTGAGAAGGTTTGAATCAAGAAACCATTTCATTTTTGCCACTCTACTTAGATGGTTTTATCTCATCCTCTTCTTGGTGACTCATTTGTTAACTTAATTCTGTTTGTTTTTCCCCTTCAGGAGAAAAAGCTCTCAGAAGACAATGTGAAGGATTTGTCCAGTGATTTGCAGGTATGGTGATGCTTAAAACATGTATCTCATTATTTATTGCCATTTGGACTTGGTATCAATGAACTGTGGCTTCTTTTAGCCGCAGCAGTGAGGTTTCCAAATTCTTGTGTTCTTGAAATTGGCTCAATTGTGATGATTTCAAGCATACAATGGACCTGTATTTATTCAGGGTTGTCAAATAGGTCTGTGGAGTGATGATTACCATTACAAGCATTGCATGGTCTGAGCTCTTCCTGGAAAGTTCCTTCAAGTTGTGGAACTTATCACACGCTAGTGCTGTATTAACTTCTATTCTTGCTGTCATGCTGGATAAATGCATTTGGGACAGCACACTAATTTTTTTAAGGATACCCAAATAGTTTTAATGCCAGTGTGTCATGTTGCTATTGGAATGTGCAAGAAATTATCATGATGGGAGTTGAAATAAGTCGTATAGGTTGTCACAGAAATTTTAGCTGGAAAGGATAAGGGTTTTGTATTCTCCTTTTATGTTCTCAGTTTTTTTTCCCTTTCTGTTTTTTATATTCTCTAGTCTGTTTGTATCTTCTTTTCTTTCTGGCATTCGCAGTTAACATCATTTTCTTCTTACAGAAACTTACAGATGAGTATATGAAGAAAATAGATAACATTTTCAAACAAAAAGAAAAGGTAACTCCCTGCTAATCAAACTCGTAGAATGGAAACAAATATGTGATGACTTTCAGATGAGAGTTTGCCTTTATCTGTTATTATTTAAGGGAGTGTACTTCTTGCATGAGTTATATCATAGATGTGAATCCATGGTGATCTTCATTGCTTTACTTAGAGCTAGAATGGATGGGGTAGATCTCTTGTGGAAAAGGTGACCGTTCATCTCTTTTTGACATATCTGTGAAAGTAATGGAAACCATGTGGGAGAGATGTAGGGTAGTGGGCCTTGGTATTTTTTCACATTCATATCATATCAGAACTTGCATGCCTATCAAACTCAAGAATACCACCACACGTCACATCGGAATAAAGTTACTAGTTTTTATCTTGTTAGGCCAGCTTGTTCAACTTGACCAAAAGTCCAAAAGTGTCAAATTGTCTATGGTTCGAAGACGCATGTTGGAAATATTTGTTCTGAAATATGAAGCTCAATATGAGATAGAGAATAAAATTAAGAGGGATTGATCATTACGGACCAAGAGTTCTGCATTCTATTTGATGTCTGGCTGTGATTATTTACTACACTACTGTTATTTTCAGCTTCCTGTTTTTTTAGTAATTTCATTTCTAGTGGTGCGCTGATGGACTGACCTGTCTTTCAGGAGTTGCTGAAGGTTTAACAACACCTTATGCGTATGTATGAGCTTCTAGTCCAAGGCTCTTCTTTGAGATGAATCTACGATGAACCGTTCATACCTCTCCGAAAAGGTTGTTGTGAAGAGTACATAGAATTTGGTCGATGTTTTCCTCGGAAATGAAGGATGAAAGGCTGGCCGTGTGAGTTTTTGTTAGACATCTGTACAGCACTGTTCAAACTTATCTTTGAGGCTATCTGTACAAGATAGGAGTTCAGTAACTATAAGAAATCACCACTGTGTCGTTGATTTTCTAATGGTAACAAAACTTTATCCCCGTTTAATTTTCCCAGCATTCCTTCTTCTGAAGGGACTCGTGATTCTTGTGTGAGATTCTATATGCATCAGATGGTGCGTGATTCTCAATAACACTGTATGGACCAGACTGCTGTGCTACGCATAAAGGGAGACGGGGGCAAAGATGCATACCTCGCCTGGGCATTGGAACCCAGTATATTATTCCGAAACACGATAAAGTAGAAATTGACTCAAGTGAAAGTCTTGCTGTAAATTAAACAAATTCCTTGTAGATAAAACCTGAGAACGAGCAAGCTTGTGCATTGGTGATGCCACTCACCAGGAATAGATCGCCCTCATGCAGAGACTGACAAGACAGGGGAAGATCTTTTAAAGGCGGCGAGGGGAGGTGATGCCACTTGCTATTGTTTCTTTCTTGGTTAGATGGACGTCGAAAGGATGCCGGAAATAGCACGGCTGCCATTCATGGGCTTGTTTAGGATCAGGTAGTGGACTGGATTGCTGCTACAGTCAAGGGTTTTGTCCAACTCAATGAGAAAAGGAATCTTCTCAACTGTTTTTAAATCTGAGTGGCATATAATTGGACTATGATCTCATGATTTATCCACAAGAGGGAGAAGTGTGTTGTTGCGTGCAAATAATTGCTCGGAGGAAACTTCGTAAAAACATTGTTTATCATGAAAGGATTGGTGAGGAGTAGGGCCGGTGGACCACCACCTTATTGTGCAAAGCAGCTTCGATGATTGGTTCCTTTTAGACCAAGTTTGCAATTTTGGATTCACGGGCAAAGCGATACGCCTTTGACAAATGAGGATAAGTTGCTTTTGCTTGCATTTTAAAGGAGGGATATCATGAGCATCCCCCCGTCTTTTATTCAAACCAAAAGCAGTGATTTAGCAAGATACCATGTCCACCCATCATAGTCCCTCTCGTCAATTGGCCACCTGCGGACCGAGTTGAGATGGTGCTCGAATAGGGGGGGCTGGGACCCAGTTTCAACGGTTTGCACCTACTCTCCAAAGCAAAATCATTTTCTATGCCCCCCTGTCTCACTCTTTCTAGCACAACTCAATGGCATAGGTAACCCCAGCTAATAAATAGTAGACGGTGTGAGTCGCTTGCCGACTGGAACTTTCCTGCTGATATTGGGATGATCTTCACAGCTTACTTTCATGGCTTGCAGCACAGGGCACTCGATATTCTTGTGTGGATTTTCAATCGATAATTCACCGAAAAAATATAGAAAATCAGTGAATGGGGTGGCCGTGTCAATTCCATTCTTGTAGCATCAAAAGATGCAATCTTTGTGTGGCTCTCTCGAGTCTCACATGAGAATAACAAATGGGAGTGGAATTGTATTTGACCCTCTGCGTTCCTAAATTTAGTACTAATTAAAAAAAAAAAAAAAAACAGCAACAGGAAAGTCGATGCTAGGCTGTTATCACATTCTTAGGTATGGGACCTGAAGATAAAAAGAGAAGGCACGCTGGGCCATAGGGTCGTGCAAAACTGTAAAAGGGCCGGTGTGCCGTTTCAACCGATCCTCTGAACTTCACCAAAAGTTAAAACCCCCCGGTCAAGGAAGGTGGCATTCACTTCAATCATCTTATCTTGTGTAATTTCAATGTAACAAGTCCTCAAAACACACTAAAAAAAGGAAATGCTCCGAATTTATTTGTTCCTTTACGTGTGTAAATTTGCCTTTTGAATTCTAAATTCCTATTTACCGTCTCCTCCACTTTGCGTGAAGATTTTTTTTTCTGAATTATTTATTTGAAAGTGCAGTAGTTTCTTGCTTGGAAGCTCGGTAATTTACCGTCTAAAACCTTCCCCTTCCAGCCCACATATACGCATAAAAAATTAACAAAACAAAGAAAGTACACCATTTTTATAAAGAAAGAAAGACATGCCTGAATATTGTATTTCAATTTGGTACGTTGCTTGACTATGGTAATACCTAACTAAAAACGGGACAAAACCTTTGAGGTCTTGGTTCCGTCTACCAAGTGATTTATTAATTATAATCCTCTTATGGTTGAATTTAAGAGAAAACCGAAAAAAAATAATATTTTTTTCTAAATCCGTCAATCCAATGCACATCACTTGTTCTGTGACTTGTTGAGATATTTAATCTTGATATAATAAAAAATATTTTAAATATACCTTGACCCTTTTTATTATATATATATATATATAGGCAACAAGCTGGCTGCTTTCCCTAAAGCCCTCTAGAATGCTGCTCCAGTGTGGAACAATAAACAAATGATAGCCACATTGACAAGATCGTCGGGACTAAAATATGTTTTCAACTTTTCGGCCTTTTTAATCCCAGCTGGATCTGATTATCCTTTAATTATTATACTTAAAAAACCCATGATTTGTTTTTTTAATATAGTTACAAGGTGGCTTTGGATGAGTTGTCTGAACTCTTAACCCACTATCATATTATATATTTGTTTTAGTTGTCTCTTATCATACAATATAGCAAAGTAATTAAGCCCCGCCATTTAGAATATTAAGATATACTAAACTAATCAAGATCAAGCTATGCCCTCACGCAAATTAAACATAACTAAAATGGCTGGTAGAGTAATATATCTCTAGATCTATTATCATTATTCGCTTAAATAGTATAATGACACTCAAAAAAACTTAGAACAGGTTTCACTGCTTATTTTTACATTGCCCATTTATTATTATCAAATAAAGCAAAAATAAATTAGTATTTTTCTTATTTCAAAAAAATTTTATAATCTAAATTGCTAGTTTGACGAGATGTTTCAGGCTAGCTCAACTCTAATTATTAGGGTTACATGGTTGTTAAAATTGGTATTTTTAATATTATTTTTTTATATTATTTTAATATCTAAATATTATGTTTTTGTAAATAACAACAACAACAATAATCTATTCCACCACAAATTCCATCACCAAAGCTAGTATATATCTAATCACATGCGAGCATAATAAAACCGTAAACCAATAATAAAAGGCTGATTAGGATTCGCTCAAACTTGTTTAATCAAGACGTTGTTAGCAAGTGGAAGAGTGGGATGGATTCCTTTGTTTTCTGAGTTTAATACACAGAATACTCATGCCTGGCTGTTGGAAAAGAAGCTTTTAATGCTTTTTATTGTTGTTAGTGCAAATAAGAATTTTAAAACTCCTACCATGCACATTCGATATAATTTATATCTCAGTTTTATTTAATAATTTAAATTTTTTAATTGAGATATTTTTTTAACACAATACTAAAATATTAATGATTATATAATAACGAGTTTAAATTTCACATTCTTATTATTTTTTTAATTAAAATTAATAAAAAATAAAAAATAATATAAATTTGTAATTCAAAAAGTTTTTATCTAAGAAAATGTATTAGAGAATGAAATAAAATATATCCTAAAAACTCACATGAAAACTTAAATTATTGGATTAAAATAATTTATTAACACACATGATATATGATAGATGATAGAGTACAATGAATAATTTACTAGTATATTTTTTAGTAGAATATATAATGGGTGCATTTGTTTTTCCAAAGTGGAAATTAAAAAAAGAATAGAAGCTCGCTTTGATTTGAATCATTCTTGCATAGAATAATGCCTCAATTGTCTTTTTTTATAGGGCAAAATACTAGAAAGCATGTATCTAGCTAGTGTTGAATGTTGGATTTATACTCGAAGCAAAGGACATTGAACCGGAACTAACCAGCGAGCATCTGAAAATATTCTCTTCACAATGCTGCTCAAGTGCTTTTCTTGATGCGCATGAAGGATACGCGTGTAACTCGATCACGACTTGTTCGCGGGTGACTATGTTGTTGTTTTTTTCCTTTTTTTTTTGCAAAATAAAATATTTTGCTATATCTTTTTTTTAATAAAATAAAATATTATCTTTTCTATATTTTTGTGTGTGTGTGTATATATATAAACATATGAAGTTCTTTTTCCTACTATTCTCATTTTTTTTTAATGTAATTTGAACACAGGAATTTACATAAATTTTATGAAAACAAAACAAAGAAATAGAGGTTTAAAATTATAAATTAGATTTTAAAAGTAAAACAATTAAAGATACAGCAGCTATTTTTTATTTATTCAAGAGGGTATTTTGGAAAGCACATTATAAATTGAAAAAAAAAAAATCAAAATATGAACCCACTACAATGCACTCCCGATAAAACTTTAAAAATGAATCTATTGATTTTTTTAAAAAAATTAAGTCTCGTAATTAATTCGAGACTTGAACTTCAATGATCAAAAAGAAAAAAACACGCTTCTTGACCATTAAATCAACTTTTGAATTCAATTGAATTTAATAGGTTGAAGTGTCCAAGAAGTATATCATGGACCATTTTACATCACATCCACCATGGCAACCATGCCCGTTGGCCCTTCCATGTCACAAAGACAACCTCGAATGGCCTACGCATTGTCCTCTCTTTTTCTCGAGCTAATCATCGAAAAAACTCGTTAACCCATCAGTGGTCGAGTGATGGCACGGGAACTGGTAAATAGTTTTAAACGTTCCATCACCCCTCCACTAGTCTCAATTTTTTGAAAAGGGTCTTTCAGTTGAAGAATCAAACTTTTTCTCGAGTTGAAGATGGAGCTGTAGTTCAACTATGAAAATTTTGCTTGCAAGTTAGGTTTGATATCATTTCGAATAGAGAATTGGGGTCGGAATCAAGGCTCATGATTCCGAATCGATAGCATTCTAATTTTGAACTATTGCTAGACTAGCTAACAAATCAATGGCCACACCTATCATTTGACTATGATGTTCTCGAATTAATTTAAAGCATGTCCTTGCTAGCTATATCACATGAAGCCAGCCAAATCCTCTTAAATAAATGTTATCAGCAATTACGATTAATATATTCGAATTTCTATTAAAATATACTCATGTGGATCAACATGAAGATAATAAAAAATAAAATAAAATAAAATCCATGGGCGTTTAATACCGGTTGGTTATTTTAGCAAACTACAAATACACACCTCCATCCGAGAATACATTTCGACTTGGTCCCTTTTTTATTGACTTCACCGATATCACCCTCGAACGATCAAAATCTTGCTATTTTCTTTCTTCTGTTAGGCCGGCGTTGATTTTCCCAGTCACAGTACTACCAAAACTCACATGAGAAAAATATTCTTTGATTTTTATGAGCCGTAAACCTTTTCATTCGAACGTGTTCGGAGAAAAAAAAGGGCATATGAATGTTAACTTTTTTCTTGTAACCCAACCGTGGAGAAAATAGTGCCCCTCGACATCCTTCTGGAGAAGAGAAGAGACTGCTGTAATTTTTGACAGAACGGGGGGTGTTTTGGTAAGTTAACATAGTTAAAAGAAGTTTCTTATACGATAACAAAAGCAGAAAAATATTTAGAAACTATTACAGAGTCACGATTATTATCTGCTACTCACCAATGGTATCTATGACTACTCTAAAATACTCGTCTTGGTGTAGTATATATATATTTTTATCAACATTATACCTAAAATAAGTAATTCAAATATTTATTTTTTCAGTTTTAACATACAATTCACATAAATAACATATAACATATTCAATATAAATAATAAATTTAAAATAACAATTAATATACCATAATTCTCATAATATATTAAATCAAATAATTGGTGTTGTCCATGGTATTATGAAAAGATGATTAGTAATAATGTATTTGGATAGTTGGTAACTCCCTTCTAACTTTGGAATGTGCAGTTAATGAATTTATTTAAAAATATAATTGGGGTTGCTTTTCAAAGTGATTTTTATTAAAAAAAAATATTTTTTATTTTTAATATCAGCGTATTAAAATAATTTAAAAATATTATTTTAAAACAAAAAATAATAATTTTTTTAAAATATTTTTAAAAATATTTTTAAACTCATAAATAAACAGAACTTAATTAATAATATCCGACTTGAAGAAACTTTTGCACATTTCTTTTAGCTGTAGGATAGGAGGTCTACGCCGTATAAAAATTTTCTACCTGAGACTGTCATCGGTGCATTCATTAGAAAAAGTACCCATCTAGTTTTATATTTTCAGATATATTTTTCATTTTGTTTTTATTGAAGAGAGTCGGTACAATCATAGGATAGGCAGAGGTGACGCTGCTCGGTTCATAAACTTAATTAATATTTATGTTTGGTAAGCATTCTTTTTTTAAAATATTTTTTAATTAAAAAATATTTTTAATTTTTTTATAAAAAATAATTTAAAAAACATAACGGAGCACAATGATAAATAAACACCGTAACATTTGGCGGGACTTGTTATGCTGCGTTTTTCTATTATATTATCAGGAGTATTATAAATTATATATAAAAAAAGAATAAAACATTCAAAAGTGGAGATGTCGTGGCGATATCGAGATCCGGGGCCAGTCGGCTACCAGCAGTTCCAAGTTGCAACCAGCACTGCTCTACTCTACCCATTCAGCTTCACTCGCTCGCTCCTCCCTGTCGTGATTGCGCCTTGGATCGTGCTCTCGTTTACACGTGGCTTTTCTCTATAAAAGAGAAAAAACCTTTCCTCCTATCAACACCCGCTGATACTCACAAGCATCACCGCACTCGCCTTCTAAATCGCACACTTTTTTTCTTTTGGAAAAAGTTACACGGTTCAGCCAATGGAACCGCGAGTATATTAATCGAAGAATTAAAAAGCATCCATGCTCGCTTCAGGCATTGGGGACATTGCATCATGGAGCCGCATCAGGCCATTCTCCTCTTTCGAATGAGATGACGTCATCTATCCGCCACGTCATCCTTTTCAGTTGGTATGTAGACCTCCTATCCTATATGTGGTCCCATCATGTACTCACGACAGAGTATGTGTAGCAATGCTACACGGTACTTTTTAATTAAAAATAATATTTTTAAAAGTTTTTTATACTAACAAATTAAAATTATAAAAAAACATTTTAAAAAAATTAAATAAAAAAAAATCTTGAAAAACAGATTACTAAACACGCGTAGTAACACTTGAGTTGAATAATAATAATTATGGATGATAATTTATGTCAAATATGTTAATTTGAATATATAATTTTTTTGATAATTAATTTTTTTATTGAATAACGGGGGGATATGTATATATATATATATATTTTTTTTTTTCAATTTTAAGTAGAAACTCAAAAACACAGTATTCATTTAATATAATATTTATAATTTTATTATTTAATATATATATACCTCAAAAATATATATTATTCATTTATTTCATGTTAAATTACAAATAGTATTCATGAAATGAACACCAATATTTAATAAGATATTAATATCTAGTTTTTTATTAATAAATAAATAAATATGAATATAGTGGAAAGTGAAAACATGAGGATATGCAATGCTGCCCAAAGAAAATGGACCGTCCGATTGAATCATACAGACGGCAGGGATCTCGGGCTTCTTTCCGAAGCTCGACGAGGTTGACTGTGAGGTGCCGGTCAGACTTGCTTTTCTTAAATGGTTTGTCAAAATTATGATATGTCCACGTCGGATTCTTATCCAACGTCAGTTATGGCTTCAACCAACAGTCCGAACAATCTTATTCGTCGATTTACAATGCGGGTCCCGCTTCCAGCACTTTGGTAGTTAAGCGGGCCATGCTGATTTTGACCGGCTGGAGCGGTTGTTTCGGGGAATCAAGCCCCACATGATTATTGTATCCTCTATTTATGGACTTTACTTTCAATTTTTTTTTTTATATATATTTTCCACGAGTAACCGGCTGCAATCTATGAAGGGGAAAAGATATTTGCTTCCGGTTTCTCTGCACGAATCAACACTCGGCAAATGTGCAGATCAGGGATAACAGCAACCCTTTACGAAAACGAATAGTCTTCACGTGCCTAAGGCGCGTGAGAGGATGCGGAATCGTGGTAAAATGCAGAAAAGATAATCAAAAGATATAAAATGACACGTGGCCATTCATTCATTCATGCAGGGGCTACTATATTCTATGAGGGACAAGGACACATCTGCCATGTTGGCTTCTGCCATCAATAGCCGTCCATTTAAAGCCAATCCAAAGGCAACGAATAACCTAATAAAACAAAGTGATTAATCTGAGCCTTCCATCTTCGGGATGGAGTAGGTTAAATGTTGAGCGAATGGACACGATAACAAACACGGCATAAAAAAAGCAGATAAAGAGATGAGATTTTATAGAGGGCACAAAAAGAACACACAATAACAACCAGGTGAAAGAAAAACAAAGAGAGAAGGTCAGCCAAAAACCGCTCAATAGAAGAGAAACAGGGAGAAGCTAGAGAAAGAGCGCACCGTTAATCTGATGCGGTGCTCCTTGTTTGTTCTCTTATCGATAACATTCCTTTGTAGAAATCAGAAACTTTCCTTATTGTAGCCGGTGATTATGGTCAATTTCCGGCTAGGCAGTTGTTTTTCCGGGAACTGATAGATATTGAGTGTTAGAAAGAGGTGGTCAAAGTTTATGGATAGAAACAGAGAAGGTAGAAGACAATCCAACATGGCAGCCTCTAACGGACTATCAAGACGGCGACAGCAGAGAACAACCAGAGATTCTCCTGGTATAAAACACTCAACAATTTCTCATATATATATATATATATAAACTGAACTAACAATATTTATTTACAGAGGAGGATGGACAAGTAGAGTTACAAGAAACGGCGAGGCTGAGAGAGAGAGGAGGGAGTAAAAGGGAAAGAGATCGAGAATTATCGAGTAGGAATAAGCGTAGTAGAAGAGGAGGAGGAGGAGGAGATAGGTTAGTACAAGGAGGTAATAAAGAAGAAGGAGAAGAAACTACGGAAGAAAGCATCGATTACGAAGATGAGAATGAAATTGAAGATGGCGGAGTTTCTCGGTTGCGGCCGCCGCCAAGAGCTGTAAAACAAGCTGCTGGTTTTAGAGTGCCGGCAGATGAAATGATTGGTGTCTCTGTACCGAGAAAGGCTCGGTCAGGTAAAAATACTTTTATATTGAGTAACTATGTTTTGATATGAATTTTTTTTGGTGAATTAATAGTGATTCTTGGTTTTGCAGTTTCTGTGAAGAGGTCACATGAGAGTCGGGTATCAGGAAATGGTGGATTTGGTAGTGAAGACAGGCGAGCTTCGACTTCACCGGCGGCGAGTAGGAGTTTTGAGGCTGCATCGCCATCTTCATCGAATGTTTCAGTCAGAAAAAAGACGGTTTGTATATCTTTTTTCGTTTGCTTTGTTAATGTTTATTTATTTATTTTGATTATTGGACTACATTTGAAGGGCGGAGATTTTTTTTTTGTTTATTTGCAGAAACCAAATGGACCCAAGACTCGGCCTCCAAAAGTGTCGAAATGTTCTTCTAGTTCAGTTCAGGAAGATATTGAGATTGAGATTGCAGAGGTTTTGTATGGTTTGAAGAAGCAATCACACGGGTCTAAGAAGGAGGAGAAGGCTGAAAATGATCTGCAGAAGCTTGATTCAACGGATGCTAACGACTCCAAGTCGTCTCCGAATTCAAACTTTGCTCAGACATCGATATTGAACCAAAATAATGCCTCTGCCTCTGCCTCTGCTTCTGATTCTTTACTTGTTTTGGGTGGGTATATTTATCTACCAGTCCAGATTGTGGAGATGGATATTTTATGATATTTGTGTTTTAATTTCCATTTCCAATGAAATTTGCAGCATCGAAGACGCAGATAATGGATGCTGATTCAGTTCTGGTTCAAAATGGTTTAATTGCTTTTGCAGTTACCGATGAAAGGGAAGGGGATGCAAAAATGGAAATTTCAGCAACGAAATCGGGAAAAACATCGTTTTACGCAGAATCGTCCGAGGTTTCACATGACATGGGTGCTTCCAAACTTGCGTCTGGGTTAGAGTCACAGGAGGAAGCCATTAAACAACAGGATTCCAAACTGGCAATTGAAGAATCTGGGGTCTTAACTTGGGAAAATTCTGTATTACCAGAAGAGAAGTCGCCTGTGTGCAATAAAGTGGATGTTGATTTCAATGATTCCTTGTTGGAAAAATCGTTAGTGCCATGAATCTTTTTCCTTTTTTTTTTTGTTTTCTTATGATTTCAGATATCTAGTTAGATATCCCGTTTTCTCATCTTTTTCCTTGCTCTATCTGGTGGGGTTTCTCAGGACTTCAACCGTGTCAAAGGTAGAGAACCAGAGAGAGGAGAAGTTCAAGATCGATCTGATGGTGAGGATCTATCTTGTCGCATTCCGGTTACATTTCCATTGGTATATTTCTGTTGAAATTTCTCAAGAGTGTAATGGCTTTCCAACAGGCTCCTCCTCCCATGGCGTCTTCTCCAGAACAGGACAGCTTTGTCGATTTGTCATTGGATCCTAAGCCTGCAGCCCAAGCTGTGGCAATGGTAAGCATATACTTGTTAAATAATTCACCTCCCTGTTTTAGTTTTAGGCTTGGATTTGACTGTCTGACATTTTGTGTAATTTTGTTTTACTTGGAACTCAATACTAATCATTTCTATGTTATGTTGCAGAAAATGGAAAATGTGGTTAAGAATGAAGAATTGGCGGACAGTCTAGTGAAGAAGGAAGGAATGATTGTTGAAGAGAAGATAAAGACAGTTGGAGAAAAGCGTGGATTAAAACTTGATTTTGAGAAGCCGAATCGCAATGTGCAGCAGAAACTGCTACCTAAAGCTGCCATTTCTAAAGTGGAGACTACTGGTAATTCAAAGCTTGAACTTGGGGTTCAGGGGGGTGACTTTAAGAGCTGTCATATAGATTTATTTTATTTTATTTTTTTGACCCAGAGAAATTATTGATGATTTCTTTATCTTCCTCCTCATTTATCAGCTCAATCTGGTTCAGTGCCTTCGCCAATTGCTTTACCTGGGTGGCTGAGTAATCTACCATCTCTGGGGTGCGATATCCAGGCCTTCAATTTCTTCTCAATCTTTGATTTAAATGTATCCTTGCTGAATGTATTGATTTATCATTATGAAGTAACTCATGTTTATTTGCAGATACATGCCTTCCTTTCAGACGGTTGTGCCCATGGATGGTACTGCCGGATCATCCAAGGCATTACAGGTATCATACGCCAGTTCTTTTTTCCGAGGCCCCAACCTTGATATATACATATATCTGGGATTTTCATTTTGAATTTGCCATTGAATTATTGGAAAATGTGCAGCCTCCACAGTTCATCCCTCAACCTCGGCCAAAGAGATGCGCAACCCACCATTATATTGCTTGCAATGTTCGCCTACACCAGCAATTTATTAAGATGAACCATTTCTGGCCAGCAACAGCTGGCTCCGCTGCTCTATGTGGAGCCAAGCCCAAGGATCTCAATGCAGTGCCTTCCACGGAAAACATGATTATTGGAAGCACTTTGCAAGGAAGCTTTCCCTTTGTGAATCTAAATCCTGCCCAGGACAAAGTGCAGGCTGTGGCAAATATTCCAGTTTTTACTAGAAAAGATAGAGGCTCTGAGAGTAATTCCTTGATAGATACAGCACAGAAGAAGCAGCTTGTGCTTCCTCAGCCTCCACAGCCAGCTCCAGCTGGTAATCTAATGGTATGGTCTTACCCTGTGCAGTGTAGTTTAATCTTTGAGTTTACTATTTAGATCCTTGCTAAGTTTATTGTTAAAATGTAGCATGGCCCTGCTTTCATCTTCTCTCTCAATCAGCATCAAGCGTCCACAGCAACAATGACAAGTCAAACGGGGCCCTCTAAATCTGCTTCCTCAATCAACAATGCATCATTGCCTGGCAATGGGATAGCTGGACTAACAACAAACTCTTCAGCATTGCCAGCAATGGCTGCAGCTGTGAGCTTTAGTTACCCAAATTTGGCAGCCAACGAAACCCCTTATTTGACATTTCTACCAAACAATGGCTATCCATTCTCCATCTCCACTCCTGTTGGAAACCAACCAACATTTAGAGGTGGAACCCCTTCTCAAGCATTGCCTTTCTTTAACGGGTCTTTCTACTCATCTCAGATGCTACATCCATCCCAGCTTCAGCAGCAGCAACCTCAACCTGTAGTCCAACCAGGACATCAAAATGCAAGTAATTCAAGTGGCTCATCATCATCTCACAAGCAACCCCAAAGTCGGCAACCACGAAGGGCACATGTTAGCACTACTAATTTTTTGACCTCGACAACAATGCAGTCACAGCAGCCACCGAAGCAGCATGTGCAATCCCATCACTCTAGGAAGCTTGACGCTGAGTTGAGTGGGGAGAGCACCCCCATAATTGTTGATACCCGAGCCGGTCACTCAAAAAAAAGTGTTCATGGCCCTAATTTTATGGTTCCTGTTCAGCCAAACTTTGGTTTAATGGCATCTACAACTGTTGGTGGCAGTGGAAATCATGGTGAGAAGCAGCAACAGCAACATCAACATCAACTGTCGCAGGAAAAGAATTTAAAGGGTGGAGTAGAGCTTATCCCCTCTCAAGCATTTGCAATGTCATTTGCCTCTTTCAATGGAAGCAAGACAGCATCAAACCTTAATTTCTCAGCTATGACACAAAATCCTCCCATCTTACAAAGCTTCCCAGACATGACACGTCAGGGATACCAGGTTATATCAGCAGCTCAAGCCACACAAAAGAAGAATCACCAGCCGTCCGAAGGGAAGTCTGGAGGTAGTTCGACCAATCCTGATGATGGAAAAAAAGCTCCTTTGGGAAAGTCAACCATGGGTAATGGGCAGACACTTTTTTTTGATAATTCAGCTCGAACTCTGAACTTTGTGTCATCTCCTTTCACTGGAAACTGGCCTTCTCAATCCATCACTGCAACCACAAGCATTCCAATGGCTGCCAACTCAAGCTCAACTTCTCAGCAACAACAGTTAGTTCAGCTTCAGAAGCAACATATTTTGCACCAACAGCTCCAGCAGCCTATTGGTGCAGCGGACAGTAAAGCATCAACATCTAACAGCCTGCCTTTGCCTTCTATTGGTGCCAAGTTTCCCAATAATGCTTCCATTTTTTCTCCAACTCAAGCTCTGGGCAATAGCTCTCCACAAAACCCCCAGTGGAAGAACTCATCCAGAATCCCTTCTTCGCAAGCACCTCTTACATCTCTCCCTGCATCCAACACCTCAGTCCATAAGAATGCTTCCCAGCAACAAGGAAGAGCACCGCAAGGTCATAGCCAAATATCATTTGGGTCAAGTTCCAAGTCTGCTTTGCCACCACAAGGGCAGCAAATATCCCCTAGTTGCCAGTCTCCATCTAGTGGTGGCAACCCGAGAACAACTTCAATGAATGCCAAGGCTAATTCATCAATTCCTGCTATACAATCACAGCAGAGTGACAACTCCTCAAGTGGGAATGCCCAGAAGTCCTCCCCGGTTTGTGGTAGGAATGTGCCTTCAATCTTAAGCGCATGCCCAAGCCACCTTTCTGAACTCAAATACTAGAGTCAGCAGTCCATCCATCAGCTGTGTTCATCAAGGAGCAGTTACTCGGACTACCATCCGGTCTCAATTTCGGATGGTGCAAGGGTGATTGTGGCCAGTTCAAAAAGGTGCTGCAACTTGCACTGCATCTATCATTGCCGCCCATTTTACTGCCCGCCCTTGTATTGTTGCTTTCTTGTTCAAATCAAAGCCGTGAGAGCTGGATTGCAGGGCTAGAAAACAGTTGATTATCCCCCTGGAGTTGGATGGTATGGGGGTCTTGCATTAAATAGGGAGGCTTCTTGATGGTGGAACTGGCAATTTAAGATGACTTCTGGCAAATGGATTATAATAGGCGAGGAAGATTCGTTGCATGTGAGATTTTATGACAAGCGTGGAAGAACTGTTCTTGTCCTGCGTGGATGCCCGAGGTGCGCCGCCCGCTTTGACTGTATTAGTTTGGCAAGGATGTGAATGAGATGACAGGATTATGAAAAGGAAAGATAGGCTCTGTCTCAGGCGTACAGTTTTTGAAGTTATTTTAGTCGGGACCTACCATATCTGAACATCAACCATCGGCAGGCCTACCATATAGTCGTAACTGTGGCTGGCCGTGATATTAGTTGATAGGGTCTAATTTAATTTGTTTTGTGTAATGTGATGCTGATGTGTCCATACGATTATGTTTAACATAGAGAATAGAACGCTGGTTATACATTTTGAATCCCTTTATGCAACGTTTGGTGATGGACCAAGACTTGGCTGGGCAGAAGAGAACGGGTGTGGGTACCGTGAAGATTTGAAGTTAGAAAAAGAGCACAGAACTTCTTGTGAAGAAAGGTCCAAGATAGCTTGGAGCTGGAAGCAAACTGATCTTTTTAGCCTTTTGTATTAGCGTTTTTTGTGCACCACATAATTAGTTAGCGTATTGGCATATTTTCTTATATCTTCTTCATCAAGTCGGTTGAAATCATTTAACCAAAACATTGCAGCTTTGAAAATGCGTCCATTACCAAAAGCAGTCCCATTGTTCTGCGTTGCAGAAGCTTTTCCATCCGGCATTTCCCGCGTTAGAATGTGAATGGTGGGTGTGTTTTAAATAGATGATGCTTGCCTGCATGTGGAACCCTAAAATACAGGGAAAACACATGCGATGGAGCAGCTCCAAAAAGAAAAGAAAAAAAAACACGATGCAGCGTTGATAAGAATCACATCAGCATTGTTGTTTAGGTAAATTGCATTATCATGACTCACAGGTCCATGGAATTTAATTTAATAAAGCGATGCTGCGAGTTCATCATTTCATACCACTCCAGGAAAAGTGGGTGCAGATATTATTAGTTATCACTGTTTAAGGAGATCATATGGTCATAGGTAGGGAGGGATACATGGAAACGAAATGATTCGAAGACAGACCTCTCGGCCTGGACCGGGTGACAGAGACCTGGATCGTTAAGGGCAGGCATTCATTGATGCACTCAGGATGGCAAGATCATCTCGACTCGAAAGTTCTTTCATTAAATAATCCGTATCAATAGTACAGGCTCAATAACAAAGATATAAATCTCCCAAAACCTTCCATACAATTGGGTCATATCCCTGAAAGTTCTTAAGCAGCTCAGACCAGGATTATTCGAGATGTCATCCACAGCAGTATTCCACATATGATCAGTGATCTACTTGAAGGAGAGATGCAAACTTGCTTTCTATGTCTTCTTTGGCCCCTTTATCAAATGGATCCTCGCCAATATACAGATCTAAAATCGATCGGCAGAGGAGTTTACTCTGGATACTTCCCACCTCCTTCCCATCAACTGCAGAAATTAAATGCAAATGAAATCAAATATTTGCACATATTATACAAAAGGAAAGGACGGATAAAATTACAAAATTATTTATACATTGATACCATATGATAGGGTATATATATGCTGCACTAGACCAGTTAGGCATTGCATGGTTTATACATGTCGGCTTAAATCTTGAGGTTGATATTTTCAGAGCTCATAGGCTTGCTCTGGATAACTATAGTTACGAATTTTTAATTTTGCTGTACTTATTTGATGGATCCTGCATACTAGCTCAACATGACCGCTTTTAGATTTTATCGTAGTCATTTTTATTTCCTGCTGCTACTTTGATATTTTTACATGTTCCAGTAATCCCCAGAAGTCTAGAGATTAGTAATATCCGCAGACACCATCAAATCTTTTATCAGAAAATCTCAAAATCAAAGTGGTCAGAGCGAAAGCAGACCTCCTGGGCTTGACAAAATCAATGACAAGAGCTGAGTTTAAAATCAATGACAATGCTTAGACAATGGTTTTTTTTCTTCCTTAAAGAAAGGCAAAAGATAGGGAGGTCTCACTTGTTGTGCGAAGTACATGGCCTTGCTCCCTTGAAAGCTCTATCACAGAACCCCGTGGTATTTTATATTCATCCTTAAACTGAGAAGTGAACCTACACATAAAAATGGCTATAAGAGGAAAAGAGATGTACAAGAGTTCGTGACATCTTATAACCAATCAACCAAAACAGAATGAACAACTGGCTCTTAGGACATCACAACTAGGCCTTCCAAAATTCTAGGAACAACTTTCAAGAACACTGTGGTCAGATGAGAAACACTTTCTTCTAAACATCAACTAGATGGAAATATGTAGAATGAATATATTGCTGCAGATGTATCATAACAGCAAGTTATTATTATAGTGACCTCCACGACTGCAATAATTCAGAATTGTGGGCCTTCAAAAATTTATGTCCCATTAATTTCATATATTATAACCATACGGTAAGAAAATCACTAGTTGGAAAAGAAATTTTTTTTTACCTCTGAAGCAATTCCTTGCTATTTGGTTCCCCAAATTTTTGCAGTCTGCTTCCTACAGACTCTTCAAAGGCACTTCTAACAGAGCGAATGCTTAGCTTACTATAGACTATCTGAAGTCTAACAGTCATGCCAATATCACCTCCCATAAAATCCTCTTTAAACTCCTTGCTTTCCTTGAGTTCTGAAACAGAGAGTTTTCCATATTTTTCACCCAGAACTTTCCTCACTTCATCAACATCCGCATAAACACCTGCCCAATTGACATATTCCCATTAAATGAAGAACTGACCAGTTCTTTCATCCTTGAAGACATCCATTCAAAATTCACATCTTGCAAACACGCACTACTTTTCGTTGTCATAGTCATACCTCGACAACGTATACTCTCAGAATAACCTAAATACTGCGTACACATTAAGACAGTTCTAAATTCTTCCAAATACATGTAGTAATGGTATATTTCTAAATTCTGTCAAATATATAGCCACATTTCTAAATTAAACAAAACTGTCTCAACCATGGATGAAACTAGTACAAAACTTGTCCCTGACAAATACTAAAGTGCCTCAAAACATTCACCTGAATCTAACCATAAAGTTATTACTACGTAGTAAGTGATTTCCTTTTTTGTTATTAGCAAAGATCAAACCACATTTTTGCTTCTGAAACCAGTACAGTAACTTCAAAATTTTACACTTAAACATGATTGTTCACTCATAAAACAAACTATGTTCATTATCCCATAAATTAAATGCAAGGAAAAAATGCTTATAATCTAAAATTCAGTAAATGTGATTACCGAAGGCGTAGACATCAATGTTCTTCAATCCCAAGATAACCTTTTTACGCAGCCCAATTCCCAAAAGTCTCCGAGACTCGAAAATAACCGAAGGAAACGCTGCTCCGGTCTTCGTTTCCACAACTGAAGGTGAAGGGTCTGCTAGAGAGAGTGAAGCCCACGGTGCTAGCAAGTGATTGGAGAAGAGAAGATTCAGGGCGTTTTGGATGAACGGGTTATCTTGTTTTGGATTTTTGGAGTTGCGGGTGGCTGCTATGCCTGCAAATGCGGCAGCTCCGGCGGCCAAGGCACATGCCACGGTGGTTGTGGTGGTGGGGAAGGAGCGGGAAGTGATGGTACGGGAGATGCCGTTGGGGTGTTTCTTGGGCTGAGAAAACAAGAACGGGAAGCGCAGTGAAACCATTTTTTTTTAAAATTCTTTTTAATATCTTTTTTTTCCCTTTGAAATTATATTGAAACTCGGATTTACATGTATGCTTAGAGTGGCACGTGACTTGCACGTTTGATACAACCTGGTTTTGTTTTGGGCTGAACTTCGAAGAGAGAAAAGCCTAATAGTAATTTGGGCTGAACTTTGAAGAGAGAAAAGCCTAATAGTAATTTGGGCTGATCAATATATCTCCATTAGCAAATTGAACGGCCCAGGATGAAAAATAATGATCATACATTGGAAGTTGAAGCTACCATGCCACTCAAATCAAGGCATCTTTTGATGTTTTTCTTTTCGAGCTATTTGGAGAGGGATGATAATGGAGGAGAGTCATGTAATTTCTTCTATAAAGTCATTTTAACCTTTATATTATTCCTTTCTAGAAAAATTGTAATCTTTCATATTTAATTTTTAAAAATATTTATTTTAAGCGTAGATCAAAATAATTAATCCATCTGAAAAACAGCCCTTCATTTAAAGGTTATGCGGTTTTTTTCATTAAATAAAATATTTTATGTTTTATTTGACAAAGTTAGTCAAAGTAATCTTAGAATATATATATAGAAAAAATCAAGTCACTTCTCCGACAATGAAAGAAAAAATCCCTCCATATAGAACTTCATTCGGACAAACAATGGCTGACCTCCATGAAATCATGTAAAATTGTCATCTCAGTATTTGGACAAGGCTATAACATGTGTAAACTGACAAACAAAACTGGAATCCTTGTTACACGAATCTTGGTTGATTGCAGTGTATGTCTTTGTGGATGTAAGGCCCAGTGAAATTCAAATCACAGGTTCCCATGGCGATAAGCTGACATACTCGGTGAAGTGTTTTAGGTGCCATGCATGATGTTTGCAAAAGTTGTTGTTTTTTTTTTTTTTTTCCATTATCGTTTCTTATCACAAGGTAGGCTATTGCTTAGATAATTACATCGCTTTTACCTACAGGCAGAGTATGTATCTGTTACATATTTTGCATCATATCTTCTCCCCCCCCCCCTGAAATCGTAAGAGAAATCATTTGCAGAGATAATCCTCAATTTTATATGTTAATATCATATATTTATGTTAAGATATATTTACACGTGATTTGTGGAAAAATGATTATATAAAATAAACAATCATAATTCATTATTCTAAATTTGTATATAGGTTAAATATATATAATGTCCATTCATAAGAGTATTTAATGCTTTACCTGTACAGACTCATATGCCCCCTGGGGATGCATATCTTCTCAACAACTTATTAGATATATTCTATTGTTTCTCAAACAAGAATCGGCAACTATCAAATTAAAAGATAAATTAAAGGTTCACCTTATCCTAGAGAGGAATAGGATAGAATAAAAAGGAAATTTAATCTTTTTTATCCACCAGCAAAGTCGTAAAGTTATTATATGTATATATATAAAGGGCGTAAAGGAATCAAGATTCAAGATCATGCAACCAATCAGCAATCCAGCAGCAAAGGCTGCGGGTATATGAAATTTCTTCTTTCTTATCCACCAGCAAAGGCAGAATTATGACTGCGGGTCTCTGAACATTGGCCATTTTTGAGGTGATTAATGCTGGAAACCGAGGTAGAATTGCAGTTATCAAGATCATGCATCCAATCCGCAACTCAGCATGCATCAACTTGCATACTGCACTGCATGCACCTGGGAAAAGCTTGTTCCGAACTTGTCCCTTCCGAGGAACCCTCTTCAAAGACTTTTTATTCCGTATAGGGTTGATCTAAGAAACACAAAAATAGCATTAATTATCTCGGGAGTGATCATTTTGAATTTTCAACATTGCCTGTCGAATTGCCCATTCTTGTCAGTGGCTAGCTAGAGACATTACCATTAACTAATTATAAATTTCCAGCTACATGGGAAATTAAAAGATAAAAAACCAACCTCACTGGTTTAAACTATGGTGCATATATTATACAGTCCAGTCCCTGTATTAGTATATAAAGAAGTATACATACATACATACATGTGTGTGTGTATAATATACAAAAGTATACATAGATATATACATACATGTGTGTGTAGACAGCAAAGACATAAGAGTGTGTTTGGTCGGCTCCATAGAGGAATAATTGGACCGAGGAAACAGCATCTCCGACTAACAAGTCATTGTTTAACGTCATCATACTGCTTTGGACTGCTTGCTTAAGTTTTGAGGGAAAGAAGAAAGCGATGATTAATTATGCACTACTGCCCGTAATTAACTTTGGTCAAATTATATTGTCCAATCCTCAAAAAGGTTGAGGAAGTAAAATGTCATTTCATAGGAGTCTGCAGTCATATATGCGCCTCGAAACCTTAATTTAATAAAGGTTTAGAAAAGTCAGACGAAAGTTTTCAAAAGTCTCCACCATTCTCCTAGTTAATGAAGCTGATTTAATTGTGTTAAAAAAATAATCACTTCATCGTCATGGGCGACAAGAGATTAATAATAATTAAATACGTGCATAAATAAAATCGACTGTCCATGTCCATTGCGTGCGTGCGCATGAGCTGCCATGGAAGATTCTGGCACTTTCCTGCAAGCATACACGGTGGTCAAAAAAAGGCATCTTGATAAAGTAAACTATAGAGGAGGGTTTGGTTTGATACTTTGATTACTGTTTGGAGTCAGAAAGACAGTGACGGGTGGGATAAAGAGAGTTTACCTTTCAATTCAGCTTTCAAGAATATAAACATTCAATTCAAAATCATTTTAAAAATATATTTATTTTACGCTATTATTTCTAGTTTTTTTTTTCTTCATGTGGGTGAGTAAATTAAATTGGTGGCTTTAAATTAACTCTTCAAAGCGATGTTTTGTTTAAACACACAGATATTTGTATAAAAATGCCGTAATTAAGAGGGCATTTTTGTGGCAAGGGGAGCACCGAGAAGCACATATATTAGTCATAAAATGATGGGCAGAAAGAATCAAAGTTGATAAAACTGCCAGATTCCACATCGGAAACAAACACTCAGATCAATAATATGGTGGGATTGAATTATCATAAAAGGTTTTTGAGACGACTGCTTTTGTTGGTTTATTAGGTGTCCTAAGGAAAAGGATAATTATATATGCAATAATTATTCTGTTGGAGGGCGTGGTGGTTAGTGGCTGAGTTTGATTTTTCTCGGCGTTAATTCATGGGTTTCTTTCGGTTGTTGTTGATCGATTGAAAATTCACTATTATTTTTATGGTTTTATTTAATAATTTTTTATTTAATATTATAGATATAACTAGATAATTTCCCGCTCTACGTTGCATGTCAGGTAGATAAAAATTAATGTAAAAAAATTATTAATTAGATGTTTATTTTTTTCTAATAAAAAAATTTAAACCAAATGGAGATTTACTTGACGTGACTTGATCAACTTGACAAGTTCAAAAATAATTTAGACAACCTATAAAAACATAATTTGACTTAAAATAAATATTCAAGACGATATATTTTTTTAAAAAAATATTGGGATGACAACTATTAGGTCGATTCGGGTTAACCAACTAATCTGAATGTTAGGTTGTAAGATTATGATAACATCATAGAAAACAAGTCAAAACAAATTACAAAGTCTAATTTTTCATAAACCCAATCTTGAATGATGAAATTAAAAAAAAAATTAAAAAAAAATAACATGAGTCAACCCAAGTTAACATGCCAAAATCGTGTGCAACCTGGTTCATGAGATCATGATAACCCAATTGAAAGCAAATTAAATTAAATTATGAAGCCCAATTCTCAATAAATCTCATATTAAAAGATGAAACTAAAAAAAAAATCAATTACAAAATAGACAAAAAAAGAGACTTGAGTTAGCCTGGGTTAACCCTACCAAACTTGTGACTCAAGTCATGAAACGAGAATAAACTCATGGAAAGCAAACCAAAACAAATCATGATGTCTAATTTCCAATTAATCCAACACAAAACAGGAGGAAAAAAATCGTGTCAACTTAATTCACTTGTCAAACCCACGGTTTACGATATGAGACTGAGATAATCTCGTAAAAAATAAATTGAAAAAAAAATTATGAAAATCTCAATCCCCAATAAACCTAATGTTGAAGGAAGGAATTGAGATTGAAAAATCAATTAAAAAAAACATAAAAAACAATTTGAGTTAACCCGGGTTAATCTATCAAACCTGTAACCCGATTTATAAAATCAGGATAACCTCATAGAAAACAAACCAAAACAAATCACGAAACTTCATTTTCAATCAAATTTATATGAACCAAAAGTGAAGACCACACATAGTTGTAACTAGATCATTAACACGCGCTATGTTGTGGGTTAGATTAATTATTTTTGTTTGAATATACAAAAGAAACATCCAAACATTGCTAGCATTTTTTTAAATCATATAGAGGTTGGCCGATATGACCTGATTGACTTGATAGATCTAAACGTAACCCTAACAATCGGTAAAAACATAGTTTGATTTATAAAAATTTAAGACAACATCTTTTTTTTATTAAATAACATTGAAATAACAACATATATATTGGATTGATCTGGGCCAACCCTCAGGTTAACCCGTCAAATCCATGATCCAGATTATGAGACTATGATAACCTCATATAAAGAAAATCAAAATAAAATATAAAACTCAATTCTCAATCAACTCAATGTTAAAGAATAAAATTGAAAATAATTAAATAACAAAATAACAAAATACCTAAGTTAACTTGCCAAACCCATGACTCGGGTCATGAGACTAAGATAACCTTATAGAAAGACAATAAATAATGAATTTGATTGTTATCTAAAAACATGAAACAATAAAACAACCTGAATCTACCTGGGTTAACCCGTAAAATATGTGACCCAAGAATAAAACCAGGATAACTTTATAGAAAGTAAACCAAAATAAATAATGAATCCTAATTCATAACCAACTCAATGCTGAATGATGAAATAAAAAAAATACCAATTAAAAAAAGATAAAAAAACTCGAGTCAACAAAGTTAATCCGCCAAACCCGCAACTCGAGTCATGAGATCAAGATAACCTCATAGAAATCAATCTGAAATAAATTATGAAACCTAATTTTCAATCAACCTAATATTGAAGGATGAAATTGAAAAAAAAAATATCTATTATAAAAAGACAAAAAAAAAAACTTGAGTTAACCCCCTAAACTCATGACACAAGTTATGAGACTAAGCTAACCACGTATAAAGCATTGAAAAATAATATTCAAACCACAGTAATTCAAGATAGCCTGAATTAAAACCCTAAAGGGTGTAACTTAACTGGTTAGGCCTTGAGTTTGATTTCTAGAGATCACCAGTTTGAGTCCCACAAACCTTAGGGTTACTGGAGGCTTACATGGTCGTTAACTTCAGGGCTTGTGGGATAAGTCGAGGTGCGCGCAAGCTGACCCAAACATCCACGTTAAAAAAAGATAGCCTGAATTAAATTAATTAAAACATGATTTGAGATATGAAATTGAAAACACCTGTATAAATAGTCCAAAACAATATGCAGGCACGCTCGACTTATAAGGGGCATGTCCAGGATTATGTGTGCAATGTGGACTTGCTATGCTGCAGGTCATATCAATTTTTTTTTTATTGTAAAAACAATATTCGAACCGAGAGGAAATCTTTGGTATTGTGATTGAATCTGGTTAAGCAGGTCAAACTTTAAATCTTCTAACTCTATTTTTTGCTAGTCCGTGTTTTAAATTAAATTATGTGTGAATTATCCTGACGTGACCTAGTCAACTTGGTAAGTCTGAAGACAACCTGAATAACAAATAAAAACATGGTTTGACATAAAAAAATATAATATGACATATTTTTTTAAAAAAATATTGAGATGATAACATATTGGATTGACATCAACTTTGCGACTTAACCGTTAAATCCATGACTCGTATCATGGACTCTATTGAGTTTAATAACTTTGTTGTTTTAAACTATTTTTTACTTAATTATATGTATGATTAAAAAATAGATACTTGCAAATTGAGCACTAACCAAATGTTGAAACACTTATTTGAGATTACGATAATCCTAGAGAAAGCAAACCAAAATAAATCATGAAAACCAATCCAAAACCAACAAAATATTGAAAGATAAAATTAATAAAAAAAAGTCAATAAAAGCCCAACTTTAAAGGAACAAAATTGAAAGAAAAAAAATTAAATGATAAAAAAACCTCAGGTGTACATGCCTGACTGGCCCGACATGCTTGGGTCAACTATATTCTTTTTTTTTTTAAGAGGCAAATGACATGTCAAAATCTAAGCTAAAAATATATTTAGTGAAATTTAGTGTCAATGATGACTTTCTCTCTCTTTAGTCAAAATCTAACAAGTCTCTCTCTCCTCGTCCAAATTCAGG
The DNA here is from genome assembly GCF_005239225.2 of Populus alba. Lineage (NCBI taxonomy): Eukaryota > Viridiplantae > Streptophyta > Magnoliopsida > Malpighiales > Salicaceae > Populus > Populus alba. The sequence goes on along the minus strand of NC_133285.1, from coordinate 3,919,181 downwards.
GACCGCAGAGTAAAAAAAAAAAGTCTTAGAGCAAAAGTGAATTTTAAAAAATTAAATGGACTAAAAATGTATATATCTAGTGGAAAGTTGAAGAATCAAAGTTAATTTTTTGCATCAATTTTGAAAGTACCATTTGGCTTCCTCATGTTTTTAACTTTTGTTCTTTATTTTTCAATCTACCCCATCCTTAACAAACTAGACCCAATTAGCTATCAATTTAGCCACTAAAAGCTTAAATTATAAAGAGAAATAATTTGATGATGAAAATATATAAAAAAAACCTATTGAAATCCCCAATTATTTGTGAATGCATGCACAATAAAATCTGCATAGCTATCTTTTTATGATTTATTATAACAATGATGACTTTCTCTCTCTTCAGTTAAAATCCTACAAGTCTCTCTCCTCTCCCAAATTTAGGACCGCAGAGTTAAAATAAAGGTCTTGGAGTAAAAGTGAATTTTAAAAAATTAGATGGACTAAAAATGTATATATCCAGTGGAAAGTGGAAAGTTGAAGAATCAAAGTTAACTTTTTGCAACAATTTTGAAAGTACCATTTGGTTTCATTATGTTTTTCATTTTTGATCTTTATTTGTCAATTTACCCTATCATTAACAAACTAGACCCAATTAGCTATCAATTTAGCCACTAAAAGCTTAAATTATAGAGAAAAAACGTTTGATGATGAAAATAATAATAAAAAAACCCATTGAAATCCCCAATTATTTGTGAATGCGTGCACAATAAAATCTGCACAGCTATCTCTTTTATAACAAATGGCATTGGAATTTATGTTATATTAACCAATAGAAAAGCCGAAGGACTTCGTGCTATATATGATCATGCTACCCTTTTAGTTGGGGGCTAAAATAGGAAAATAAAAGGAAATTAAAGGCTATTCCTAGTAAGGGAATATACAATTGAGTGATATGGATATCTTGTGAATTTGTTTCCTTTTTTATTCAGATTATGTGAATTTGATGGCAATAGGATCTCCTAAACATGTTGAATGTTTATCTACAATGTATAGAAATGTACTTTTGGGAGGAAAATCACAGCGTAAAAAATCCTATCAAAAGAACACAGAGAGAATCCAAATTTTTTTTTCTTTTTTCTTGATGGGTATATAAAAGCTTAGTCATCGGTGTGAACCCCATCAGAGGGCCATAGAGATATGATGGGAACATTTCTTCCTACCACCTCCACCACATACGAGAAAGACGTAGGAGAAAAAAACAAAGAAAATAGTAGCAGCTAGCAAGAGATAATAGAGAGAGAGAGAGAGAGAGAGAGAGGAAAAGGACGGGAGTGCCCTCAATTCTATAGTTTTGTATTTTGGAAACCATCCCATGCACCTCTAAGCGGGAATCTCCTGGGAAATCGATTCTGTCATCTTCCTTGCCCACTCGATCTCCACATTTAAATACTGGGGCGTGGTTTTGGGCTACCTTGCTCCTCGCAGCAAAACAAAAAATAAACATCATGTCCTCTCATCAATATTACTCCTCTATCCATCTCTTCTCTACGGTAATACCAAGCACACCAAGATCTTCCTTTTCCTCCTCTAACAATACTATCCATCCCCTTCCTCCTCCATCAGGTGAGTGGTTTGCCTAATTAATTTCCTAAATGGTCACCTCTTCTTATTCCTTCTGAGTCTCAACGAAACCACACCAGCCACACGCCAACTTTGTACTTTTGGTGTTTTGTTTTTTCTTTTTTCTGCTTAAACTCCATGCATGCGTTTAATTTTGTCGGGTTAATGATGATGATCCCTTGTGAAGTTTGTCTAGAATCCTGCTGTTAATCAAGGAAAGTGATCATTAGCATTACCTTTACCATTTCAAGATTGATCAAATTTCATGCTTTTCTTTGATTTAATCGTGAGAACCACACCAGCAATATATACACTTCTTTTCTTTCTGATCATCTTGGATGGTTTTTGGGTTTAGAAACGCCAAAATGCAAATATTAATTGCCCCGGGCTAGCTGTAAAAACTGTGTCAAATTTCAGTACTGGTTACCATTTTAAATATCTTTCTTAATTTTTCTGAATCCATTCGTACTAATTTCTCTCTCTCTCTATATATATATATATTGTTTTCTTGCTTTCATAAGCAGAGTGTGTGTCTATATATATATATATATATATATATATATAAAAGAATCTATCTGAATTACTTCTACTTAGTGGCAACATCATATATTCCTACCCAAAAGTGCTATAGTATTTAATTTCTTTTCCTAAGGAATTCCACTAAAATCTAGTACATCGATAATAATATTTAATTTACAAATAAGTAACCAGGTACTAATTATATATTACGACTAAGGGAGGTAGTTATTTGAGGTAACCACTATGGCGTCCTTTCAACAGGTGTTTGGCTGTATGGGGCTAGAGGCAAGCAAGATAACTTTCATGCTACTCAAGATGCAGTGCTATATCCAAACCTCGCACTCAAGGTACGCTACAATCTCTAATAAATTATTATTTAATAGCATTTAATATGAAAGATTATTCCAAAAGTTAGTGAAATTCAAATGTTAAATCATTTAAGTTATTGGAGATATATCAATCTCTAATAAATTATTATTTAATAGCATTTAATATAAAAGATCATTCCAAAAGTTAGTGAAATTCAAATGTTAAATCATTTAAGTTATTGGAGATATATATAATTATATATATATAACTGCTGTACAGGATATGCAGACTTGTTTCATCAACAAAATGGTCTGCCATTGATAAACTGGCCTCATCACGATGTTGTGGAGGATGACACAGAAGAAGATGCTGCTAAGGTGATATGAAAGTAGTAGTTTTTTTTTTTTTTTTTGTTATAATACTATTTTATGCACTAAAAAAATAAAAAACTCAATATGAGATTCCTTTCATTTGTTTTTATTGTTGAAAAAAAAAGGTCTCTGTAGCTAAGGAAATAGACGAGCATGTCAAAACTATTAAAGCAATGCTGGAAATGATGGAGGATGGAGAGATAAGCATCTCAGCTTATGACACCGCATGGGTTGCTCTTGTGGAAGACATTAACGGGAGTGGTCTTCCTCAATTCCCATCTAGCCTTCAGTGGATTGCAAACAATCAGCTTCCAGATGGCTCATGGGGTGATGCTGAAATATTTTTGGCGCATGATAGGTTGATCAATACGCTAGCATGTGTTGTCGCATTGAAATCATGGAATTTACACCAAGAAAAATGTGAAAAAGGTTAGTACCGTCCATAAATTGCTATGTTCCAGGGTAGCATGCAGGATCGATTTTCTCCACCCGAGTGTATTCATGATAAGCTAACATGGCACCCGCTTCATCATTATATCAGGTATGTTATTTTTTAGAGACAACTTATGCAAGCTTGAAGATGAAAACGCTGAGCACATGCCCATTGGATTTGAAGTTGCTTTCCCTTCACTTCTCGAGATAGCTAAAAAATTAGACATCGAAGTTCCTTATGATTCTCCTGTCCTGCAAGAGATTTATGCCAGTAGAAATTTAAAGCTGACAAGGTTGTTTCATTACACAAACTTCACTCATAATTGTGTTTCCTAGCTTTCCTGTATATTATATGATAATTGAACTAAAGCGGTCACATCTTTTTACTATTTTGCAAAGTACACAGGAACCTGGTTATCATTACATGTATGTAATGCAATTATTGTGTGTGTGTGTGTGTGTGTGGATAGGATACCCAAGGACATAATGCACAATGTGCCCACAACACTACTCCATAGCTTAGAAGGAATGCCAGGCCTGGAATGGAAAAAGCTTCTAAAATTACAGAGTCAAGATGGGTCATTCTTGTTCTCCCCGTCCTCCACTGCCTTCGCACTCAGTCAAACTAAAGATAAAAACTGCATGGAATATTTAAATAAGGCGGTCCAAAGATTCGAAGGGGGAGGTAAAGTGCTTTAATTATTCCCGTTCTTGACTAGAAATCATTTACTTTGAGGATCTCATGCTTAATTCTATCTGTTTAACCATTTTTTTTAGTTCCCAATGTCTACCCGGTTGACTTATTTGAGCACATATGGGCCGTGGATCGTTTGCAGCGCTTGGGAATATCAAGATATTTCGAATCCCAGATCGACGAATGTGTCAGTTATATTCATAGGTATTTTTCTTTTTTCTACTTAGAGAAATGCACGAAATGTGTAAGAAAACCATTTACTTTTCTAAAATGGTATTTAAAATCACTTCAGATATTGGACCGAAGATGGCATTTGCTGGGCAAGAAACTCTGAGGTCCATGATATTGATGACACAGCCATGGGATTCAGGGTACTAAGATTAAATGGGCACCATGTTTCTGCTGGTAAATCTATTCACGACAAACAAAAATTAAAACAGTAAAGAAACTTTTCCAATTACTGTTATATTTATTAATCCTGGCGTTTTCTTTTATATCTGATAGACGTGTTCAAGCATTTTGAGAAAGGCGGTGAATTTTTCTGCTTTGCGGGGCAGTCAACAGCGGCAGTAACAGGAATGCTCAACCTGTATAGAGCTTCTCAGCTGCTGTTTCCGGGAGAGAAGATCCTTGAGAAGGCCAAGGAATTCTCATTCAAATTCCTAAGAGAAAAACAAGCTGCTAATGAACTTCTAGATAAATGGCTTATAACGAAGGACTTACCTGGCGAGGTATCGTCTAAAACTTGATATTTGATGTACTCTTTGAGCCAATTTTATCAATCTTGCAGCACAAGCAAGTGAAAATGGTATAGAGTACTACTTTATTTTATGCTTAAGAGCACCTTGCTCACCATGGTTATTAAACCCATGGTTTATTGGCTTTCTTGGGTTTCTTTTTAAATTAATTATTTTAAAAGTTGATTAAAAAAAATCAAGTTAATCTATTTAAATCCAATTAAATTTGAATGAGTTAATTTTATTTTTTTTAAAAATTATGTATATATATATATAATAATAATAATAATAATAGTTTATTTAAAAAAAAACTTTTATCTAAAATATTTTGTTTATTTTCTTAAAAAAATTAAATAATATAGTTTTGAAATAAATCCGAGTCGACTTTTAGCAAACTCATGTCTAAGGATAAGGGTGGATTTACTGTGCTGCTCACGTGGCAATTTCAAGTGTCCCTTTCGTTCTACACTGTAATTAATCTTACGGGCCTTAAATTTATTTATAATATATAGGTGGGATTTGCATTGGAAATTCCATGGCATGCGAGCTTGCCTCGCGTGGAGTCGAGATTCTACATAGAACAGTATGGTGGTGAAGATGACGTCTGGATTGGGAAGACCCTTTACAGGTTACACACCCAAGTTGTTAATTTGCTTATGTTCCTATTTTTTAATCGCTTTCTTAATTACAGGCCAGCACTCATACACACACAATGTCTGCTTTATTTATAAGTAGTGTAGTATATGCTTCTTCTTTTTTGTTGCCATAATATTATACGTTTTGGATCGAAGACAAAGAGAACATATACGTATATAGTAGTAGCCACCAGCAATCAACGTGACTGTGTTGAATCTTCCAAAGTTAATTCATAAGTAGTTCTTCGTCTCTTGATACTAGCAAATAAGTTTTTTTTTTCAATTAAATTAAGAACACATCATAATTGTATGGGTGAAAAAGGCTGCAGATGTGAGTCCTAAATTAACAAATTTTATTTTTATGAAAATAATGATAATCAATTTTATTTTATTACATAGGAGATTTACAAAACTTTAAATAGGTCAAACCCAACATTAACTAAAAAAAATACCAAGATTACAAAGGAAGGAAGTATAAAATTTAAAAATAACAAAAAAATCACAAAAAATAGTGAGACTTGTGATATCTAAAGATCATATGGTCTTTGTAGCAATGCATTGGATATTACAGGGAAAACAACCTTTATATTCTCCTATAAAAATTTAAGTGCGATCCAATAATCAAATCAAAAGTTATAACATTTTGATTTATTATTTTGATCTAGCACAACCAAATCTCATCTTGAATCTAGATTTATCCCACTGGTCTTAGGTCATCCATATAATTTGTCTAGTGCAGATTTTTATTTAGTTAGCGTAGACCCATACATGACTACTCAAAATCATTCATTATCTATTCCTCCTCCTAATAAAAGGTCAAGTATTGGACATTGAAGATATCATAATTCTTCAGGTGACGGGGAAGATAAATCCTATAAGCATAATCATTTATCTTCATTATCTATGTCCTGCCCATTAAACTAATCGCAACCAACTCTATTCACATATGTTAAGGCACATCCTGTAGTAAAAAATATGTTCAATCCCATTCAATTATTAGTCTATGAATTCTTTTACATGTAAAGTCCCTGAAAACTCAAGAATTTTGATACAAAATTCAAAATCCTTAAATATATTCTTTTCTCGCTCAAGGGATTATCTTATCTGTATCTACCTTAGATTCTCAGTATTAGTTAGGGACCTATTATCAAAGACAACAATTAAACAAATAACATAAAATAATTGTATGGGTAAAAAAGGCTCTAGACGTGAGCCCCAAATTTACAAATTTTATTTTTCTGAAAATAATTATAATCAAGTCTTTCTTTTTAAGAGGTGTACAAAACCTTAACTAGGTTAGAAAGTAGAAAAAATAATCCAAAATTACAAAGAAAAAAAGCATGAAATTCGTCCAAAAAGTTGATTTTGCAACTATTTGAAAAAAAAATTCAAAAAGTATATATAAAGATAATAAATAGCTTTGAAATATTCCAAAACGCATTATAAAATCCGTCAACAAAAAGTTGTAGGCGTGGTTACTTGGATTTGGCATGCTCTTCATTTTAACTATAAAATTAGAATATATAATTGTTGGTACAAGATAATTGCCATTGTCCAATTATGAGGCTCTTTTTAACGCAGAATGCCATACGTAAACAACAATGAGTATCTCCAGCTGGCAAGACTAGACTACAACAACTGCCAAGCATTACATCGCATTGAATGGGCCAATTTTCAAAAGTAAGTGTCCAAGACAGCACCCAATCTTCAATTATAATGCAACCCCTTGAAGAGTTGATTAGCATTTATTCTAAAAATAATATTGATTTGCAGGTGGTATGAAGAATGCAATCTACGAGATTTTGGGATAAGCAGAAAAACCCTCCTCTACTCTTATTTTGTGGCAGCAGCCAGTGTATTTGAGCCGGAAAGGTCCAATGAGCGACTTGCATGGGCTAAGACTGCGATCTTGCTCGAGATGATCCACTCTTATTTCCACGAGGATAGTGACAGTTCCGGTGCTCGGAGGAGAACTTTCGTGCATGAATTCAGCACCGGTATTAGCATTAATGGAAGGTAAATTTACTGATCCATAAATAATTAACATTCTTCACTGTCTTAAGCTTAATTATCATCAGTTAAGCTTAATTACATTGCATTATTTCACCTCTTGTTGCAGACAAAGATGAAGAAAACAAATCACATATAATAATAGCACCGAGGAGAATTTCAAAGTGCTTGAACTTTTGTCACAACATTGACCAGAAAACAAGAGGCCGGCCGTCCACTCTTATCTGTCTCATCAAATTACTGTACCATATGCCTTTCTTCAAACAGATTAATAAATAATATCATTTTTATTCTCATTTTCTTATGTATTTACTAAATTATTAAACTATATTTGCACAAAATTATCTTGACTTTGATTGAGCAAACACGTGAGCACTTGCTAGTTTCGAATATAATGTCAATGTGCCTTTCTTTTGATAAAATAATAACAATTTGCTTAAGGTTCAAGGAAAGGAAACTGATTATTTATGTGTGATTCTTGTGTGTCGCAGGAGGACGGGTACAAAGAAGACAAGGAAGGAACTCGTTAAGATGCTGCTTGGAACCCTAAATCAGCTCTCTTTTGGCGCATTGGAGGTTCATGGTCGAGACATTAGCCACAGTTTGCGTCATGCTGTGAGTTGCTAACTGAATATAATATGAGCAAAATGAACATTAAAAATATGTTACTCTATTCCAGTATGCCTAAATATAGACTAGTGCAAGTTCCAATGTTCTAATTCAAGTGTGTTTTCTTTTCCCTAACAAATATATGTAGTGGGAAAGGTGGCTCTTGAGCTGGGAATTGGAAGGAGATAGACGCCGAGGGGAAGCAGAACTGCTGGTGCAAACAATAAACCTGACAGCTGGCTATTTGGTCTCCGAGGAGCTCTTGGCCCATCATCCTCAATATGAACAGCTCGCCGACCTGGCAAACAGAATATGCTATCAACTTGGTTATTACCAGAAGAACAAGGTTAGTGAAAGAGACCAGCTAGAGCACCCTTACTAATGTCACTTAGGGATTCGTATTGGTCATTCGGGCAATCGTCCCTTGCAAACCTTGCTACTGCCATGTACACCGTACGAGGTTATCAAAGAGCAGTTAGAATGGTTAAACTGATATAACTTGGGTGCGGTTTCTCACAAAAAGAGTGCTGTGGGGGTGGGGTCTGCATCTCCGATAATACCAACTGGACGCAAATAAGCTTCACAATTTTCTTATACAATTATACATACCATCCTCTTTCTTGTTTGATGAATTTTATATTTCTTCTTAAAATAATCATCCAGCAATTGTTTTTCTTCTACGATTTCTTAGGTGCATGGCAACGGAAGCTACAGCACTATCACCGGTAGCACTGACAGAATCACAACCCCGCAAATAGAATCTGACATGCAAGAACTTATGCAGTTAGTGATCCAAAAGACCTCGGATGGAATAGATACTAAAATCAAGCAAACATTCCTTCAAGTAGCCAAGAGTTTTTACTACACCGCATTCTGTGATCCTGGGACTATCAACTACCATATAGCTAAAGTGCTTTTTGAGACAGTGGCTTAGTCTTTATGTGTATTTATTTATATTATAGCCATTTCATCAGTGCTTTCTTGTAAACGAAAACCACAAATGAATAAAATCATTCAATTTCACAGTAAAGATAGGTATATGGTATGCTACACGTAATCCAAGATTTTTTTCTTTGGTGTTAGTAAACATGTTTTTTTTGTTTAATCTCGGGCTACATGCTGAGCATCAGAAGTGACCAGCAGGTTGATTGAATGGTTCAGACATCCAGGTCTGGATCAAAATGAACCATATGGGACTCGATTAGGTTTTTGATAAATTCTGTCATGCTTCCATGGATTAAAAATGTACGACTTTGGTCGTATTACTCAAGATTTCTTGAACAATATCAATCCCCGAATTCTCAAAAACTTTTGAAAATGCCCTCCACCACAATATAGTAATGATAGCCAGCGGAAAACCAACTTTTTTAGGAATTAATCTCAAATTTTTAGAAATCATCTCAAATTCTTTTTAGGGATTAATCTCTTCAACAGTCTTCCCTGATTATATGGATATCCAAAGTGTGCTTTGTGATAGATATTTGTAAACTCTCTCTTAGTGTTCACCCTATCAAACCCAACCCAGACAGAAAGTCTACGTACAGACATGTGAAAAGCTAGTGATAGATATGTCTCATCCAAAATCATATATAGGACATAAGACACTTGCACTTGTCCAACCAACTACATATTTGTAGGAATAAATTAGATAATCGACATAAATATATGGTAAGCCACATTAATTGAGCTGATACATAAAGAACGTGGCCCTCTTTCGAAAACTTGTTGCAAGGCAGATTGGTTACTTGAATGTATTCAGTGAAATGGCTGAAACACAGAACATGTTACAAAGTGAGCTGTGTTTGAAACAAAAGTGGAGATACCTAAAATCCCTTATCAAGATATTTGGTGTCTCATTGACAAGAAAGTAGACAGGAAATCTCACCCTCTATCTCTTATAAATTTTAAATAATTATTTTAACTTAAAAAATTAAACTATTAAATAAAATTCAAAATATAATTTATTTTATTTTCTAATATATTTAATTTTTATTAAATAAAATAAAATGATAAAATTTGAATCTTTGACTGTTTAATAAATAAAGTTTTGATAATTTATTAAAAAATTATTTCAAACTAAAAACTTAAACTTATTCTTCTAATCATGTTTTATATTTCATGTAAATTTCAATACCTTCATAAAGAATCCGACTTTAATCGGCAACATCGAATGTTGGTGACATGAGATAGTTTTATCAAGTAACTTAGCAAGTGAGAGAGAGAGAGAGAGAGAGAGAGAGAGAGAGAGAGAGAGAGATCGTGGGTTTGCCCTAACTTAGCAAGTGGGTGTGTTGGTAAATTAACCGCATTAATTTGTTATGAAGATAATTGTGTTCTCCACTTTTTCGATGAGGTTAGTGCTGCAGAAGTTTCTTCCAAAATGTACAGTGACAGAATGGCAGACAATGTGACATGAGACCGTGTTTTCAAAGTTGATTCTCTTTTTCGGTCAAAATGCGTAGTGACAGAAGAAAGTTTTGATTTGTGATCGAAATTTGTGACCGTGTGCACTTCGACGTGGGTTTTTTTTTTTTTTTCAATGTATGATCAAGTGTTAAAGTCACAAATCAAGTTGTCACAATTTCGGTTTAAATTTAGTTTGTGAATTGCTTTTCTTTGTGATTGATATGTGACAGAATTAAGAATGATGATGGTGTTATCACCAAAAATAAAAATAAATGATGGTAGCAACAATTATTTGAGAATTATAGATGATGATTTATCAATAATTTCAGTAGGAAAATTAATTATATTAAAAAAATCATTATTAATCATCAATTTTTTTTTATTTATAAAGATTAATTATTTTAGGTTAAACAAAATTAAATCAATTTTTAAAAAAATTATTTGTAACCTATTTGTGACCACGAGCTCCCTTTAAAAATTCAATTTTTTAAATTCCCTCCAACTTTTAATTTATTTTTCTATGGCAAAGTTTTTATAAAATAATATTTTTGTGATTAATTTTGAATTTTTCTATTAAAAAAATTCATAATTTTTTTTTAGAGTGTTTATACAAGTCTCGAGAAGCCTTCGAAAGAAATAATTTTTTAAAATTTCATCAAATTCCACGTGGATGGTTTATTTAAGAGACATGGAAGAGGCTTAATATATCATACATGTCTCATTAATACCTGAAATTATTAACATATCCCATCAAACAAATCTTATTCAAATAGTACCCAATATGAACCGAGGACTGTACATGCTCCGAAGCAAGTAATGGGTTACATGAGGTTGGAAATGGATCAATCATGGCCATGGCAGATGGTAAAGAAAAGTTTTTTCTTTCATTTTTTTTTTATAAATAAAAGATATGTTGATCAAAAAGAAAAGGGAAACATAAGATTTATAAAATTTCATTAAAAAAGAAAAGGCTTTAAAACATGAGACCCATCATTGTAAAAGCAAAAGGCATATTGTTTGGACCCGTTTGGGTAAAGCCCTTCAAATCACCATCACTGATTTCTGAAAAATTCTTTTGGATAAGAACAATGGCACGTGAAGCTTCTCTTCATGCCTGTTTCTTTGTCGTGCAAGCCGGGAACATGCAAGGGACAGAGGTCCCATCAGTGCATATGCAATGGAATTTGAACTTTAAGGTATGATTTGATATCTACATGACCTATTATTGTTAAAATTTCTAGTTTTCTCTAAAATCATATAATTTTATGACTTTATATATATATATATATATATATATATATATATATAAAGTTAAAAACTTGACATCGACCAAATTCGATAAAAATTAGTTCAAATTTTAAAAATCAGTAAAATTAAATTGATTTTATAAATTTAACAAAAATTAAAAAATTAATTGTTTCTCATTCGAGTTCCCCAACACTCCACTCCACAATCTATAATTAAAAGTTTAATTTTACATTTTATTATTAATGACTTAAAGTTTAATTTAAAATTAAATTTTTAATTTAAATCATATAAAATATTACCACAATAAAAACAAGTTGATTTAATCAGGTTTTTAGTAGCTTATTTAACCCCACTCAACTTAATTCAATCAGGAATTTAACCATATACATTTATGTTCTCTTCTTTTTTAACTTGTTCAACTCTCTACATTATAAATCCTTGTTGATGCATATATTAATTCATGAACAAATTATTTTTTTTAAATTTGTTAATTTTTTAGTTAATGAAATTTATGGACATAATTGCATTGTATATATTTTTAAGTTATTTAAATCATATATGAATTTTTATTTGAATTATATATTTGAAGGTATTTTAATATTTATATTGCTTATTTCACTTTTATTTTAACTGTATTATTTTATTATTTACTACTAGATTAAAATTATTCAAATATATAATTAGTTAAAATATTTTTCTTATAGTTTTATATTCTATATAATCAGAGTTTATATTCTGTTAAAAAAATATTTTTACAGACTACTGTCGGATTCAGGAGCAGATTCAGGTGAGAGGGACCTCTGTGTGGAGTTCTCAGGACTTCAAGAGGTGATTCAAAAAGCAGCCCATAGCCAAGCATAGCCTTAAACGTCACAGAATAGTTTGGTTTGCTGAGATTGATATGGTACCCTACTTTCAGTTGATTAAGGATGTAATGGACTGAAGTACTCTAGAGTATGGTCGAATACGTGGCCCTCCCCGCTGTTTTGCTGCATCGATCCTCCTAGAAATCCTATATGCAATAATCGCAAGCCCATTCAGGCATTCTGCGCAATGGCTTTGGTTGTCACTAGAAAATGAGCCTGCTACGGGAATCAGTCTTCACCAGACATTCACAGAAGTGTGTGCCAATCACCTGCTGAGATAGATCACCCCACATTTGTTTTTTAAAAAAACAAGTTCATGAAAAAGAAGAGGCGAATCGAAAAGTGCCTTGCTCCCTCCTCATGGAGCCTGGATGGAAAGTTGGCATTCTCAATGCTTCTGAAAGAAGAAACATAGCATACGGCAAAACAAGTAATAAATTCATAATCCAAGAGAAGAGCTTGGTCTGTCAGAAGCACGTCCCTTCCCTTCTTCATGCAGTCATGTTGAACAGATAAAAGATACAAGACACTGCTCTCCTTTATAAGACAAAAGCTCTACAATGGACCCACAGACTCGGGCATCATTTTCATTCCAAGAGTCAAAACCATCACCTTCAACTTCATTTATCAACAAAATGCAGATTTAATCGTATTCCAATTCACCAGGAGTAACTGGCCGCTTGGGGGGGATAGTGGATTTCTTTTCGACGTCTCTAGATAAAGCTTTCCTTGTATCTGAAAACATAACACAGCATTGTTGGTGGTGAGAAGCAACGTAAGCTCAATGGAAGGTGTTTGGGGATGTTTAAGCCAGATATGGAACACTTACCTAATCCATCTTCCTCCCCTGAATAATAGCGCAGCACCCTTCTATAGATTACATACCCGGGCTGAGAGACAAAGGCAGAAGAATAAGAATCGTTTTGTCTCATTGAAAATATAATTCCATGGTCATATCTAAATGCATTATATAACCTCATAAAAGGAAAGCCCATCTGCATGTTACATGCAAGAACGGACCTTATCAAAGTGTAAACCCAGAGAACAGCAATAAGAGCAGGTCAAGTTGGATGTGAACTTCATAACAGGCAGGGGGTCTGCCTGCATAACACTGTAAATGAAGAATATAGACCTTGTCAAAGTAGAAAACCCAGATAATCTCTGAAAGGAGCGGGGCAAGGTTGATGTACAAATTAACTAAAAGAAAGTCGGCAATAGCCTAGAATAAAACAAAAGAGTTATACAATATCTGTTCCACAACATTAAAGTAGAAAGATTATCCTTCCAATAATTCACAAGCTCCAGCACATTGCTGATATCTACTCCTGTTTTCTTTCTTTTTTCTTTTTCTTTTTTTGGTTCCACATTCATTTTCAAGTACTGAAAGATAAAACTGGCAGGCTGCAGGTGGAAGTTTCAATTTTTCTTTTCTTTTAATTGGGATCATTACTTTCATTGTGTATTCTGAATTTGGCCCACGGTCTAAAGAAGAGCAGTCCTAGTTACTCTACTAAAGAGCATATCAAGACTCAATCACCACAAGGTTCTAATTCCCCGTTACACACTAATCATTTCTCAACTTGTAGAATAGAGCTTCTTTCATTCAGAAAATAGTATGACTGTCCCTCACAGTTTGCTATTAAAAATATGAACTTAACAGCTAATAAATTCTCTGATTAATCTACATGGGGGATCTGAAGCAAAGAAGCAGCAAGTAACCCTTTCTAAATTCCTTTCTAGCTGCCACTAAACAAAAACTTTATGAAGAATTTCCAGAGGATTTCTAATATAAAGCACGTGGCCAAATTCAATTAATACCCTAGCCAGCAAAAAATAATTTATGTCATAGAAGAAGAGAGAAGTTAGACATCTATGCATGGGGTTGGGAGACAAGCACAAATTGATTGATTTTCCAGAATTATCCATTCTAAAAATGACACTCTGCAAACAGATTATCCAAAAGCAATCTTCGTAAGGCATCTAAGCACCTTACAACCCCTAGTTCTTTGGAAGGAACCCACCAGACCAGAAGCTCAACAGCCAGTTTGTAAGGAAACATAGGACAGAAATAAAAGAAATCAAATTTAAGAGCCAGTAGCCAAAAGTAGCAATGCTCTTTCTTGTTATGATTGAATCGTCCAGAATGGCTGACTTTCTAAATGAAAACACGAGCTTCGAGTCTCTATAGATTAAATTTGAATCATGTTTGTTAACGAGATCAAGTTTTGAGGTTAAGTTCAATTACTTTCACTGAAGACTCTTTCATGCTTCAAAAAAGCATGCATATTCATTACAAACTCAGAATGATCAAGCAGCAAGAAATGTCTAGATACCAAAAAGAATTCAAAGAACCATTACCTTCTCATACATCTTTATGGCTGGTGTATTTGATGCTCTCACAAAGAGATCTACAAAATAAGCCTTATCACTGCAGAAAGGTTTCTCAAATTAGAAAGAAGCAGGGAGACTTATTTTTAAGCAATAACTCGCCGAAAGACAACATGCAATTCGAAAAAATGCAGATGTAACCAAACAAACACAATTTCAATCAATTGCATCCAAATTATACGGCATTGCACAGTTGACTAACAGCCAGGCCAACGATGAGAGGAGAAGAAATGGATCGTTTAGAAGATCTGTTTATGTCAAGCTGCTGGTCAACTTGAACTGAATGATATTTAGCGATGAAGAAATAACATTTCGGCATATTTTTAAAAAAATCATAATTTAAAGAACCTCGTAATGCTGCAATGTCTTGTTGAAAGAAGAAAAACTAAAAGTAACCAAAAACCATGAGCTAAAACTAAACTCGAACCAACCTCTCTCCAAGCATTTAAAGTCCCATTCTACAGTTCCGTAGAGTGATACAAATCTCTTGATAAATTCCAAAACAAAAGAAAGTTTCCATGATAAATTTCTGAAAAATCAAACCAAATTCCTACCTTCAGCGAAAATAGCAGCTAAGCTAAAATAAAACACAAAATAACATAACTGTAAGTGATGTAAGGTTAATCTTATATCTTGTCGTTGATATCTTCCAATAGATTCATAAGTGTCTTAGCCAACTGCTGCCTGCGGTATTCTGTAGCCACAGCTGTCACATGACCATGCCACGACTCGCCTTGTCCTTCTACTTTCCCCATTACTGCAACAACCAATTCAAATGCAATTCACAGGATTTAAAAAAAAAAAAAATATAATAGTAGGAAGGAAAGGCTTACTGTAGCCCATGATTTTGTTTCCAGGGCCTTCAGCAACATGGAAATAATCGGGACATCTTGCCAAATAAGTCATGTAAAATGACATATTGAACTGAATAAGTTTTATATATATTCGTTTCTCTTCCCATTTGATAGTTTGTATTCTGTTACAAGAGACGACTTCTTGCACAGTAATAACAGATTTTAAATCGTAACAGTATATATAACCGAATTGAAACACAAGAAAGAAGTGACTTTCAAGTGTTGCTCGCAACAAGGTTCCTTACAGTTTCAGTGAGATGGTCGACATTGACGGAGGCGAAGCCGAGAAGATCGTTGCAGCTGAATCATCGAATTGTCGTCATCTTTCTTCTTCGCTCGTTGTTTCTTGGATGTGGCCGGCAAATTCCAAAATGGGCCAGGATTGGATTTACCTCTTTTGCAATTTTCTCTGGGCCGTAATAATACCCCCACTAAAACAAAGAAGTCGCTCTCTCTCTCTCTCTCTCTCTCTCTATCTTTCAAGTACTAGCCAGCTTGCCTACGCGGCCACGAGAAAAGAAAAGTTCGAAACCTCACACGGGGGGATGGAAAAGTTGGAAAGCTTCCCAAGATGGTGGGCCAAAGTTGAACACGGGTAAATCCTGGCCCTGCTGGAGCTGGTGGGTTAATTCGAGATGCTCCCCGCAGATTCATGATGGGTTTGGCAGCTGGTATTGGTTGCTGCAATGCCTTGAAAGCTGAACTGTGGCCGTGAAGATAGGTCCGGAAATGGCGTGCAACATGGGGGTCAGGTGGCTCTTGCTAGTGTTTGATGCATGGGTGGTGCATCTATCATTGTTTTTTAAATCACAAGGAGGCTGGTTCTTTGTTGGTGAAACAAAGCAAGAAACTTATTGTCACTGATGGGAATTGGACTATCTTAAGGTTAGTCATGTTTATAAGCAAATTTTAGTAGAGATAACCTAGCAAATTTTGGGGCAACGCTAGACAATGATACACTTTAATTTTATTTTTTTTGGCAGACTCCTTTCATAATGGAGTATTTGTATAGGAATATGTGGGGTATTGGGTTGCTGAGATTGTGTAATTTTCCTCTGTTTCTGGGCCTTTGGCCCCTCGTATACAAGGAAAAAAAAAAGCAAAAGATACAAAAAAGAATAATATATATTTGTTTCAAATTGTTATTATCTAGAGATCTATTAGACCTTGCCATTACAATACCCATTTGGAATGAAGAAGCCCACACGATTCACTCATAAGAAATGTTTATCAATACAGTGGCCACCAGATAATAACATGGTTGATAGGATTCACCAGATAATACGTTAATGCCTCAGATCATGAACTTCCTTTTTAACTTGTTGATCATCAACACTCTTTTGACATATCAATGCACATGGTGTAAGATTCTCTAATCTTGATGCCAAATTCTGATTGATTTATCACCATCAAGGCCAGCAGAAGCTATCTTGTTCTCTGTAGGGTGGCATGTTACAGAAATGGCAGTATCAGTATGGCCTTCTAGTTTCTGAACCATGGTTTTTTGCTGGAGATCCCACAAGTAAACACACTTGTCTTCAGACCCACTCACGATGTATTTCCCATTTGTCACAGAGAATGTCGAGGTTATGCAGTATACTTTGTTGGTGTGACCAGAGTAAATCTTCAAGAACTTCCCCGTCGAGTAATTCCAAAGTTTCTGGCGACAGAAAATTGAAATTAAGCAAGCATGAAAACAACAAACAATTCTCTTGGATTCTGAAGATTACTGTCCCAGTTTGCATTGCTACACATCTAACATCCAGAATGCAGAAGGGAACTCAAATTTAAATCTTATTATGCATGCTCTCGTGCTCAATATTTGGAATCTACCAAAACAAAAACTCTACCAGGTGACAGAACCATAATGCTCAAAACAGTTAAAGCAAACGGAAACTAGGAATAAAAGCATACATTTTCAGGGAGTAGAAACACACAAAACCAAATCCTAATTACAAAGCTCCACAAATCCTGAGCATTTAACAGCAAAAACAGTGAGTAAAAATGCACAATAATATCTACCCAAAATCACAAACCTACCAACCCCTAAAACCCAAGATTGCTTTCACTTCTAGCATCATTAAAAACGTTTATCAGTTCAAGAATCATAATATAATCTTGAATTATTGTAGGATATGGAACTTAACCAAACCAACAAGGTGAAAACTTACAAGAGTGCTATCAAGAGTGGCAACGAGAATGAACTTTCCATTAGGCGAGAATTTAACAAAGGACACAGCAGGGTTCTTATCATCAATGAGAGTCTTCAAACAAGTACCAGAAGAAGCCTCCCAAATCTTACAAGAACCATCATGACTCCCCGAGACGATCAATGAACCATCTCTATTAAAATGCACTGATGTTACCGGCATAGAATGAGCTCTAATGACCCTAACGCATTTCCCTGTCTTCACCTCCCAAATTCGAATCGTTTCATCAAAAGAACCCGAGACGATTAAGTTCGACTGAGGATTAAAATTCACACAGAACACGAAATCAGAGTGGCCCTTGAGGATCTTAAGGCAATCGAAGGGGGTGCGTGCGTCCCAGATGCGGAGAGTGCGGTCATCAGAGGCGGAGCAGATATAGTGAGAGTCAGAGGACCAGGCGAGGTCCGATACGCCCTCGGAGTGCCCTATGAGGCGGTGGACAAGGGAGAAGTCGGGAGAGGACCAGAGAATTAGGGTTTTGTCCAAGGAGGCTGAGGCCAGGAGCGTTCCATCGTTTGAAAATTTTACGCAGGAGACTGCTCGCTCGTGGCCCCTCAGGGTTCGTATGTGCCTGTAAGGTTTGTAAGGTTGTGTCTGTTGCGATCCACTGCTGGCCATCACCAAATCCCAAGTGAAAGTTCCGATGGAAGATGCGGAAGCAGCTACTTGCTTGCTTATATAGCGGAGGGGATTGCTTTCTTAACCCATGGGACAAGTGTTTGAGGGATCATTGGGCCTTGGCCCAAGGTAGGTTGGCGTCTGCCGGTTTTTTGCCCTTTAAGAAAACAACGGGCCTGAAAACCTTCAGGACTACATCCATTAACACTCTTCAATACTCTCTTGCAAGCTGCAACATCCATTAAATTTTCTAGAAGTGAAAATCATATATAAGATTAATGCCAAATATTAATTTATCGACTGGTAAGGTATCAGGGAAAGCTTCTCTCTTTCAAGATACGGGACAAGCTGCAGTGCGCACTTTGTTAAGATGAGCTTTAATATCTAGAATCAAAGCAAGGTGTTTGAAGCAATGTTGAGTGGGAGGACGAAAGACGGCAAACACAAAGGACACTTCCATGGATGGAAATGATGGGAAAAGACGGGAAGAGATCTCTTCAATCAATATTCCCCGATGCAAGGGACGTCATAAATTTATCATAGATAATTAATAAGAAAGATGTCATCCAGTACCATGAATACAAACTTTACAGGGAGGTAAAAGCGTCCACAATTCAGGGGAAAAGATAAAAAAAAAAAAAAAAAAAAAAATCCCCAAAGGCTTTCAACAGTCATCTCAGTAAACACGGGCAGACCCCAACTCAATTGTCTGTCCGGGCAAATATCGGCAGCGTTTAAAATCCATGGGCATCTGACTCTGAGGGAGGCATGAAAGTGATGGCATATGTGCAATCAAGTCCATTGCCCACGAGTACATTCAACAATGGTTCTAGTCAGCTTGCTCTCAATAAGAACCTCCTGCATAAATCTAGGCAGCATAAGAACACACTGTCAGATCAGAAACATGTTTTGGAAATGCACAAAAAAATGGGAAAGATGCGGTGTCATTGCTGGTACAACTCCAGTACCATGATCCATAACCGTCCACCGCAGTAGTTAGAAAAATTAATCATTAACTTTATGAAGATAAGACAACAAATCAACTAGATGCCATGCTCAAACCAGCTTGCACCTAACAAGTCCCTAGATGATTTTAAGAACACGCCCTGCAGTGATCTGGTGCATTTATGAGAATTTAATAAATTCTTCTTTATGCTAATAGAAAGTTAATGAAAGAAGCATACATCTAAAGCAGCATCATTTTAATTTTAAAAACTTGGTTACATGACAAATTCCACATCCAATTAGTATGCAATTGATAGTACCCAGTATTACATGATTTCAATAATAAAGACAAAAAGCGTCATGAATGGCAGCTTCCTGACATGTGATTCCAGTTCTTTTACTCAATCATCATGCATATCCATGCCAACCATGTTTCGAAGAGTCATAAAATACTGGTCCTAGAGTGACAGGAGAGATCACTTCATAGAGTTCAAATACTAGCAATGTAAAGCATGATCTCAGTCACAATAAAACTTAAAATTCAAAATCTGATTAGCTTAGAAGACAGGGGGGGATGGATACCTAATTCATTAGTGGCCACAATTCCAAACCTTGCTGAACTTGATGGTTCACCTAGCCAAGCAGATAATCATACTCATCTGAGCTTTCCTCACAAACAACATAACCAGAATCTCTACCATCCTCATTCCCACTTGTCTGATCACTACTATAGTTGCTTTCCGATGTGTACATAAATGACGAACCATCTGATGCAATACTGCTCAGTAATGATGACAAGCTGACCTCGCTATTTAGATCGCTATCAGACATTTGGCTGATGTCGATAAAACTGCAAAACCAGATTGACAACCAAACCATGATGAATTTAATTCCAAAATCCTAGATTCTCTGTTCTGTTTACCTCAAAAACCACAGTTCAACTCCTGCTG
Source organism: Populus alba (assembly GCF_005239225.2). Taxonomy (NCBI): domain Eukaryota; kingdom Viridiplantae; phylum Streptophyta; class Magnoliopsida; order Malpighiales; family Salicaceae; genus Populus; species Populus alba. The sequence goes on along the minus strand of NC_133285.1, from coordinate 3,898,781 downwards.
GCACAAACTAAAGGTTTAAAATTAATCAGAGATATCTGACCTTCCTTCTGATGGAAATTCTGCTAGCAAACAGATTTCAGGTCTTTCTTCTAATACTTGCTTCATAGGAATGATACTGCCAATACGCACCAAAATACTTTATATAATATTAACAGGTAGAAATATTGTGTAAGCATGATAAATGCAGAGGAAAAAACAGTACCTTGAAATGTAACATCTACCATATGAGTCACCTGCAGCAGCCAAACCTTCCCTGTTTGATATATCCTATTAAAGGGCAGTAATAAGATTTAGAAGAAGAAGATGATGGAACGTGACAATCAGACTAAGACAAAGCAGGATATCAACAATATCAATCTACCCACAAGATGTTGAAGATATTTAAAGTCCCCAGCAAGAACTGATGTTAATAATCGTGCAACTTCCAGCTGCATATTATGAAACAAAAGGGTGAATTAGAGAAATAAAAAATATAACAAATTATAATACATTTGCTTTTCATAGACTGATGTATAATCTATTTCTAGGTATATAGATTATCTGCATGCTGTCTCATTTAGGAATTGAACCAGATGAGCCACCAAAATGATCTTAGAGACCCAGCAAAGTATGAAAGCCAGGATCTTTCGTATTCGAAGAAATTTAATGGAAAGGATGTGGGGAAGCAAAAGGAACTATGGCCTACCTCTTTGAGATGTATGCAGTCTCGCAAAATCATAACTTCCAGCAGACTCCCACCTATGTTACCTCCAAGGTTCCTATAGGTTTCAACAAAAACAAACCCTTGTAAGATTTCAAATAGAGAAAAGAATGGACCTACCACAATTATATTCTAAAAGAGATGTGCGGACCTCAAAAAACTTCCAGTGATAGAATATGATGTTGAAAAATCAACATATTTTAGCTTGCGAAATCCCTGCAAAGGTATACAGATCTTGATAGTCATTAGAGTTCAGTTAACAACCAAAGAACTAACATTGTATTGGCTACAAAGCAAGGACATGAATTTATTTATCAAAAGTTTCCATTGTTCTGTGCTGGGATCTTGGTTAGATCAAATTTTGACAACAAAAGATACACATAGTGAATGGCATGCCATAAGACCAATCATTATTGTAAAGTTGGTGCTAGAAATATTAATGACCAAAAGTTTGCTAAATCCCCCCAGGAACACAAAGTAAGATTGGAGAACCAAGCAATTGTGTTTTAACAATAAAATCAACCAAGCATGGTTCTTGAACCAACCAGCAAAGCAGACCTCTATCATGAACATGTAGAAATAATTATCTAGAAAACAACTTGAGAAAGGAGAAATCAGGTGTATTATAAATTGAGTACATGTGGACCCAATCTCCCACCAAAATCCATTTTCTAAAGCCATCTTAAAGCTTAAAAATTAATTTCAACCAAGCCCTCCATTGGAATGATGCCAGCTTAACATTCTTTCTTGTCATTTCCAATTTGCTTTGTTGGATGTCTCAACCATGAAACAGTCCAAAATTTAGCACAACAGAGTAAATCAATGATTAGATATTACTCTCGAAAGGGGGGGGGAAGGAGATTAGTTATAATTAAATTAAATGGAAAAATATCTCAGAAATACTTAGTAACGCAAGTGGAAACACATGGTTACAACAACAGCAACTAGAACGAACTTGATTGTTGACATACCTTAACAAGTATGCGAAGTTTATAATCATACAGCTTGAAACCTCTAAGAGCCAATGAAGTTAAATTTGGACAATTATTTACCAGCTCCACACATGTTGGCGATTTCAGGCTGTCATCTCTTCCTGGTAGAGAACATGCTCATAGTAAGCAAAACAAAAGCATGTAGAAGCATGAATTTTTTAAAAAAAAAATCTCATCAGAAGGCTGTGCACCTGTTTTTGAAGATTCAAAAAACAAACGCTCTATCAAGGGGCAATTCATGCTGACCGATACCAATGTTTGCCTCAGCTCAACATGTCTGCTCCACCCAAAAAAATTCAGCTGCCACTATGAAGACTAATTTGCCCAAAATTTTCAAAATACAATGCTCGAAATGAATTATAGAAAGATAAAGACATTTGAAAGCAATTGCATGTCCTCGTTACAGGGTGCATATTTAGTTTTATATTTTCCATAAACTAACTCATGAATATATCAACATGAATTATCTTGCATGCATAATTATATTAAAGATTACTGGTATAATAAACACATATGGTCAACAAGTTTGTAGCTCAACCGGCACTCCTCCTCCAAGAGGTCTCTAAGTACAAGCGTCTCTTTTTTAATCAAAATTTTAAAACACACATGCACATGATTCCCTAAGAGAAGCTGACTTAAGCCACTTGAAATTGTCAAAGGCGCAACTCAAGAACCAAAATCAATTAAAAGTTGTGGGTGTTAACTGGTTTATTATCATGATAATATTACCATGCTATCATTACGAAGGTAGCTAAAACATGCTGATGAGGAATCATAGCTAAATCAAATAGGCATTTAATTATTACTACTAGCCAGTAAACTTGGAAAGTTATGTATGGATGAAGCATCCAATCACGTCATTAGTAGTAGCATATGAAACCCAAAAAGTACTGGGAGATGCAATGTAGCATTGTTAACATCTAGTATATCAAATACACTCCATTTATCAATGCTAGTCACCTGATACAATCACCACCATTACCTTGTGCAATGTTCTTAAACCAACAATATACCACAGAAAACAAACTCAACAGAAACTTACAGGCCAATTATTTCCAGATCAAGCAGAGATGGGCAGGCTGACAATGCCCCACAGAGAGATGTGTTGTCAATTCTTTCAATATTGTATAAATGCAACCCTCTCAAAACAGCCCTTGCATTACGATAAGGTAGACATTAAGATCAAAAGAAATCATATATGTGGACAAACAACTCTTTAATCTAAGTTTCCAAATTCCAAACATACCCAGCAGCACCACCGTCCCCACTTAAAGGATTTAAGCAGGATCTACTAAGAATCGACGACTCCTTCCCCTGTCTGGTCTTTTTATCATTCCATGAAAAGTTGGACACTTCTACAGCATTCTGGATGCCATATACCATCGGTTGACAAGATCCACGAGACATAATTGGACCTGGAACTATACCAAGCTTAAGAGACCTGGGTCACCAAGTGGCAGAGAGAGAGAGAGAGGAAATCAGTAAGACCACCAACAATATCCACATATGAGATCCTGGGAACCATCATAAGGGGTAACATCCGTGCATGCATGCTAAACAGCATATTTCTCATGCATAAATATAACACTCAACACAGGCTAACTTTAGTGTGATCAACAGAGCCTTTCCCAGTGTGGATAAATCCTTCTCCATACAGAACACAAGGATGAACATCAGTTAAATTTAATAATCATATATGATATCAAAATGAATTAAATTGTATATTTAGTTTGGAAGGAAATAATTTGTCAGAATCTTCATAATTGCATAATAGGGGATCTAAATGAGATGCCAGGCATATAATAGACCCAAAGAAGACTTGCACAAAATCTAGACTTGTTATATGAAATCTTCTTACAGAAGCGCTTTCCCAGCACGCTGGATCATTGTAGACACAACAGCATTATTAACTTTTGGGACAACAGTCGTCAAGTCAATATTAGCATAGCACAAGGGATCCATGGCACATTTGTAGAACATTGAACAAGTTGCAGCAGCATAGCACAAGCTTTGTGTATCAAGCATGGAAAGCACCTGCATTTGTACACCATAAATCAAAAATCCATAAAAAGAAAACCAATTCACTCTTAAAATGCAGTTATAATTAACTGGACATATGAATGCTCAACACGTGCTGAGAACAACAAAATAGACATTATCATAACAAGAATCTAGAAATCCTTGATTCTTAACTATCATGTGCCATCGTACTAGACATGGAAGCCTCATAACATCTCCAACGCTTGGATCCGCGGAATATTCACCACATCAATGTTTCAGAATATTCAATACATCAATGTACTTCTAACTTGAGAAACTATTATATTTGGCAGTATTTCTGTCTTACAGCATCATGAAAGTATCTTTTGAGAAAGATTTACAAATTAATTGACCGCATTTAGTTAATACCATCAACATCTTCATGCAATCAATTGATGTCAACTGGCAACCATCAATTAAAGCATTGTTTAAAACTCCCAAACACAAATCACATTCCCTTTAAAGTTCCTCTACAACACCTGACTTGACCATACTTCACAGTATCAAGCAACAAAAAAAACTTGCAACTCATGAATCAATCAACAAGTAAACCAAATCTTGAATTCCACATTACAGTAATGAAGCTTAAAAAGGAAAAAAAACTACTGTCATCGTCGACAAGCAAAACACGGCACGCGACTTGCATGTATTCAAATTCTAAAAATTTGAAGAACAACCCGATGAGGAAAAAGATAGTTGACAATAAAACAAACCTTGATGGTGAGATCGGGAGGGAGAGCCCAAGTGAGTGAATTATGAACAGAAGAGCGTTTCCTAGCAGAGCGCTTGCCGGCTTCGAGAAGAAAAGATCCTAATTTAAGGGCCCGATCGATGAGGAGAGACTTATCAGCATCGCAAGGGGAGGACTCGAGGAGATGCTCGAAGGAATGGTCGATGGAGAGAGAAGGAGAGTCAGCGAGGTTAAGAAAAGCTCGGAGGAGATTATCGAGTTGATTGTTCATGTTAGGGTTTGGGGAGGGAGAGGGAGAGGAAGGAAAAGAGCAGGGACGCTTGGCCATGGAGGTTGGGGTGTGGAGGAGGGTATCCATAGTGAGTGAACGTGAGAAAGAGAGAGCGTGACGAAATGAGAGTGTCTGTTTTTGAGAGATATGGAGTACGGACAAGGGAATGGGCGACACATGGATGTATACGTGGGGAGAATGCCTAAGCAGGGAGGGTGGTGGCTGCTTCGCTTGGATACCTCTTCGTGTGACTTTATCGTTTGATCCCTCCGGATAAATTTAATACATGGATATAAAAAAAGAGAAAATCATATATATTTTACCACAGTAATAAAAATATTTTTACTTATTATAAAATTAATTTTTTAATTTTCTTTTTTTGTTTTTTTTATCTCGATTTATTTAATAAGTAGTTATTGTTATAATTTGAGCATCGTAAAAAGAATTCCTGTATGTTAAATAAAAAAAATAAGTGAATTTCTTTTAATAATACAAACACGTAAGTTTTTTTTTTATTTTTATATTGTGAGTGTAAGTTTAGATGTATCCTAAACATACCACCACTAGTTACTTCAGCACAACTAGTAATTACAAAGGGATTCATTAGTTTAATTGGTGGTACATAAGAAAATAAAAAATAAAAATAAAAGAATTTTATATATTTATAAATGGTGAGATTTAAATCATGATCTCATAATTTTTCTCTCGATCAATGAATTACGAATATAGATTGTGTAAGAAAAATTAGTCCGTAGCCACACACTTCGGGGAAAAAATAATCGTTACGCTTGAGCAATATTTTTAGAACAGCGCGACCAAGATGGGTGTAAGAGACAACGAATGACTGGCCGTAGATGTGTCTAACTTGCTCACAACGAACCAGTCTTGGATCGTAAAATGGATCAAGATTCAGGAGCATCCCAGCTATACTTCGGTTTTAGGACAAAACGCTAACCCAATTCGGTACAAACTGCAAATGCACTTTTGCACGGATAGTTTTATTAATGAGAGCATCGTCATAACAGATGACTTCATATTTTGTATAATAACTTGGTAGAGTTTAGAACATGTTTCTCGGTCAGATTTTGTGTTATTTTTTAAAAATATTTTTTTTATTTTTAAAAATTATTTTTATAACAAAATATATAAAAAAATAAATTTTAAAAAAGTATCGTTTAAACGCGTTTCCAAACCACTACCAACTCTTAAAACTCAATATGCCATCTGAGAAATGCATTGCTCGGTTTGGAGTAACTTTAAAATCCACAAATATGAATGTTTATTTATTATTTATTGAAATTTTAACTGGGTTAAACAGCAGTAAGAAAGTGTTGTAATAATTATTTTTAATTTTTATTTAAAAATATATTAAAATTATTTTTTATATATTTTAAAAAAATTATTTTTGATATTAATATATTAAAATAATTTAAAAATATGTAAAAATAATAAAAAATATTTTTGAAATATAAAAATAAATTAGCTCGAAAACTGTACTTGAGTTTAATCTGGATTGCTCGTGCTTGACGGAGGTCTAACGTTGTTAACGTGATCCCACATAATGTCACCAGGTGGTTCTACTTCTACCTCCAGCGGGTTCCACGCCCGTGCAAAGACATTCTAGTTCGTGGGTATGTTCTATTTGGCGGGCCTTAGGCCCTCTGCTTACGCCGTGGGGCTGCTAATTCATTTTTCATGAGCGCTTTTGGGCCAAAACCTAGCCCCGTCAACATGTCTCTAATAATAGATAATAGTTAGGTAGCCTTTTCATTCATTTTAAAAAAAAACATGTTAAAAGTTAAAACTAGGAGATATGTACCTAAAATCCAAATTTAATTAAAAAAACACGAAACTAATTTCACAAAAACTTACTAATATTTTTATTGGTTTTTTTCAAAACAAATATTTACTTCAATATACACATGTAAAAAGATAAAAATGTAGCTTTACAAAATAAAATTAACATTATTTTTAATTTATACAGAATTAAAGTTTGAAATGTAATTATATGATATATCTACTACAAAAAACATGAGTCATTTAACTAATAAAAAAAAATTTCTATATGATTATATAAAAAACAAAAACTAACACAATAATAAAATAAATGACTATTGAGGTGGTATTTGAAATTGTGTTATATGATGTTTTGTAAAATAGTTTTTTATTTAAAAAATAGATTAAATAATTTTTTTTTATTTTTAATATTAATACATTAAAATCATAAAAAAACACTTAAAAATATTAAATTTAATATTTTTAAAAAAACATCTAAAAATATTTAAAAAAATCCCTAAAAAAAACTCCATATATACTAAATAAAGTGAATACTATTAAGAGCACGAATATCAAAATGAAAAGGCACATAGATGTAGCTATTAACAGGTATCGGGAGAGAAGGATGGCAGATGGACACTTTTTAGCATAGTTTTAAAGATCAGTTTAGTATGATGGTACATCCAGATTCAGCTGATCCAGAATTGAAACCAGATCAGATTTATAAAAAAATAAGGGTAATAAAAAATTCGGTTGACCTGATAAAATTCGATTAAAAACTCAATTGTAATTCGTTGATTATTTTTTTATTTTTTATTAAAATAATATCATTTTGATTAATAAAAAAATAAATTTGATTTAGATAACCTGATCAAAACCTATAAGCTTATCTGATCAAGTTTAAAAAACACTGCTTTATATATATATATATATATATATATATGCTTCAAATCATTTTTGTCTGCTTGTCAAAAATTAAAATTAAGACGCTACAAGTAATTTTTCATCAGAATATACAACTACTCTAGCAAATCGATAAAATATCCTGCACAGCTTTCAAAAGGAAAATGAGAAGCATAAAAATCTAATTCGGCTATAAGCTCCTCAAGAGAACTAGACAGTTTGTTCTATACTCTGCTTTATCTTTCAAAACTGCAAAAACATACATATATTCACTTGAGATTATCGGCTTATCAGAGAATTTCAAGTCGACTGTGTTAGTGCCGTTGTATTCAGAAAGTAGAGTAAAACGGTATCCAAGAACATCTTGCAGATGCAAAGATAGAGAAGCTCAGTTACCACATGTAGTGAACAACTCAGAGACCATGAGATGACTGCAGGTTAGCATCACACCATGCCAAAATCTCAGAGATCTTCAGTCTTCCATGTTGGAATATTGCCAATTATGTGGCTACCTATGTCAAAGAAGATGGCTGCCATGTGAGAGTCAAAGAAGGAGGCTACAATGGTGGGTTGTTGGTGGCAACCAACAACCATTGTCCATTGTCAAAGTTTGGTAAGTTTGGCAACCACCATTGTTGACAAAAGAGCATGAGAAGCTACCATGGATGCCTATAAATAGAGGCATGCATTAGAGAGCAAAATGAGAGAGTTGTGAGTGCAATAGAGAGGAAGAGAGAAAGAGGAGCTGCTGCCATGGGCAGCAGCCCTGCTGCCATTGCAGCAATGAGTGAGTTGAGTGAGTGGATGTGATCCTCCTCCTCCATGTATTTATTGTATCCCTTCTCTATCTATAATAAAATGACTCTCTCCCGTGGATGTAGGCGGTTTTGCCGAACCATGTAAAATATTGTGTCTTAGTGTGCTTATCCCCTCGAGGAGCAATTATCTGTACACCACCGGTCCCCGGATTCCGCCCAACAATTGGTATCAGAGCATATGGTTAAAGTGGTGTTTGATTTTTGCTCAAAAATGAAAGTTGTCCAAATGGTGTTTTGACCATCCCACTGTGTAGAGGAGGAAGAGACGAAGCCACTGATGAAAACCGCGTCAAAATCGGACGTCGGACATGGCTGCACTCTCCATCACTCTCCGGCAAGGTGTCTGCCCACGCGCCCCACGCGTGCCACGCGTCTTCTTCACCCGGATGAGTTGACCCGACCCGAATACCAGTTGACCCGACCCATGTGAACAGTACATGAACAGTGACGTTGACATGAACAGTGCCATGCAAAGGATGACATCAGCATGATGCAAGGATGACATCAACATACACAGTCAGCAAAGCATTGACTAGTCAATAGACATGTCAGCATAGGGGGACCCGCCAGCCACATCATCAGCCGAGTTGAGCCGAGCCGAATTGGAGCCGAGCCGCAAGCCGAGGGATAGGATCCAGTGTAGCTGATCCTACGTGCAACCAGATCTGAAATTGAATCTGAGTCGTTGATCAGGCCAGAATTGTTTTGATCAAAACTTAGCCGTCTGAAGTGCGATTTGGACGATTCAAGACATGTTTCCAGCTAATGTGATCATTCCGGATGCAATGGTACGGTCCGATCGTTGAGATTCGAGACCGAAAAATGGCAGTGGTGTATTATTAAAGAAAGATTGCCCGATCAGGAGACATTTGAGGGTCTGGACTGAGGTCGATGGAGATGAAGAAGAAGAAGGTGCACATGTTTACCCAATTACATGTGCTGAACTATTAAATGAAAAATATAATGCCTTGATGGAAGGCAAATTGGGACACTCTGGACACCCGGTTATGTGGACAATTAGAGGTGAAGAGTGAAAATTGACGAAGACCAATCTTGACGAATCTAAGCACTGGTAGTCTCGCTAGATGTTGAGAAATCATGTATTAAACATGTATATTCCAGATCACTTGTAAAGGAAAGCCGCAACAAAGCTAGCAAATGGTTGTATATACGGAGAGACAGTACGATGGATAAATATAGCCTAAGAAGTTCTGTCTAGGAGATTGGGTTTTAAGCGGGACCAGTGTGACCCCTCCAATCTTTCCTGGGAACTTGCTTAGTGGAAGGATTATCCATACGGTACTATTTTCGTATATGTGACAGTTTGTTATGAAACTGTTGAAGACTAGCAAGATGATGGCACAAAGGAACAGTTGGGTTCCATATGAACAAGGATCTGATGGAGTGGTGATTTCTCCAAAGAAGTTAGATTCGGTGACTGTGATTTCTCGATGGGAGAATTGATGAAGACCCTGTGATGGAAGAGAAATACAGCAAGGGGATAAAGATTGGCACCCTATTTTGACTTGGATAAATGTTGTGACAGGATGAGCTGCTGTCAAACATAAAAGCAAAGAATAGAGAGAAATCTGGAGAACCGGAATTGCACGAGAGCACACGGAGATTGTGCAGGAGTACCCGTAGGATCCAACGAGGTATTGTAATGAGACAATAGGTGCAAGGAGAAAAAAGAGTTCCCAGATGAAGCTCAGAGCAGAGACTATGTGAAAAAGTTGTACAACAAGAAGTCTCTTGTGCTCTTGATAAAGGCAACAAGTGAGGACCTTTCCAATGCATGCAAAGATGGAAAGATGAGCTGTTGCAGAAGCACCGAATTAAGGGGGTGCGAACGCCTATGATGAAAGGTGAAGACACCAAAGAGAGTGGTGTAGGTGGAGCTGTCAAGCAAAAAGGCGTAGAAGCTCCAAACATAGAAATCGAGGTGGAGGATTGCGAGGAGTATACCGCAACTTTCTCTTTCTATATGATCAGTGGTAATGATCTCTCCCAGGTCCACATGGTGGTAGAGAATCTTGAAGCCACGAGAGACATCCCATATGAAGGAGGATGTGGCCGTCTCATAATGACGAGTATAGACACCTCAGATGGAAGGTGTGTGGGCCAAGATTAGAGACTTGGTTCAGACCGCCCCATGACGACAGGCAGAGACACCTCAGATAGAAGGTGTGAGGACCATAGTATGAGTCAAAGATCAGACCGTCTCATGACGACAGGCGGAGACACCTCGGACAGAAGGTGTGAGGACCATGATATGAGTCCATGTTCAGACCGTCTCATGACGATAGGCGAAGACACCTTAGACAGAAGGTGTGGGGACCATGATATGAGTTCAAGATCAGGTCGTCTCATGATGACAGACGGAGACACCTCAGATGAAAGGTGTGAGGACCTTGATATGAGTCCATGTTCAGGCCGTCTCATGACGAGCAGAAACACCTCGGATGGATGGTGTGAGGGTCATAATGTGAGCCCATTTTAGACCGCCGCATGACAACATGCGGAGACACCTCAGAGAAAGGTGTGGGCCACGATGTGAGCCCCAGATTTAGACCGCCGCATGACGACGAGCGGAGACACCTGAGGAGAAGGTGTGAGGGCCAGGATAGAAGCCCCAATTCAGAACGCCCTAGAGCCGATGTGATGGCTAGATATGAGTGGACAAATGTATAGCCAATGAAGTGGCTATGATGAATATGAAGACAAATGCAGGATTGACTTTCATGGATATTGCCCTCATGCTAAAGATCAATGAGCTAGAAGACATTTGCCTTGAACAATAAGTAGGTGACTTGTGGAGCATTAAGGCGCGACTGCTATGAATGAGCAGAGGGCATGCGCAGGTTCCGGGAACAAGTTGACTCTTGTCAAGGTGGTGAGCTCGGAGATGGCATTGTAATACTCAGAGTATGAAGATTGATATGGATCAACCGTTAATGGGCTGCCCCCATAAGTAAAGGTGGATAGCTACCCGGACTCTTGAGACTAAGAGTGAGAGACTCACGGAGAAGTAAGACGTGGTTCCTAAGGTGGAACAGAGGGCAGACGCAACTCCTGGATGAGTAGACTCTTGGAAGAGTGGTGAGCTCGTGATCACATTAAAATACTCAATGACTGTCGCACTTGGGAATATCAGTTTGAGGGGGTGTTATAAGCCTTGATGTAAGGCTTGATAAATCATTCCGGGCCAAGCATGGTTGATATGCTTGAAGGGGAATGTTGTTCCAGAGACAAGCGTTAAACACTCTTCAGATGAGATGTGACAAATCATCTGGTTGAAGTGATCCTTTGGAGTGGGCAAAGGGGTGCTTGGTTGACTCTGGTGATTGAAAGGTTTGGCAAGTACCTGTAAACTTGGCCACAGACACTCTCAGAATGGTAAGCTTGGAAGAGCTGCAAGATGTCAGCATGTGCTGAAGAAGTAAGAGGACAATTGCCCCACATAAATGGCAAATGGGGTGATTGTTGGAATATTGCCAATTATGTGGCTACCTATGTCAAAGAAGATGGCTGCCATGTGAGAGTCAAAGAAGGAGGCTACAATGGTGGGTTGTTGGTGGCAACCAACAACCATTGTCCATTGTCAAAGTTTGGTAAGTTTGGCAACCACCATTGTTGACAAAAGAGCATGAGAAGCTACCATGGATGCCTATAAATAGAGGCATGCATTAGAGAGCAAAATGAGAGAGTTGTGAGTGCAATAGAGAGGAAGAGAGAAAGAGGAGCTGCTGCCATGGGCAGCAGCCCTGCTGCCATTGCAGCAATGAGTGAGTTGAGTGAGTGGATGTGATCCTCCTCCTCCATGTATTTATTGTATCCCTTCTCTATCTATAATAAAATGACTCTCTCCCGTGGATGTAGGCGGTTTTGACGAACCACGTAAAATATTGTGTCTCAGTGTGCTTATCCCTCCGTTGAGCAATTATCAGTACATCATCGGTCACCGGATTCCGCCCTACATTCCAGAGTGCTTCTCACTTATAAAAATACACAACCAGGCGTCTTCGATTGAAGATTCTCAGACAAACCAGGAACTCAAGAACAAAGCATATCCTTTCCTTGATAGAGTATGCATCAAGCGATCATAAATTAAGATATAGAGCCATGCCTTGGATAAGAATACAGAAAAATGTGCCACCAGGTGCATATTACTAAGAGGACGATGGTCATTAGAATTCCCTCCAAAAACAACTGTTCTGCCTCTAAATCTGTTGGGTTTCCAAGCGACTAACGAGACACGAGGCCATGAAAATGGTTTTGAAAGATGGGTTCTAGCAGAGGAGTACTGGTTGGGTTTCAGTCTCGGACTAGGTGGACAACAGAGGAAGAGGGGGAAGAGGAGAGTTCCCGTTTCTATAGGCACGTCAAGCCTGAACAGTAAAAATGTCCGTGTCTTTCAGTAGAGCTAGTTTGTTTCGTTTCGTGAGAATGGGAAAGGACTAAAGAGCGTGTTATCGCCTTCAGGAGAAACTAAATAGACAGCCAAAAAGTTGCCAAGCAAATCATTTGCTAATTCTCATTATCTTCCAAGTTATTAGATCTCCAAACAGTTCAACAAGTCCCATTTTGTTTGAGACCAAGTATTTTCCTGCTAATTTCTGTGGATGTTTGCTATTGTGGGCCTGACATTTCATACCAAGTTACGAGTCTCGTGACTCTGATTTTGATTTTGCTTCTGACTCAAGAATGTGATTTGCTGGGAAAATATTATTATCCAGGAATTTACAGTTAAATCATCACGATGCATGTTCAGCATATTCTGGAAGGGAAATTACAGTTTGGAAAGCTGATTTGAGCGGAACTCTAATGTACAGAGCAAGTGCCCAGGCACCATGGAGGCAGGTGAACTTCTTGGTTATTTAAAAAGAATTGTGCACGTCATGATTTGCTGCTACTGTTTTCCCAAACAAAAACCACATTTCCATGAAGGAACAAGAACATGACGAACGAGAACCGACTGGTTGACGACGATAGAATGCACACTGCAAATCCTTTACTGTCCATTAACATGCAATCACAACAATAATTAAGGGGAAGATGATTGGTGCCTTGTGTTTCTCCTATTCTATATGCGATGCATCTTTTCAAACTCTCGGCGGCTCAAATTAAGCATACTGAAAGGTTATAAAGGCTTAACTTTGAGCACCAAGAAACTTGGATCATTATTCCACAAACAACTGCGACTACTATTCTAATTATAAAGCTCAACACAGTATACCTTAGAATGGCAATTGAAAGATGAAGAAGGCTTACAGGGTAGCAGCAGCCAAAGTTGCATCAACGTTCATCTAAACTTTTAGCATGCCAGTTTCAGATGCAGGAATATTTCTCTTCACCATGCTGCTCCGATCACTGTATTTGCTTGTTTTTTCAGCTGGACAACTGGGTTCTGCGTAGCTTTGACCAGGGGAATTTTAACAAAGCAACAATAGCACGTTTCCTCAAGGTTGTGGTAAAAAGTTCAAAAGCTGCTACCATATCCATTTATGACAGAAAAGCAAGTACAATACATATATAGAGGAGAGTGCAAGTATTTGTGTCATATTTGAGAATCGAGTACAGCATTAATGTTGTTAAACAGTGAACATTCACAGCCCAAAATAGTCTTGATTGGAAGGAGACACTACTAGTTGATTACTCCAAATACAATGAATCGGTATGTACTTGTGTTTTAGGATTCTCACCCTTGTATTTTACATCATGAATAAAGGGGTGAGATTGAGAATCTAAAACATCAAGTACAAACTAACTTACTGAACATGGAGCGATCACCATCACCTTGTCAAAACCATATTAAATTGGCTTGCGTTTGGGAAAGCGGTGGGCTTTTGAAAAGCTACAAATTGTAGCTTCTGAAAATAACAAATGGAAAGGGATGTGATATTAGCTTTTAAAATATTTCCAGATACTCCAAAGCCACAGCCACAGCCACAGCCAAACTGATGATTTCCAAAATGAGCACTAATTGGCTTGACACAGCTAGTCTGGAATCAGTATAAACAAATGATAAGCATGAAGAGCTGCACACAGACAAACAGAACAAGAAACATTGTCTCATGAAATGCCTCAGATCCCATGTAAATGATTTACATACCGGCTGCAACTTAGCCATTAGAACAAGTTAATGCTTGCAATCTCGTTTCCTTACAACAAAGTTTTCATTCTCACAAACACTAATGGTTGTCACGGGAGTAGGCAAAAGGCGATCTTACTGCAGAGCTCCACAAAGATATCATGTTGATAGCATTCATGAATAGTTCATAAATTATCGTAATAAATCAAAGCAACGATGTTCGGGCTGATCCCTAAAAGCAATTGATGAAGAGCATTGGGCTAGTGCAATCATATAATACATGTAAGTTGACAAGAGGAGGGGAGAAAAAGAAACGAATGGGTAAACTTCCAATTGCAATACCTGTATCTATATCACATCATTCTTTTTATAAAATAAAATACATTGCAGGACCTATCTGATAAGACTCGATGGAGGAAAAAACTTATTCATTCTTCCAAGCATACAATATAAGGGAGAAACCAAGACCTTGCAATTGGCAGTCTCTGAGTTTCTGCGAGGATGACCATGTCAGTACAGAGGGATCGAAAATGGATTGATTGATCCATAATTTCTCCGCTGATAAGCAAGTTTGGAACATGAAAACTGCATTGCCCATAGCATTACCAAATAGCCAATTATGAACATCCCAAAACACTTCAACTGGAAGCCCATCCACCAATATAGTATAGTTGCCCCGGAACTTCCATTTCAGTCTTTTGACCTGCATTACCATCTTACTATCAATGCGGATCACAAGACAGGGATCCTTAAGATCAAATGTATCACATTCAATTGTAACATCATGCATCTGGCCCCTGTCAGAAAACTGAGCTTTTGCACTGTAGAACTTCTTCCCAAAAATATGCTCTCTTCTAGCGATGAAAATGGCCTTGGAGTGCACCGGAGAACTTTCAATCTTCTTGTATGCTTCCTTCTTCATGTCCCCGAGAAGTAACACCATTTCTAGATTAAAAGTAATGGCCAGGTAAAACCCCTCCAAAGGCTCCGGCCCGGAACCAAATTTAGCATTGGACATGTCCCAATTTATAATTACCTTGTCAGAATCTACCTCTAAATTCTTGTACCCTTTTCTTTTAGAGAACAGCCAAGGTTTTATATCAACTTTACAAAGACACTGGCTATTTGAATCGTCAATTGCAACCCCGACACCTTGGCCCATGAGATTCTTGGTCCAAGTGACAGTAATTAAACAAGAACGACCACGCAATTTACATTGATAGACACAAGTGACCAAATTTTGAGCAACTTTTGTTGTACTTGACGAGGATGAATCAGCTACTTGAACTCCACTCTCACCAAAACAAGAAGGAAAGTCCCTCATTTTGCCAATAAAATTGTATTTAACAATTTTGGAACTTCTTTGATTGAAGGAAAAAAGAATAAGCACAGTACAAAAGATAAAGTACCTCTGTAGCCAGTTGAAGATAAACTCAAGACCCCATCTTCCAAAATATATGCTCCAAAAGCTTGCTTCTTTCCTCTCCAATCTGGGCACGCAGTTTTAGCTGCCAGGAGCCGTATATGTTACAAAACTATAAGCAGGGAGAGAAAGGACTTGGACTTGCTTAGATTTGTCAATGTCTGTGGCTCTTTGCTTAGCTTAACCATATGAATTTACTTAAGAAAAAAGAAAGATTTTCGATTAATTTATCAAGGGATTGGGCACAAGAAGGGATGGGCAGAGAAGGAACAGAGAGCTTGAGTCACGTGGTGAGACCATGAAGAAAACGGCAGATGGATATTTGCTGGAAAATGACTGGTTATTATTCTACACGTTACATAAAAGAAAAGCAAAAAGGTTCTCTCTTTTTTAATCTTCCTCTTCTCTCACGCATTTACATTTCCTATTCAATGTTTTCCCTGTCCATAATTAAGAGAAATCATAACGGGGCCTCCCCTTTTACTGACATATCACATGGATTAGAGCTCCATAAATCAAAGCTTAATGCTTAAACACCCCATCTTTTGACACCCTTTTTGCTTTCTTTCTATCTCTCCATGGAATTTGCTTTGGTTTAGTTGCATTTGCATTATTATCCTTTTGTTAAGTAAGACAAATGTCATCATAGTGGAAGCAAGGAATGGAAAAAATGTAATGAACAGTGACTTCAAATGATCGGCATCATTTTCCCGCGGTTTCTTTGTCTGTTGTCATTATCAATTGCAGTTACTGTTCGGTTTTCACTGTGGTGAAAGATGACGACCATTGTGATCGATGATACTCGTAAGCATTTCACACTGTTTGAAATTATAGCCACCGTTATTTTTAAAAATAATTTGTAAAATAATATTAAAATAATAATTTTTTAAAATTTATTATTTACCTCAACACATTAAAATAATATAAAAAATAATTATTTTAAAAAACATTATATAACTACAAAGACAAACAAGTTTTAAATCTAACCTTACATGGCATGGTTGATTAGAAACCTATACAATCAGATTTCATAAAAAAATAAAAGTAAATTTTGATATAATTTAGTAAAAAATTCAGGTCAATTTTTAATTTAGTTAACTTGATTAAAATTTATTAAATTTATTTTTTAAAAAAATAAATTAACCCAGTAAAAGCCTATTCAGAAAAAATAGATTACCTTGTTATATTCATCATACTAAGTGCTGAGGAATCGAGTTTAATAAAATATTATTTCACCTCACGAAACTTAAAAAAAATACAAAAAAGGGAGTGGAAAAGTGCATTTTCCCGTATGTATTGGTATGGTGAATCACGTGTATAGCAAGTGCTTGGTTGGCAGACCTCATGGGCGGACCAAAATGGAGAAGTCAGGTTCTCGTGATTTGTGATAGAGGGTACATTTGTTTTGGTGTGTTACACGGTGTTTTTGTCTCAACATAAATTTAAAAACATTTAATTAGTTGATAATTTTGCCTAGATTTTATCCAAAAAAAAATCTTAATTAAAAAAACTTCAATATAACTTTTTTAAATCATAATATTAAAAATAATCAGGATAACACTTGAAAGCTTTTTAATTAGTTGATTTTTTTATTTTTTAAAATTAATTTTTAATATGTATACATTAAAATAATTTGAAAATATAAAAAATAATTTATATAAAAAAAACATTTGTGAAACCTATGAACACGTACAAGGAAAAAGAGCAACAACCCTTATTTATTAGCCCATTTTGACCATCATGACTAAATGCTTTCATAATCAAATGGGAAATTATTATTATTATTATCAGTATTATTTTATTAGTATTAGATTAGGAGACCAGCCACCCGAGCAACCACAAATTCGTTGGACTGGGCCGGCTGTCTGGAGTGGCAATCAACGACTTTATTTTAATAATAATTAAATTCAACACAAACTTATCTCGAAAGCATTATTATGAAAATAGTACAAATTATACTGAGAAAATCATGGCGGGTGTCTGAAAAGGAAAAGGAAAAACACATGATAACACTCGGACAGTGAATTTGGATCATAACATTGTCACGTCAAGTATGACCTAGTGGCTCCTCTAGAATAACGTGAAGACAGAGACAGACTCGAACTTACTTCCACCGGTTACCACCAACGAGTGATTAGGTCCCTGGTTGTTAATAATTCCTTACCAGTTTAAAGGGACGATTCAGAACTTGACAGGCGTGGATTTTTAAATTAAATTAATTAAAGAGTTGATTTGATTAAAGGGTTTCTGTTTTTATTTTTAGATTTTTAAAAAAATATGTACTAAATTTATATATTTTTAATAATTTTAAAAATAATTTATTTTAATATATTTTTAAAAAGAAATTACCTTGAAAGACATCGCAGCACATACCAACTACCTTCTAGGATTTATTTCACTTGAATAACACGGTTTAATTCGATTCAAATACAAGAGGGTTGTGTGTGTATAATTAAAACAACTTCATTTTAGTTTTTAAGTGAAGAAAATAAAAATGAAGTGACTCGATAACTTGAAGATTTACCCACTAATCCAATTGTTCAAAACCTTCATCAAAGCAAGCTCCAAGTCAGGAGCGCCGGTCATGGTTGCATTCTGGGCAAGAAATAACAAGAACAAAATTCCCATGTCAGATACTGGACCCACCAAATGGCTTGCCCACCTGATAAATGTACTTAGCCCTCCTAGTGTTTGTTTGGGTGCGAAGTATTGGTGATTTGTTTCAATGAAAAGCATATAGTTTTTGTTTCTTGTGGTATGTGCTTTAAAAAAAGGTGTATTTTTTTAAAAAAATCACTAACCCTCTTACTTAATCACGCACTGCTAGTACTCAAAGAAAAATTCTCGAGTTATTTTTAATGTAGCCCTTGAGTTTTTTGGATTTTCTAAATCCACCTCCAATTCCTTTTTAAACTCGATTACTTTGTTAAGGTTTAAAAAGAATTTCAATCAAACCCTTCCGTCTAATTATGTCAGTGAAAGTGATAAAACTCGTGGTGTTTCATTTTTCATTTTACTCTATTTTTGTCTCCGATGGCCTAGGGTTTGAACTTTGAAGAAAATCTCATTCAATCATCTACTAAAAAAAAAACAGGAAAAATGAGATTAGCCTGTAAGAAACAGCAACTCACCCACCATGATTCTGTTGCCATAGTAACCTCTATCTGGTATTGTGTTTTAAATGAGGATAAACAAATCTTTTGAAAAAAAATTACTTAAAATTAAATTTTTTATATTTTCTCGTTTTATAATATTAAAACTATTTTAAAAAAAATAAAAATATTATTTTAATATATTTTAAAAAAAAAAAAACATTTTAAAAAAATAATTCATTACCACACTTCTAAACATCACTTTATATCAACATCGCTAACCTCGTAGTCTTTAACATTTTTCTTTCTATCTTCTATTCCGACCTTTTCCCCCCTCTAACATAAATTTAGGGTTGTGTTGGATTTTGGATAACGTGATGGAAATTTATATTTATGATAGTTGCGCTATATATTTGGATGAAGTGAATTCTTATTAGATTTGGATCTACTTTTACGAATTCTGGTTGATCACATTGAGAATCTGAAACAGGTCCCAAATGAACAAATCGAAATTAACCCAGAAGTCTCACTTTCATATGCTTGGAAAAGAAGAAGTGACCGGCAAAGCTACCTCTTTCGTTTAATCTCTGCTTCGCATATCGTTCTTTCCTGGCCTTCCCTTCATCTTTGCTCGCAAAAGATGATAATCCGTGTGCCTTTCCCTTCCCATTGAATTTTGATCTCTTAGCTGGTTTTAAAAGGAAGATAGATCAGACCAGTCTCGTGTTTCAATGTCTCATGGTCCAAAAACCTTCCCAAAACACGCAGTGAAAATGACCAAAACCATATATGACCCTTGTTTTTGGCAAGAAATCCTCTTATCATCTTGTAAAGCTGTAAAAAAAAATATTCATCAAGTTGAGAAGCATAATAAGTAGTATCAGACAAGGACAGGCACAAAACATGACACTGACACTGGATTAAAATGAGACCATACGTAAAAATTGCAGATCTGTATGTAATGTGGATCTGACTTTCTAATAGATTTCTCCTGCTTAAACCTGCTAGATTCATCACTGGCAAGTGGAGCTGAGATTTTCAACTTTGTCACGACATTAAATTTGCTAGTTACACTGGTCCTCGTCATCTTCGGAGGCAGCTGGGGACACTGGGATGTCGATTTCTGTTCTGTTTTTTGTCAAGATAAGAAGTCATTTATAATTTCAACTTACATATCATTTTCAATTTCATCAATCCTTGGCTCTTGAGTTTCAACACAAACAATCTGTAGCTGCCATTTTCAAAAATCCCCTTTTGGATTTCTAATGTAAAGAAGAAGAAGGTGAAGGATAATTTAGGAAGTGAAATCAATTGATTTTCAATAGGGTTTTATGATCCATGAAAATTATTTTGGCAAGATTTTGTATTTGTAAAGAGAAGAGAGAGTAATTATATCCGAAGAAAAAAGAAATCGATACATGATATTTGAATTATATTATATACAAGAGTAAATTTATCATTTCATCTCATGTAAAAATTTAAGATGACATGGAGCGTAAATTATAATATAAAAATAAAATAAAATAAATAAATGCATGTTTCTCATCTCCCCTAATAGATTGCGATTATTGACTCGAACAGTCAATTGAAAGGTAAAAAACGAAGTGACAATGAACTAAATGATAAACGTAATAGTAAAATGAAAAGGAAGCAGGCCTTTGCCCACTCCCTCTAATTGTAGAAACACATCACCTTCCGTCTGCACATATTTTTCCTAAAATGGAAATCTTCTTTGACATTCTCACGACTAACCTTATCACAAAACACGTTCCTAGCATTTGCTTGCTTGAATTTCTCTAGCAGGTCAGATACCTAAAATATACACACAGCATATAAGAACAGAGAAGTTCTAGCAATGAAGACTTGGCATTCATGAGCACATAGTTTATAGCTAAGACTCTCATCAGCATAGATAGTCTAGCAATAAAGACTTTGCATTCAAGAGTACATACACGGGGGGGCATTCAAGAATAAAAAAAGGAGTTGACAAAGCACATTTACTGGGGAATATATTAAACGTTCAAGATTATTAACCATGAAATAGAAGCATCACGAAATTTATTTGCAGGCTCATGGTGGGTTCATGCCAGAATACTTCAAGCATTAGCCAATAAACCCAACAGAAAGTTTCTTAGGCTTCGTAGGAAAACAATCAGCGGCAGGCCTTCTAATTTGGTGCTCCAGGAAGATAACATGATTTGAAATCGCTGGTTAAATCGTAGCAATCTTGCCCAACACATCATGAAATAAAAAAGGAGAAAAAGGATTCAAAAAACCACAGCAAACTTGGCAGAAACTACTGAATAGGAAGAGTTAGGAGATGGGAGATAGCATAACCTTCACGTGCCAAAAAGTAAATGATGTTTTAGCACCCTTGGCATGGAAAACTTACTATTGTCAAAGTCTAAACATCCATTGTCAAAACCACCATGTAGAATGAAATTAGTATTCCAACACTAGACAGAGATGTTTCCCATGGTCCCAACTCCCAGTGATGCAAGTATCGAGAAAAAATTATCTAAATCCTGTCTGTACTTTGTAGAGCACATTTAAGGAGAATTGCAATGCAAGAGTGGATTCATCTGTGAAATGGTGTCTTTCTTTTATCTCCTATTGAATTTTGACAGTTACATTCTCAACAAAATAAACTCAACTCAGAACTTAAGGACGAAATTTTCAACCCCAAAAATCCTTTAATTGAACACCATCACTTTGTGGTTATTCTCTGCATAATTATCTTTTTCAATGCAAAAAAATTGCTATGAAAATTTCTCAGGTGCGCTGCACTCATGTCCCATTGCCAAAGGCATCTTCCAACAATTGCCTATAACTGGGTTACAGAAATGAAATCACAGTTTTCCCTTTGCTGTCCTAATTAAAAAGGACATGTACCTTTCTAAAATACAACTCCAATTCCAAGCTATAATAGGCTTGAATGACATTAAAAAAGAAATTGAAGCGATAAATGCAAACAGCACAGCAAGTTAAGGTAACAATAAGAAAACAAAAAACAGTAGAAAAATGTCCTCTTTTAGCCACAATTACACTATAAAGGTAGGGTTGTGTCAATGTATGGTTTTTAAGAAATAGATAACCACAAACAGAACTCCATTTTAGCCTGCAACCTAATAATAGAACTTCAATTTAATTCACATAAAATTGACCTGCAATATCCAGAGTTAGAATATTAATCAAAATTCAAATTATAAAAACCTCTAGTTCATTTACAAATCGTTTACATCCCAAATCATTTCTTAACTATCAATTAAGGTACTTTACAAAAAATGATTTCACTTTCCTTTTCAACCACTCACAAGTACCAATTCTAGATATCACATTCCACATTGCATGTTTGTGTTTTGCGTTTCAAAAAACTCTTTTGAAAATATTTAAAAATAATTTATTTTTTCTTTGCTTCAAATTATATTTTTTTCTTGTATTTTCAAATCATCTTAATATGCCGATATCAAAAATGATTTTTTAAAAAATATAAAAAAAAATTATCATTTTAATACATTTTCCGTGCAAGAAACATATTGAAAAGCAACCAATATCACACTCTCAAACACCCCCTTACCCTTTAGTCATGGTCAAGCATATATTTTAATTCACAATCCAAATCATAGCTATCAAATAGCACAAACCATATGATCTATTACACTTTCTGATTTTGAGGAAACCAATCAACCAAGCAGAGGGTATGTGGTTAGGATTAACATCTAAGATGCTAACGAGTCATGATGACAAAAAAATGAAACTCAACTATCCAGTTAAGATAATAATCATCAATCAAGATAAGGACCTAGAAAATATGATAAAGAAAGTTACGAGGAGAAATAATAACACACCTCCTAAGCACCAGCACCACCAGATGCTTTCGCAGCAAAAGGATCATGACTAGGACCAACATCCTGACCAATATGGCGCTGCACTAGCCGCTGCAAATCAGCCATGACCTTGTGCTCACGTTTTGCCTTCTCTTCATAGTTAAACATGGCCAGCGCCCGCTTGTCCTCAGCGCTATAAACTTGGTTTTCTTTCCTAATACGAATGGCATTCATCCTCTAATGCCTACTGCCACTCATCACATACCCAAGAGTCTCAAAGTTCTGAATCTCCTCCGCAGAAAGACCCACTTCACCTCTACGTGGAATACGTTTCCCTTGCTGCACATACTGTGCAATAGCATCACCTTCACCAGGCCTCAAAGCTCCACCATAACTAATATGCCCTTCAGCTCTAGGCAACGGCATTGGCCCAACCACAGGTTCATTTTCCAGAGCAGGTTTTTTTTGTGCCTCGATCATTTCTTTAAACATCAATGCCTCAACGTCAACGTCAGCCTTGATAGCCTCATCATCATTTGCTTTGTTTTTCTCAGAACCAGAATTCTCAAGGGAATCCAAATTCTCACTCTCTGTTTCAGAACCTCTCTTCTTCTTACTCCCCTTGGATGGCGAACCTGAAGAACGCCCCCTCTTTTTAGACTTTACATGATCATCATCGGAGTCAGACTCCTCACCCCCGTTATCATCGGAATCACTATACTTACTCTTCTTCCTCCTACTCTTTCTTCTTCTACTACTCTTACTACTCTTGATCCACCTACTAATACTTTTCCGCGACTTCTTTCTCCGTTTCCAATCTTCTTCAGTGTCTGATTCACTCTCACTTTCGCTCTCACTCACATCTGATTCACTATCGATATTCCTCCTCCTGCGCTTAGAACTTGATTTCCTCCTCTCTCTTTTCTCCCTCGAGTCATCTGACTCAAACTCAGACTTGCTCTCCGACTCACCACTCCCAGAATTCTCCGACTCTGATTTCGCCTTTTCCTTCTCTTTCCGGCTGGAATCTTCACTTTTTACCTCATCCTCTCCGTACTTCTCTATCTCGTCCGCTTTCTCCGTCAATTCCTCCTCATCGTCCCTTCTCGGAGGACTTGGCGTAATATTTCAAATACAATACCTCATAGACTTCCTCATCTTCTGCCTCTTCAGCCTCCTCCTCTCCTCAAAACTCAATCCTTTTAAATCCTCATCCGATTCCCTTCCATTCCTATCATGAAAGGACCGGCCCTTGCCGAATTTTTTAGGGAGAGAATGATCTAGGTTTCTTTGTACCTAGCGCTCGGGCTTCTTCTTGTTGTTCTTCTTCTAGGACTTCTAGAGTATTCGGGTGAGCTAGAGCGACGGCGACGGCCGCGATCGATTTCCCGGTGACGATCATCGTAGTTCTGATAAGAGGGACTGCGACGGTCTTGGTGGCGTCGGTAGTCAGGGGAGTCGAACTCGGGTGTTTTACGGCTGTTTTTGCCGTCAGGAATGTATCGTCTATCGGAGATTTCAACGATGGATGATAGCCTGCCCATTTTAGGAATTTGCGTTCGTGAGATTTTTTTAATTTATTTACAAGAATTAACAAAAACTAAAACATGCGGAGCAAAGTACTGTGTCATTCTTGCAAGACAGTAAATTGATTTCGCACATTGGTTTTTATTTTTTTTCTGGACACGTTTTTTTTTATATAATTTTTTAAAAAATTATTTTTGATAATTTTATTTTTTAATTACTAGAATACTTGAGAATTTGATTATATAATTTATTTTTTTATTTTATTTTTTATAAGATTAGTATGGTTTATAGATCATTATTACGGTAACCCATGTTGTCTGATTTATAGATTTAATAGGGTAATTTTAAAAAAAATTAAACTTGACGTTGTTATAATTTATTTTTTTTCTCATATAATTAAAAAAATAGTTTTTGAGAAAAAATATTTTATTAAACTTTTTTTTTGCTTTTTTTTAAAAAAAATTATTATGTTTTTTTTCAAATTTATTTTTTATCAATTTCATATTTTAAAATTATGGTAGTTGAGAATTTAACTTTGAATTTTGGTTATCTTTAATTTATCTTTACATGAAATTAATATCTTTTGCGGGTTTATCAGTATAACACATGTTGCCTTGATTTACAAATTTGGTGGATAGTTTTTTTTTAATTGAACTTAAATTTATTATAGTCTATTTTTTTCTCGTAAGAAAAAATAGTTTTTGAAAAAAATCATATTATTAAACTTTATAAATTAACAGTGAATAAAGGACGTGGGAGAACTATCATCCACCAATACTCATTGCATTGTGGATTACAATAGTAATCCATGGTGTTTTATTTTTATATGATTTTACAAAAAAATTATTTTTTTGGATTTTTTTTTTAATACTAGTTGAGAGTAACCCAGGTACATGTACACTTGAGTAACCCATGTTACATGATTTATTTTTTTATATAAGGTTAGTATGGTTTGGTAATGTAACACGGGTTGCTCTATTTTACGAGTTTGATGTGGTGTTTTTTTTTTTCAATTGAACATAGCTTTTCTATTATCTATCCTTTTTTTTTCTTATGTTAAAAAAATAGTTTCAAAGAAAAATCATATTATTGAACTTTATAAAGTCCATGGATCTATTCATTGATTTACCTAGTTCATAGTCCTAGCAAGTTTAACTCTTTTTTTAATTAGTTTTTTTTATTTTATTATTGGATACTGGTTAGTTAATTGGGAATTCAATTTATGCTTAGTTTTGTTTTGCCTTTTAAAAGGTTATCGTGGTCTTAAAAAAGCATCTTGGTATTTGATGGGTTTTTAATTCCACGCATTCATCTATTCTTATTGTCATATAATTAAAAAATATATATTCAAAGAAAAAAAACAAATTATAGTCTTAGTGAAATCAATAACATGGTTTGCATGTTTGACGTGCTGGCCTGAGTTATCCGATTCACATGTTTTACGAGTTTACCCGCTGACAGGATATGTTTTTTTTTCCAATCGTTTAATTGTTTTTAATTTTTTTTATCATTCAATATTGAATTGATTGATAAATATATTGCAAGATTCATTTTTTCTTTTTATAGAGACAGTTGTCTTTGATAAATGTTTATTTTTAGGTTGATACTTAATTTTATGATCATCTATTTTTATCATATAGTCAAATAAAAAGATTCATTGACAAGAAAGTTATTGAACCCAACAGAGTCTATGACCTAAGTTGCAAGAGGACTGAGTTTGATCTAATTTGTCACTAACTTGATATTTTCTAATAAAAATGACACATTTGATTATGTTTAATAACACCGTTAAAAAATTATTTGAGCTCTTAATATTTTTTTACATTGAAAAAAAGCTGTTATGACCCACAGCAAAACGCTGGACAATTAAGTATTACCCTGAAAGGCATGAGTTTTTAAATTGTGCGAGGCTCCATTGTTCATTTTTTTTACACATTACTTTTTAATGGATTGTGCAAAATTTTATATTTTTTCAATTTAGTCCTTGAAACTTTTTTTTTTATTTAGTCGTAATTGAAGACCAATTCATTTTGTTCTCATGAAAAGGTGGAACTAGAAGAAGAGGGACCGGAATGAAAAAGGTGTCAAACATGGGTGGCATGTCATAAGTTTCGTAAAGGATGCACTTTAGTCTTTGAACTTTAAAAATCACACAAATCATACAATTTCAGTGTCTTAATATTTTCCCAATTCAACTCTGGTATAAAAGTTTATTTTTGTTATTTTTTAGTTTCTAATTGAGAGCTGAGAGAGGTCATTGGATCCCGTTAGTGTAAAGAAAAAAAAAATCATTGATATTGATATCCGAGCCACTAAAATATATGATATTTATATCAAGTGTAAAGTCCATGCATTTGATAAAATAAGTTCACATATGAAGTGTATTTTTAGCTTTAAAATTCATGAAAAAAATATATCCAAACTTGGATTAATTTTGGATTCGAGTTGATTTTGGTTTATGGGGCGGTTTTTAAGGTTTTATGATGCCACATACAAGTTTATCATGGTTCAAGCAATGTTTTATAGGTGTTTTGGGTCAAAATCAGATTAAAAATAGATTTTTAGATAAAAAAAAACTTAAGCTTGATTTTTTAACCACCACGATGGATGAAATCTTGGCAAATCAACGACACGTCAACGATTGTTTTTTTTTTTTTTAAATAGGGTGGACAACATAGTTAAGGACAAAAAAAAAATAAGGGCCACTGAATGCTTGGCCTTTGCTTCTTCTTCCTTTTTTTTTCTTCGAATTACTTTTTAAAATTAATTATTTTTTATGGCTTTTTCTCTATTTTTTTTATTTATATTTAAATTATTACCTCTTCTCTTTTTTATTTTATTTTGAGAGTCTCTTTTAAATCATGATTATTTTCTAGTTATACATTTAAATTCTGAAGAGTTTTTTTATGATTCATCTATATATATATTTATCTTTTGTGAATGAAATTTATTTTTAAAAATAAAAAAAATATTTTCAAAAAATATTTTGTAATATAGGCAACATTACATGATGTTTTTTTTTTCTCATTTACGTTATTTGATCAAATTAATTCATATTTTTAGTTGTATTGTCATTTACTTAAATAAAAAATTATTTTAATAAATAAATTTAACAAAAAAATATCTTACAACATTCTTTCCCTTGCTTCATGGCAATTGGGGGTTTTGTTTGATAGGCTGAGCATGATAAGATTTCAAGACTGTAGAAGCTTTAGACCTCTGCGAGACTGGGACACCAATGGTCCTGGGCCTTGAGAATTTGGTTCACGGAGAACTGTTTTTTTTTTTTTTTTTTTTTTTTCACCTTTGATCGTTTAGTGAGGAGTCTTCATTCTACACGCTTGGGGTAATATTGTAGAGTGATTTTAGGCTACACTATTCCGGTACATAATATTTTTTTAAAAAATATATTAAAATAATTTTTTTATTTTTAATATCATCACATCAAAATCATCATCAAACATTAAACATTAAAAAACATGTTTTTTCAATATATACACACCTAAACATAAGGGCCAATCATGACTTTCTTCCCATGGTCTAATTAGGACCCGTCCCCCTAATTTTATGAAAGTTTAACTTCGATATCTTGAAGAGTAAGGATCGAATTATGTAAGAAATATTAAGAGACACTAATTTTGCCTGCCACATGCTTCTTTGTCATTGACAGGAACTTGTAAACTTAAACTCCAACAAGGATGACATCATCACTATACAGTAAACGTTCATTAGTATCTGATTATGATTGACACGTATTCAGTTTCCTCCCTAGTTCAATTTGCTAATTGCAGTTCAGAGTTGAAACCACAGTCTACGAGGAACCTTCGTGCCGAAGCTCATCACCACGTCTGATAAGGACGTGGTGAAATATAACAAAAAAACATTCGTTAAAACTAACGCCGCTGGCCCACCTTTTCTTCTTTAAGTACCTCTCTGTTATCCGTTTCCTTTTTTATCTCTTTATATTTTTTATTTTAAAAACGAAGAAAATGAATTTTTTTTATATTTTAAATTAAAACTTTTTTTTTTATTTTCATCATTTTAATATACTATATCAAAAATAATTTTTTTAAATAAAAAATATTTTAAAAATTAATTTATAAGATTATGTTTTTACTAATCTGCAAGATTTTTTTTGAATCAGTTCTTCATATCACATCTAATTATTCTCAATTTATTTTTTTTATTGAGAAATATTAGTTATACCTTCATATTTTTTCATGTTGAAAAAAAAAAAAATCTACCTTGGATAACAAGTTACAATGATCTAGTACACATGGAGTTCTACACTCTTGTCTGGCATGAAAGAGGTAGGATTATTCTCAATTGAGTCTTTTTCATGCGTATCAATACGAGGCCAAAACTGTCTTTTAGCAAAAATTTAAACCTTTGGCAATACAATATGACCGTTGCTTCGTGGGCACAAATATGAGGTTCTAGTAAACAATTATACATCTTTTCACCCCTGTCCAAATTTACACGAATCATGAAGCTATCGAACACATAATCCCCAATTAAAGATAATTTAATCTTGTCTTTAATTTTTATTATTTCAGAGATTTAAAGAGTTTAATTATATCATAAAAATGTTATTTATGCATGAAACAGATAAATATCTTAAAAATAATATTTTCATTCCTCTAAGTTAAAAATTTTATTCATTTTTATACCAAAATAATTTACCAATAATTTCATTAAATAAAAAAAAACCTAATAAGAAAGATGCAATAAACATCACTGATTAAAAAAATATCATAGCAATCAGAGTTTTTTTTTCTCACAAAGCCAAAATAGAGATGCGAAGGCTATGAAAAAAGATGAGGATTGTTTAGAAACAAAGTAATATTTGTTTTTTTATATAAAAAAACAAGTAAAAAATAAATGAAAACCATAACTTCATATTTAAATACAATATCCATCCATCTAGAAAAATATAAAATTAGATTTATAGTTTTCTAAATCTGCACTGAATTTGAAAAATATATTTTAAAGGTTTTCTACAATTTGTTTTACTAATTTTCCATAGTTTTTCTAGATAAAAAAACACATTCAATTCTTTTATTTTATATAAAAGCACTTTCTAGCAACGTAAAAGATTCAAAATATTTTTTCTTGCATTTTTATATCTAGTAAGCGACACAAATTTAATTTTTATTACATATCTAATATATTTTTTTCTCAACTTTTTTCATGATAATTTTTAATCTGAAATATTCTATAGTTAGATTATCATAAATTATTAAGGTGAATATTATAAATCATAGTTTTGATTATTCATGACAAATAGTTGTAATCTTGATACATATATTTTTTTATATATATTCTCAACAAATAAAAATATTTTCCATTCTTTTATTAAAAAAAGATTAAAAAATAAAAATAAAAATAAAGATGGAAAAGTAAAATAGTTCTTTTAGTCAGTGAACACACTCCAAGTATGGCTGGCCATAAAGTTTTAAACATTTTTTTAACCTATATTTATTTTCTAGATACTAGAAAAGGGGATCGATATTTTTTCCTTATTAATTTAATACCCCAATAACCAAGAATCAAGTATTTAATAACCGGGCCACTATTTAACAGACAGCCAACGTTAACATTTCTCAAACCAGTTACCATAAAACATCACCTTTTAAATATTGGTTGGAAATCTTTTTTTTTTCAAAGACAAATGTGTTTTATGGAGGGAAATTGAAAATCATAGTTAATGCGAATTGACTGTCCTACCCCTGCTTTACGGTATCTTGGACGAGGTATTCTAATCAAAACGTAAAACCCCCAAACCCAAAAAGACACTACAAGTAAAATATTTCCAATCGCTCTCTCCTCGTAAAACCCGTTCGCTTTCTCTTTCGAGACTCAATCTTGGTGCAACAACCTCCGATTCGCTTTGTCCTTACCGGTTCAGCCTCGTTCACACTCTCACACGATTCCGTAGGATCATATAATCCTGTCTTCCTCACCACATTAGTAAGTTTTCTTCTTCTTCTTCTTCATATCTTACCATTCCCAATTTTTTCCAGCAAGATTGCCCGTACATATTTTATTTTATTTTATTAATTTTCTTCAATGTAAGGTTTTGATTAAAGGTTCTAAAACGGGTCTTTCGCAGATCCAGCTCTCGATCTTTTGAGCACCGAATTGCTCTAATTGCCGAGTAAGATCAATGGAGGTTATTTACTTGTGAGTTTTATTGAAACAAAGAAGTGAAAGTTTTAAGGATTTTTTCAGAGAATGAGAGAAGGGTTGAGATCTAGTTTTAATTTATTGCGGAAATCGGTGAAAAATGAGGTTTCTCCGAGTGAATTGACTGACGAGGAGAAACCGAAATTGAATCAGGATGAGGCGTTAAGAGAAGACATGGAAGTCGATCAGAGAGACGGGTTAAAAATTGAAGAATGTGAAGGAGGGAGTGATGCGGGGGAGTGTAATGCTGCTGAGACTAGTAAAAGTAGAAGGAAAAGAAGTAGAGTTGCTAGCGAGGGAGAGAGCGAGGACGGTAGCTCGCTCAAGGGCAAGAGTGGTGATGGGTCTGAGAAGAGATTGGCTGAGGTGAAAAAGAAAGAGAGTGAGGCCTGTGATCACGAGGAGGGGAAAACATTAAAGCGCAAGCGTGGGAGGCCTCCCAAGGCTCAGAAGAGTGACGCGTCTGAGAAGACAAGGATCAAGGCGGTAAAGGAAGAAAGCAATCAATATGTCGGTAAAGAGAGTGAACTGCCAGATAATGAAGCGAGGGAAAACTTAAAGCCTAAGCGTGGGACACCCCCCAAGGTTCAGAAGAATGATGTGTCTGAGAAGAAAAGGGCTGGGGTGGAAAGGGAAGAGGGAAATCATTATGTTGGCGAAGAGAGTGATCGATCAGATGATGGGGCAAGTAGAAGATTAAAGCATAAGCGTGGAAGGTTCCCCAAGGCTCATAAGAGTCACAGGTATGGGAAGAAAAGAGGCAAGGCAGGTAAAGAAGGTAGTGATCTATCTGTTGGTGAAGAGAGTGAACAGTCAGATAATGAGGTGAGTGAAAAATCAAAGCCTAAGCGCGGGAGACCCCCCAAGGCTAAGAAGAGTGACAAGCCTGAGGAGAAGAACATTGAGGCGGTTGAGGATGACACTGCAGAATCATCTGGTGAAGAGAGTGATGAATCTTATGGAAAAGTGGGGATCAAGTTGAGGCCTAAGCGTGGGAGACACAGCAAGTTGAACAAGGGGGTAAAGGTGGGCGGGCCGAGGAAAAGACAGTTGGGAAAAAAGACAAGACATAATAAGAACCACAATGTGGGAACTAGAAGTGCGTTATCTGGAGGGGGAAAATCTAATGCAACGGAGGTAGCAACAGCTAGGAAGATCAAATTCATTAATGATGAAAAGGAAGAGGGGAGAAATAAACAGAAGGCTGTAGTGAGAGATAAAATTATAGAACTTCTTTTGGGTGCAGGCTGGACAATCGAGCATAGACCTAGGAATGGTAGAGATTACTGTGATGCTGTGTATGTTAATCCTGAAGGAAGGACCCACTGGTCTGTCACCTTGGCTTACCGGGTTCTTAAGCAGCATTATGAAGGTGGCGGTGGTGATTCAAATACTTGTAAGACTGGTTTCAAGTTTACTCCTCTACCAGATGATGAACTCAGCATACTAACAAAAGTAATAGGCAAGGAAAGAAGTGATAAAAACAAAAAGAAAAAGAAATGGAAGCAAGGTGAGGGTGGGAAAACAGGTGAAGGAGTTGCAAAACTGAAAAATAAGAAAGGAAAACTGCACAAGAGAAAACTGGATGCTGCGGCAACTCCTGGCCGTAAGAAGCTGAAGGACAGGACAAAACATAAATATTCTCTCTCCGAACAGGATGACTGTTCTGGAACATCAGACGACAGAACAGCAGTCAAGGATCGTAAGCAACTCAAAACACATAATAGAAAGCGGTGTGCTCTAATGATTCGCAATTCTAAGGAGGGTGCAGATTCAAATGGTGATGGATATGTGCTGTGTAATGGGAAGCGAACTGTACTTGCCTGGATGATTGATTTGGGCTCTGTGACATTAGATGGAAAGGTGCAGTACTTGAAACGCAGGAAGACACGGACAGTGCTCAAGGGTAAAATCAGAAAAGATGGCATTCAGTGTGATTGCTGTGGTGAAACTTTTGCAATCTTAGACTTCGAGTCTCATGCAGGCAGCAAATCCTGCCAGCCACTCAAAAACATATGTTTAGAGAACGGGCATTCACTCTTGCAATGCCAGCTAGAGTCATGGAACAAACAAGATGAGTCTGACCGTAAAGGGTTCCATTTTGTTGATACTGATGATCAAGATCCAAATGATGATACATGTGGGATTTGTGGAGATGGTGGAAACCTGATTTGCTGTGATAGTTGCCCATCAACATTCCATCAAAGCTGCCTAGAGATAAAGGTATGTCTTTGCTTTTGCACTCCTATCATGTTTATTCTCAAGGCCCTCCAGATTACTTGTACCAGAAATATTCCTTCAGGTTATGGAATGCCTAAAAGCAATAAAAACGCTAAATAGAGTTCCCGTATTAGATATTAAGAAATGAATGGTGGAAAATATTCCCGTGAACTTGCCTTTCCATAACATGTTATTTATGAAAAGTTTGAGATAATCTTTTTCTGCTGTCACTTGTAGAATGGAGTTTTGTTCTATATAAAATGCTGCCGCGTAATTAATAGATTGTTTTCATCTTGCAACAGATGTTCCCTTCTGGAATCTGGCATTGTCCTTAGCATCTTATTTATGAAATGAGATCAGCTTTTTGCTATAACATAGAAATGAGTTTGGGTTTCTGTAAATGCCTTCATGTCATTAATATTTTTTTTTTCTTGTGGCAGAAGTTCCCTTCAGGTGTCTGGAATTGCACGTATTGTTCATGCAAATTTTGTGGGATGGCTGGTGGGGATACATGTCAGATGGATGAAAATGATACTGCTGCCCAACCCGCATTATTGGCATGTTGCTTGTGTGAGGAAAAATGTAATGACTCTATCTTCATAGTGTTTTAATGTATTTATCCCTTTCCATTTCCACCATGCTAATTTTCTTCTATTTATTGTTATTTAATTGATGCTCATTTAATAGACATCTTCTGCTGCAGACCACCACTCTTGTATTCTTGCCGAGAACACTGTAAATGATGATTATTACAGCAGTGTATCCTTCTGTGGGAAAAAATGCCAAGAGGTATTTTTTAGTCACCGTGTATTGTTATAGTGTATAATCATGGATGTTCTATTGGACTTGAAAATCAAAATTGTCATTTTTATAATTTCTTTTTCTTAAATCTGATTCTTGATTTGCACGTGGCCAGAAACCTTGGTATCCTGTAGCTTGTTGCTTGGTTTTCTTAAAATAAAATGATTGGCGCTCTAAAACCTTTTGTATGAAC
This sequence comes from Populus alba, assembly GCF_005239225.2. Taxonomy (NCBI): domain Eukaryota; kingdom Viridiplantae; phylum Streptophyta; class Magnoliopsida; order Malpighiales; family Salicaceae; genus Populus; species Populus alba. Next base: position 3,865,230 of record NC_133285.1, on the reverse strand, counting down.
TTCCTGAAAACTTGATTGTAAATGGGTGTTCTATGTCGCAACTCTGAGTTTGAAGTTGAAGAGGTTCCAATTTTTGGAACTTGTTGCAATCTCATCTCAATTGGATCTGAAAGTGATTGTAATTTGGTCCTAATAAGACATGGAATCATCTTTGCTTTTGCCGCAAATTTTCACATGTTCTGTTGGCCTGTAAACCCTGGTTATCATTAACCCTTTTTTGACTCACAAGAAACTAATTGCTACCTGCAAATTAAGTGTGTGAGTGGTCAGGCTTTAGAGAAATGCATGTATAACCCTGGGTTATTAGTAAGACCTTGATTGATTGATCACTGCTATTTTGTTTCATTCATTATATGCAATTCGATCAGTCCCCTAAAATCTGCTTGATTCACATCATCTGCAGAGTGGGATTTGGCAAAAGTAGTCTGGAATATTATTAATTGATTATTTGACTTAGTTGTGATCTTTCATATTATGTATACTTGGAGATTATACATGTACTTGATAAGTGCTCTAATATCACTAGCAGCAGTTTATTTATCCTGAGTTCTCAGTAAAATGAACTGCTTTTATTTAATAGTTTTTGATTTAAACAGGTTTTAAGATAACTTGAAAATGAAATCTATTATGTGCATTGCAATTCACCAAAATGGTTTTGTTTCTGTCAGTTGTATGATAAACTACAGGCACTTCTTGGGGTTAAACATGAAATGGAAGAAGGCTTTGCGTGGACTCTTGTTCGCAGATTTGATGTTGGCTCTGATATTTCTCTCAGTGGAATGCATCGGAAAGTTGAATGTAATTCCAAGGTAGCTGTTGCGTTGCACATAATGGATGAGTGCTTTTTGCCCATGCCTGACCATAGAAGTGGGGTCAATCTGATTCGTAATATTGTATATAATTTTGGGTAAGCCCAGTTATATTATAAGCATGCTTGAAATTTTCATCATTAAGCTGAAAGACCAACATTGCTGATCTCTTCTTTTTTTCAAATTTCCTTTTGGACTTTACTTCTGTGGGTGTGTGTTTTTGTTTTTGGGGAGGGGGGGTTGTTAGTTCTTTGTGAACAAATCGAATTGTTGGTGCTCCAGCTTTGTGAGAAACTTTTTATTTGATGTTGAGGTTTTTAGTGTTGGAATCACAACACACAAGCCTTGACAAGAGGTAGCCTTTCTCTTTTTCCCAATTGATTTCCACCTTTAAAGTATATTATAGCACTGGATGAGGAAGAGAAACTCATAGAATGACTGTTATATTGCTCCAGAATTGCAGATTCATATGCTATTGAACCAAGTAGAGAACAAGGGAAATTGACACTGCATACAATTCTCTTTAACTGCCCTACCATATTACGATGTAGTCTGAAATTATGCTAATGGTGAAGGGCCCAACTGCTTGTTGGTGTTTGACCAGGAAGTAGTGTTCTGTTGTGCTGTACTATGTCTATACTGGACGCATGTGGTATTTTCTTTCATATCTCTAGCCTTTTAATACTTAGTTCACAGCTAAGTTGATAATATTTCTTGGAAAGTCGGTGGTCTATTGCTGGTGCATGAGGTTTTTTCTTTCATTTTTGTAGCCTCTTAATACTTAATTTATAGCTAACTTATTGGAAAATGGGCTTTTGAATATGAAAAGGTTGTGGTACTTTCTTTTATTTATTGTCCTTTCCGTTCTTGATGTATGCTAATAAAAATTATCTGCTACACTGTTTGCTTTATGCCATCATTAAAATTTTGTAAGTAATGGTTTTCTTAATGAATTTTAATATTCCTTTTCAGTTCAAACTTCAATCGACTGAACTACAGTGGTTTTCTGACAGCAATTTTAGAGCGAGGGGATGAAATAATCTCGGCTGCATCTATTAGGTACATCTCAGCCTAAATTTGCTTGTTGATCGCGCTGTGTTTTGATTTTTTATTAATGGTCAGATTCTGCCAGTATGTAGAACAAAATTATTGGAGATTATATTTGGAAAATAATGCATCTGGACATGGAATCATTTGTTATAAATATTTTCTGGGATCATGCACCGAAAGTTCTCTACCTGATTATTCCTTTTTGCAAATCACTGCCTATTGTACAGTGATTGGATGTTTTATAATTGAAGACATCAGTAGCTATTTGCATGAACTATTTTTTACACAGTTGTGGTTTTCTTTTCTATCATTCTATGGTTGATCATTGTCTTTGTTTTGTCAGTAACATTCATACTGGAGTCTTTTATTTTGGTTCTGAAAAAAAAAAACGGATGTTATAGAAAACATGGCAAAACTAAATTCATGTGAACTTGCCTCTTTTCTACTTCTGAAGTTCCACAATCTGCTACCATTTTTTTTTGTCACCCCATTATCTTCACTGCCATATAGCAAGGGGATTTGGTGCTGATGCAGCCGATTAGATTGGTTTTCGGCTCTTTGTTGAACTTTGGAGTACAAATTTAGTCAGATTGTTGCCTTTACTGTCTTCAGCTCCTTGCATCACGTTCTTTTTCATCTTCTAGCATACTTTCATCAGTATCTTTTTTGTATGTTATGTATACGAAAGAATGTAGTCCTCTTGCTATCTACTTTCCCATTCGTTTTCTTCCTCTTTAAATTGGAATGAGAATAATGCAAATTGTGCTGAACTTTGATGCTAAATTTCTGTCTTCCTTGTAGTTTCTGTTAATCAACATGTCCATGCATGTTCTAGTAGCAATTTATGACAATGTAAAAAAGTCACAATCACATTAACCTATACTTGGTCAAATAGGATCCATGGGAACCATTTAGCAGAGATGCCATTCATTGGGACCCGCCACATGTATAGGCGTCAAGGAATGTGCCGCCGGCTTCTAAGTGCAATTGAAACTGTACGTTTGGTACCTGCTACCTTTGCTGCTTTTTGTGTGTGTTTATGTTTTCTTTTGTTGCAGATTAATTACACATGATTGGATATTTTGTTCATTGTGGGAATTCATTGGAATTTTTGGGTTATGTAATGAGTGTTAAACTCTTCAGCACTTTGTTTCCTTCTGGTTTGATGTGCAAGAACAATTTTGCTGTTCATATGATTAGAATGTATTTCCTATATGTTGTGCTGCCTACACAAGATAGAGGTAGAGGTGATGACAGGAAAGGAAAATCACATTTTCTTTAAGCATTGAAAGGAATGTGATAAATGATGCGAGAAAAGGGGAAATAACAATGAAAAATTGTGTGCTGCCTTGTTTTGTATAAAAAATTGTGAGATAGTGAACCAATATTGAGATGCTGGAGAGTACATTATGACTGAAATTTGTCTCGTTTAACTGAAGTGCTACTCTTTTTCCAACAATCCTGTCCCCCTGTAAGAATTTGACTGGATGTATCTCTGATCTGATGAGATGGCAAACTGTACTATTATTTGTAAATTTTGCCAACTGATTTGAATTCATGTTTATGTGAAAATAATTTTTCTCTTGCATGAAGTGACATTTAATTGTCACTAGATTTTTTGAATTTCATTTATGCAAAATACCTTGTTGCCTCACTTTCTACTGATTTTTGCGTACAATTGATCTTTGTTTCTCTTTTATGAAACTGTCATTAGGCACTCTGCATCCTAAATGTCGAGAAATTGGTCATACCAGCGATCTCCGAGCTAAGGGAAACCTGGACTTCTGTTTTTGGTTTTAAGCCACTTGAAGGATCGAGCAAGCAGAAAATGAGGAACATGAAAATGGTGGCATTCCCTGGCATTGATATGTTACAAAAACCATTGTTGAAGCATCATCAGTTTGCTGAAGCAAATATTGTTTCCAATGAAGGTATTTGCTGTGTTAAATCTTTAATTGATGATAACACATGCAACTTTTTTTGTTTCCTTGCTGATAATTTTTTAACACATCTACATGCAGGCTCCATGGAACTAAAGGAACATCATACCATGGATGAGACATCAAGTAATTCTGATGAGAAATGCTCACCAGTGAGATTTGATTTGAAAGTTTCCACTGAAACTAGTGTGCCTCGTACTGGCAAAATAAATGATCAAGCTGCTGCAGTTGAATCTGGTTCCTTGGCTGATTGCCTGAATGATACTTCTGACATTACAAGTGAAAATGCTACCCTATCCACTTGTCCCAAGGAAAAAACTGGTGGTCGATTGATTGTTGTTCCTGATAATCTGAAGGGGAGAGACAAAAATACTTTGAAGACTCCTGATTATATGGGTGATGCTAATGAACAAACTAGAGAGGTGGCTGAACATCAGGGTACTGTTTCTGGTTTCATTGCCCCCTCCGATGGTAAGAGGAATGCGAAAGGAGATGTACATATGAACCAGAGTGGTGTTTCTGAGGTTGAAAGCAAACTGTCTGGCATATCTTTTATGGGGTCTGAAGCTGCTGACTTTCAAGGACAATGTCAGTTTGCTTCCAAGGAGGATACTGAGACTGTTCCTTGTGTAGTGAAAGTTGAAGATAGCAGTGATAGACAGAACCACAATTCTGTGCATACCACCTCTGAGATCATAACAAGTCAACTCCAGCACTTGGTTTCTGAGCTTGAACTTGAAGTTTCAGGTACCAATGCTGCTCATCATGAGTCTACCACCTGCAATATTTCCTGTGATGTAGCTCAATCAACAACCACACCACCTTCTCAGAAAGTGCAAGATGATGGTAATGATCATTGTGGTGTGTTGCCTGTCAACCAAAATATTAGTTCTTGTCAGGGTAAGGAGCCTATTTCCAAGGAAATGGTTGTCCTTGCTACCGTTGATCCTAATTCTGATGTCACTCCTAAACCTGATCTACAATCTTGCAGAAGCAATGGATTTTGCTTTGCCACAGAGCTCGGAGTGAGCTCTTGTGGAGTTGATGTAGATAGAGTCCAAGACCTCAAAGAAGTATCGGACACAGTTCAAAGTGATGCTATTTCTCCTTATGGAGATTCTATTTCTGATGGGCCTCAGATGAATATCAAATCTTCAGAGCACGCCAATTCTGTTTCTGAGGTTGAGCCTGCTAGTTTGACAGGGGGCATCTCCGAACCTTTATGTAATTCAAGCTCTGCTCCTGCTATTGGCCTGCACTGTGCCTCTGGTGGTGGTAATTCCTGCGGTGCACCTGAGGTGATAATTTTGTCGAACCAGGCTAGTTGATTTCCGTCTGTGCTTTCCTTTTGGCAATAGAAAGCAAGAAAGTTGTGGGTGGCAGCCATGGATAAATGTGGTGAATTTTTCCTCAAGCGGAACTTAGATGTCTTCTTTACAGACCTCATCCTACGATTTTGTCATTGATTAGGATGCCAAGATAGCACTCGAATGCCTCATTTGATGTTGATGACTGACTCCAGCTTTTGCAGGTGTTTGCGGTACCAAGTTTGTCATCTTAATATCATACGCGCATCTAGCATTCCGAAGGAAACTTTTTGTACAGTTACGAGCCTCTCAAGTCATTAGTTGTTTCTAGCCAACTCATGTTAGATTTAGATGTAATTGAGGTTTGTTCATCTTGGACCTCTCCTGTGCCTAACGCAAATGGAAAATTCATTGATGAAAAATATGAAGAGCCTGGATTGATGTGATTCATGCTTTATATTTCTCCTCCGGCGCTCGAGTAGGTGCTGATAAAATGGCCTTTCTTGATATGCAGTCGCATGTTCGGGTTTTTGCCTGACGATAACAGCATCAGTTATTGACTATATTATTTACTCATTGCTAGTTGGATTGATTTATTTTTAATATAAAAAAAATAAAAATTGATTTGATATAACAAATTAAAAAACTCAATTTTCAAATCAATCAAATATGAAAAATAAAATTAAAAAAATTATTAAAAAAACAAAAAAAAAACTAACTTGATTTAATTAGAGTAAACTTGTCAAATTCATGATTAAAGTTATGGTATGGAAATAACTATATAAAAAACAGATTAAAACAAATCATGAAATCTAATTTTTAATTAACTTAATATTTAATGATGAAATTGAGGGAGCGAAGACTATAAAGAAAAGGGAAAAAAAAAAACTCAGGTCAACCAAATTAACTTGTTAAAATAGCAGTTTGGGTCATGAATTTTGGGTAATCTTATAAAAAATAAACTGAAAAAAATTATGAAGCCCAAACTCTAATCAACATAATGTTAAAAGGATGAAATTGAAATTAGAAAAAAAAAACACACAAAATGAATGGATAAAAACACTATTTTAGTAAATAATGTTATGTGAGAAAAAGTACACTAAAAAAAAATTGTCCCTTAGTTTTTGTTAAATAGATTTGTAGGTTCGCACTATGTCGCGGGTCAGAATATTTTTGTTATTGGTAAAAAAAAAAGATGCCCGAGCGATGCAAACATGTTTTAAGAAAATGAGACTCGACATAAACCTAACCAATAAAAAAAATGAGAAACTTGTAAGAAACGACAAATAAAAGGACTTGGGATAACCTGAGTTGTTTTGAAAATTCATAAAAAATCATATAGAAGGCAGATAAAAAAAATAGAGCCTAATCATTCATGATATAGATAATGAAAGATGAAATTGAAAAAACACAAGTTTAATAAAAGGGGAAAAAAAATGAGACAATGACGAACCTTCTAAACTTAGACTACAGTCTCAAACTCACAACTAAAAAAATAAAGACTAAATTCAAAACATAAAAAAAATAAAGGGGGTGAAATCGAAAAGAAATTTCAATTTTATAAATTGTTTTAAAAGAATCTAATAAAAGATATAATCATTAACTTGTAAATAAACCAACCTTCCAAATATTGAAAAAATAAATAAAAAAATATCAATTAAAAGAATTATAAAAAAAATTTCAGCAAAAAACAAAAAAAAAATACTTGAGATAATTATGGTCATTTTTAAAATTAACAAAATATCCTACCAATTTTTAAAAAATTGAATAAAAAAGGACACAAAAAACTGAATCAAGCCAACCTAGGTTAATCCGCAAAAGTTATAATCCGAGTCATGATACGAAAATAACCTCGTATAAAGTAAATCAGAACAAATCATAAAACTTAATTCTCAATTAACTCAATGTTGAAGAATAAAAGTGAAAAAAAAAGTTAATTAGAAAATAAACTCAGGTTAACCCATCAAACTTACATTTTAAGTCACGAGAATAAGATAACCTCGTAAAAGTAAATTGAGAGAAATTACAAAGTTTAATCTCTAATAAATATAATGTTAAAAGATTTTATTGAGATTAAAAATAAAATTATATATTAGGTAAAAAAAGCCAAAGAAAAGGAAAAAATTACTACTACAATAAATAGTATTTAATGAGTATACTATTATAATAAATATTATTATGTGATGACGGTACAATAAAAACTCCTTTTCTCTTAGTTTCTTGGTTAGTGGTTTTTTTTTTTAAAAAAAACTTTTTTTCTGACATCTGGGCAAAATATAGAGATTTATAGTGCTGTTATGTGGAAAATGTCCTGTAAAATGAGAATATTGGAGAGGACATCTTTTTTCAAACGAGGATTGCAATTACATAATAAAATTATTTTATAATTTCATTTGATATTATTAACGACGTTTTATTCTGAATCGAATTTTTATTTAATCACGACTAAGAAATTAAAATAATTTAATAAAAAAATATATATATATATATAATCATTAACTTATAAATGTCACTTCCAGCCTATTACCGGTTATTTTACTAACATATACTAAAAGCTTTCTCCATTCAATATAACAATCAACAATAAAATAATACGATGTTAAATTTATTAGGTATTAAATTTTATATTTATTTTTTATGCAGTTATCCTGATTTTATAACACAAATCACAAATTTTGTGGGTTAACCTATGTTGACTCAAATTATTTTTTAAAGTGATTTTTTTTTAATTTTATTCTTTAACATTGAGTTGTTGAAAAATAAGCTTTATATTTTTTTTATTTGTTTTCCATAAGTTTATTACGATCTTGCAAGAGTCATGAGTTTTATGGGAATAGTTAAATTGACTCAGGTTTTTTTTATTCTCTTTTTAATTAACTTTTTTTAATTTCACTATGTTTATTAGGATTTAACTTTATTTATATGTGTGTGTGTATTCTATGGTGTTTTCCTAATTTTTTTACTTGGGTTTGACAATTTAACATAAGTCGACTAAAGTTTTTTTTTTTTTTTTCTTAACTTTACCCTTCAAAATTGGTTTGAACAAGAATCATGTTTCATAGTTTTTTTTGTTTATATTTCATAAGGTTATCCTGATTTCATTACCCAGGTCACGGGTTTGGTCGGATAACTAAGTGATTTTTTTTGTTCTTTCAACTACTTTTTTTTTATTTCATCATTTAATATTAGGTTAATTGAGAATTGAGCTATATATTTTATCTTAATTTTATTTCTATAAGATTATTCTAGTCTCATTGTTCAGGCTTGTTATGTTAATTTAAGTTGACTTAATGTATCTGTTTAGTTGAATTTTGTATTTAAGTTATATTAGTACTGGATTGACTAATAATTGAATTTAATAAAAGAAATTTGACCTATTTTCTAAAGGGTTATAAGGATCTCCTGGTCTAAATAAGCAAGATTGGCAGGTTAAAACTCCTAAGTCGATTTAATATGTTGTCGTTTTAATATTTTTTTAAAGAATGTTGTCTTAATTTTTTGAGTCAAAATATATTTTTATCAATCATCTAAGTTGTTTCTAGACATGTTAGATCTATTATGTCATCTCATATTAATCCCTGTATAATTTAATGTTTTTTATTATTAAAAGATATATTAAGATATATTTTTTTTCTATTAATTTTTTATTATAAAATCACAATATAATATAGGCAAAGACTCTGCAACTTTTTTTTATGAAAAAAATATAAAAGTCACATATGACATTATTGGTTGGACAAATTGCACAAATAATTAGTATAACTTAACTAATAAAATTTATAACCATGCTTTTGAAATCTCCTAAGCTAAACTATTCCTTTTATCGTTGATTTCAAAGCAAATGATATATGTTTATATATATAGGAAATTGACTTGTTATTATCTTGAAAATAATAATCTACATTTAATTCATAATTAGTTTTAAGACAGAATAGCTATAGTTGTTTGACTGACAAGGGGCAGAACAGTCCACACACATTTTAATATCGGCAAAAAATCACTCTCCCTCTCCCTCAAAGCCAACTATATATAGCGCTGTCTCCACATTTAGGGTTTTAGACTTCGTGATTTGCCTCCACACTCAAAAAGCAGGCGCCGCTTAGCCAAGGACTCACTCTGTCTCTGAAACCCTAGCCCATAGCCATGGTAAGCGGAATCCACCTTCCTCTTTTCTTTCCTTGCCTTCCCTTCTTCTCTTCACGCATGCGAGATCCATATAGTTAAAACACGGTATGTTTAATTAATTAGTGTTTCTTTGTGATTGAATTACTTTGATAGGCTCTTGTAGCAAATGAGGAATTCCAACACATTCTTCGTGTTTTGAACACCAACGTTGATGGCAAACAGAAGATTATGTTTGCCCTTACCTCCATCAAAGGTATTGGTCGCCGTTTTGCGAACATTGTCTGCAAGAAGGCCGATGTAGACATGAACAAGAGGTACTTGCTTTTTACCCTTTCCTTCTTTTTAATATATTAACCTTTTATAAATTGCTCGATCTGGCCTTTTGTGTTTTTGAGAATATAGGTTTATCTCCTTGATTAGTCCATCACGAAAAAAAATAAATCCTTTTGCATTTCTTAATAGAAGATATTGCTTTTTCTGCTTTATTACTTTATAATAGTATTCAATTTGTCTGGCAACTGCTCGAGAGAGTTTAGAAATTTGATAAATTTGTGATAGAGAAGAGATGAATGGTTTTATCAACTTTTGCTGAGTTGCTTCTAGTCTTTGTGTTGGTATATTTTTGGGTTTGTTGCGATTCTCTTTGCCAATTGATATTCATAGTTTGCTGTTAATTGCTGTCAAATGTAACTAAATTTTGATTTGATGTGTATTTGCTGTTGATGAATGTTATCAATTTGACATTTGGGTGGCTTTGTTTGTAGAGCTGGTGAACTGTCAGCTGAGGAGCTTGACAAGCTTATGACAATTGTTGCTAATCCTCGTCAGTTCAAGATTCCAGACTGGTTCCTTAACAGGCAGAAGGATTACAAAGATGGAAAGTACTCTCAGGTTGTTTCCAATGCATTGGACATGAAGCTGAGAGATGATCTTGAGCGTTTGAAGAAGATCAGGTTTGCTCTGATTCTTAGTAGAGGATTATTTTAGAAAGAAATAAGATGCTATTGTCGTTGTTGTCACTTTTTTCCTGTTAACTTTATCTGGTATGGTTCTTTTGTGTAGAAATCACCGCGGTCTCCGTCACTATTGGGGTCTTCGAGTGCGAGGACAGCACACCAAAACCACTGGCCGTAGGGGGAAGACTGTTGGTGTCTCCAAGAAGCGATGATCTTGTTATGCAGAATGGGCCCTCTTGGCTTTCTATGCAGTATTTTTCGCGGTCCAAGTTTTTTCTTTTTCAAACAAAAAACTTTAATATAGCTTAGATTGTTTGCTTGAATTCTGTTGTGTTTTGTTGGTTGAATGTTCTCTTTGCATTGCCGTTGAGAAGATCATATTTTTGTTTAAATATTTTTCCTTGAGATACCCTTAGTCATTCTTGTGGTATTCTGGTTTCTGATTTCTGTTTTCTGATGGAGTCACATGCTAGAACAAGGAACACAAGTATTTCCTGTTGTGTTACCAATGCAAACACGACTTGGATGAGATGTAGAAGCTGGACGCATAATTGGTGGATAATATGGATGTTCAATCTAAATCTTGTCAAATTCTTAATACCAGTTGGGCTGTCCTACTCTTACATGTTGTTGGACAAATATCGGCCATCTCCCCCAGCTTGGACTGAGTAAAACAGTCAGTGTGTATTAGGAGGCCCGTCAACAAATCAGATTTGATGAATTAACGGGTTTGTCGTTTTCGGTGGAACTTGATACTGAAATAGAAGTGAACTGGAGCTGCACTTAACTTGAAATTATACTTGTGTAGATTAGGTGGCATTATTTGCTGATTTGGATGTCTTCAATAACATGGCATGCTTATATGTACGCCCCGTTGCGCTATTTGCAAGTGCCCTTTTCAATCCTTTTCTAGGGAAACCATGAATCAGTGTCATGTATTTTAGGGTATCGGAATCCAAGTACGATAGCTATGAAACTGGTAAAGATTCTGCTGGTGATGGCTTCCAGCATAACAAGTACTAAACTGGACATTGGCCAACTTCTGCGATCCATTGTTTCGAGGAGATGGTCGCCTGCCTGCTGGGATAACTGCTTGTATCTTTTAGAGTGATGACAACCAGTGGTAGCTTGGAGATTTTCGTATAAATTTGGACGAAGCGCTGCTAAGAATAGTTTCCATAGAGATGCGATGTGCGGTTTAATTAGTTGACGGAAGAAAATCTATCAAGCCGAAAAGATTCATGTGAGACTCCAGAAACTTGAAATTTGTTTTGTGGTTCACGAATCATTTGTTGCCTCGTAGCCGTCGTTTTTCTACGCGTTCCCTTTCAAAATGCGGTGGACGGTGAGTATGGGCTTAGTGAACTGGATTCACGTGTACTAATTTTTCTTTGGACTGGGCTTGGAGCTGAATTTGATCTTACAAAATATAGTGTAGCTGTTTTCAAAGCGAATGGGCTTGATCCATTCTTTTGCAGTATGAGCCCACCAATATGATTCAGCTATTTTAATCGATGCGCTAGATGTCCTTTTATGGGCTGGAATGCTAGATTTGAACCCGTGGGTTTTTTTTTTTTTGATATTTAGTTGTTCTAAACATGTTTTAAAAAAGTAAAAAAAAATGAGTTTCGAGGCACTGAACAACTGAAATAAGTTTGGTTTTATTTTAATTAATAATTAAAAAATAAATAATGATAACAAATGGAGTGTATAAAAAATAATCACAATAATTTAAAGAAATAAAATGATGTAACTTAATTCACAACTAATTAATAAAACACATGAAATAATGTAAAAAATGATAAAAAAGAGCTGACTTGAGTCAACCCATGTAAGTTTAACAAACCTATGACCCGGGTTGGTAATAGAGGTCATGCCAATGCGGGTCAACTCAACAAACTCACTGACTCAGGTAATTAAAGTAAGGATAATCTAATAAAAAAAATAAAAAAATCACAAAACTTAATAAGTTGAAAAATAATATCAAATGATAAAATCCAAAAAGAAAATAAGTAAAATAAAAAAAATAAACAATATTAATTTTTTAAATTCATAACTTCCTGCAAATATCATATCTAAAAAAACCCACAAACCATTTAAGATAAGAAGTAGAGTTTGTTATTAAAATGAAAAAAAAACAAAGGACATTGAGCACCGTTATATTAGAGTTTGAGTTCTTTCTAATTTTTTATTGAAACATGAAAATTTTACTAGATAAAAAAAGATTTGTATTTAGAATCATTTTTAACTAGTTAATTAGAATCCTTACTAAACTGTTATTTAAAATCTTCATTGGAAAATGATAGTTGGGATTATATTTTTCCTATAATTTCGCTATAAAGATAATGTATTTAGAACTTTGCATGCGTATATGTGTGTCGAATATCAATGAATAAAAGCTTGGGAGATTAGATACTTGAGTGTGTGTTTTCAATAGTTGGTGTCAGAGCTTCGTTGAAAAAGATAAAAAAAGAGCACGACAAGAAAGAGATTATTTTCAACTATTTGTGTATGTTGTTATTAAATGATTGGTTCAAATTGAACCGTCCAATGGAATTGCTGGACAATAACATTTGGGAAAACTTTCCCAAAGGAAGCGTCCGTTGCACAGTTTGTATAAAAGATTACAAGAAGAAAAAAGTGTCCTTGGAATTGCTGTTCAAAATGCTAAGTTCTTGGAATGGTGAGGGAAATAGAGCTGAACATAAGACAAATAGGTGCATTTCCATTTGAAGTAGTTATTTCCATCAAGTTTCACGAAAGGAGGGGAAAAAAAAGGAAAAGAAGAAGTTAGTAATGGTGACTAAGGTTTTTTAGTTCAATGATAAAGTTATAATAGTAATTAGATACTTGAATTGTGTCCTCGTTGCGGGTCAGAAATTTTTTTTCAAATATACACAAGCTTTTTCAACATTTTTGTATTTAAAAGAATTTTATAGTGAAAATAAAAATATTTATGCATATATGTAATTAAATAAATCAAAAATATACATGTGTGTTAATAAATAAAAAAACTATAAATAATAACTAAAAATAAAAATGAGAAAACTGAGAGATAGATGTAAATTATATATTCAAAATACAAGATATTTACTCAATTGTGTTTTCTAATTTTTTTTATTAAAATAATATTTTTATTCAAGCAAATGATAATAGAAATATAAATACAAATTAGATTGATTGAATACAATAAAAGGGAAAAAAACACTATGTAACTATGCAAATATTTGAAAATATTATCTGAAATATTTTTTATTTTAAAAAATAAATTTCATATGTACTAAAGATTAAAAAAAAAAATTTGTAAAGTGAATCATAAAAGCTCTTCAAAATTTAAATGCATAACCAAGAAAATAATTGTCATTTAAAAGATGCTTTCTAAACAAAATAAAAGAGAGAAGAGATATTAATATAAAATATATTTTTAGAGAGAAAAAACCATATAAAAAACATTAATTTTAAAAAGAAAAGTAGAGAAAAAAAAGAAGCAAAGGCAAAATAATGTTAAGCCTGATCCATTTCATCAGAGCCAACACGTGAGTCTGTCCTGGTAGAACTGCGAGATTGGACTTTATTTTTTTTGCTGCTACTATGTCGTCCATCCTATTTTTTAAAAAAAAAACCAGACATGTCATTTGATTTGCCTAGATTTCAATGGTTGGAAAATCAGGACTTAAATTTTATTAACTTAAAAACTAGTTTTTTAACTTATTTTTTTACTCAAAACACCTTTGGAACCATTATAAACCTATCCATTGTGTTAAAAAACCCAAACATCATTTTAAAAACAAAAATAAACCTGAAACTAAAAATCAATCCGAGTTTAAATCTATTTTTTCATAAACTTTAAAGATAAAAAAAAAAACACTTAAATATAAACTCTCATCATCAAATAGAACCATTTGACACGAACATGGATTGTTTTGGTGGTATAATTTGGTATCAACGATATTTTCTATGTCTATCGCTAGAATCCAACGACCTCTCTCTCTCCTCCCTCAACCAAAGATAAAAAAAACTTTTGTACTAAAATTGAACTTGAAAAAAATTAAAGTCACTGAAATCGTATAATTTGTGTTATTTTAAAAGTTAAAATACCAAAGTGTATCTTTCTCAAAACTTCTGGAACACCATCCATGTTTGATGTATTTTTTATTTTGATCCTTATTTTTCCAATCTCATTGTCGACTAAAAAATCATAAGTAATTAGTTTTAAATTAGGATAAAATCATCTAAAATAAAACTTTAAGGACTGAAAATAAATTGTAAAAAAATGAACAACACCATCCACAGATCCACAGTGATCTGTGTACACGTATGGATTTCTGGTGCTTTGTAAAAAATTGAACAGCGCCATCCACAGCAATTGTAAAAATCTGTAAAAAGTTTTCTGGTGAATAGATTAATCTGGATATGGGTATGATGACTTACTCGAAGTCGTTAACTATAGTGCGCAAAAACTAACTTAAGGTTAAACCATATATATAGTGACACGCTGTAAAACTGAGGAGGCCAACTCAGTTTTGCCCATCCACATTTTTTGTTTCTGGTTTCTCCACGATTCCTCCACTAGTAAAATCAGTGGCACTATATTCTATAATTTTGGTGCGATTACTTGTCAAAGGATTGAAAACCCTAAACTGCCGAGACCTAAAAATACCTAATAATAAGTATCAGACTCGAGTATTGGTTTCATCGACGAGCCTGTGCCAAGCAAGAGACCTTGAGAGGGACGAAACCGCAAGTTGAACCATAATTTTTAATCATATTTATGGAGAAGCAAATCATCATCAGTGGCCTCAGCAGCTTTCGCTGAATCTTTTGTGGCTCATCCTTCAAAATATAATATTGCGAGGGAAACGGAGGACAAATTAAGATCAAGATTCCCTAGCTAGTTCTGCCTGTGTAAAACAGTATTTCTTTTTTAATCAACACAAATCTGGCCACTTGTTAATCCACCAGTTGTCTTGATGCAAAGACTCTTCTCAAAAGAATAAAAAAAAACAAAAAACAAAAGCAGGATTTCTGTTCATGGCTGGAAGACAAATCCGAACTCATCTCCCTCGTGTAAAAGACAACGTTTTGCCCTTAAGATTATCTTTCTTGTCCTTTACTGGTCAATAAATTAGTCAGCAATTTCCTTTGCCATGGACATTTTTTTTTATAGGTTCAAAGATGACAGGATTTGACCCTTTCCAACCCTAATGTTCCTGCGTCCAAATTAATTACCTCTTCAAAAAAGCATGATCTTATGCAAAAACATAATTATTAACAGGCGAAGAACAATCGGTCATCCAACGAAGACTACTGGTTTTGCGTGGAGGTTCACTACAAAATGGAAAACGTAATCATATCTAATTTACTTTTGATAGAGCGTGCCCTAAAAAAGTTTGATTTTTATTTTATTTTCGAGAAAAAAAAGCTACAACGTTCCAAAAAAAGGATCACAAGTTTGGGAGACCCAGTGGTAGAAAAAATATAATTTAAGGACCTCGAGTTTTTTTTATAACTGGAAATAATACAAACAAATTGAAAAAAAAAATACCAGCTTAATAAATACAAGGACCAAAAGCAAGATGGTTGTGAGGGATAAGGTGCTGTGACAAAAGACAAGAGGGCCATCTTAGTTCCCCACGTGTATATATTGCTAAATTATAGTTAAAAGATTATACAATCATTTTCCGACACACCACATTGCTACATTACATGGACTGCCGCGAAATCCCACAGCCAACGGAAGAAAAATCTCCTTCCCGGCGGCTACCATCTTGCGTCATTTCCGCTGACAAAAGACTAACAAGAAGATCGGCAAAAGCACCAACAATGAACTTGTGGGTACTCTTTGGATTAAGAGAAAGATAACTCGATAGAAGCTCGTGCAAGTACTCCCAATTAGCCTTGACATCCACCAAGTGGCGTGCATCTACCATCTCCTGCATGGATCGCCGGAAGTCCATGTACGGGTCGTGTGAGTAGGTGGAGACAGCCATACTGTCTTTAACGGTTGGTGATTTTAATAATTGGGGTGGTTGTTGATCATGTAAAGGATGGCTATTGTTACAGCCGTCAAGTAACAAAGACTTGCCAGCAGAGTGATTTATTATCAGACCATTGCTATCAGGTTGCGGGGCTACTAGATTGTCTGATGATTCTGTGGAAGTGACAATGGACGGTGTAGATTCAATGATGGAGTTGGAGCTGCCGGGGGAGGAGAAAAAGAAGCGCTGAGAGGCGTAGACGCTGGCGAAGTCAGGTTCAGAGGAGGAGGAGCTGGAAGAGATGGAGGTGGAGGCGGGGGCGGAGTCAATGGTGTGGTCGTAGAGGGAATTATAGTTTTTAAAGCGGAATGGATGGCTGTGATCATCCGGGGTTAGTGGGTTAGAGGGCGATTGATGATCAGGTGGTAGTGGACGTTTGATCTTAGCGATGAAGCAGAGATTGAGGTTTCTTCCTGCTGTGCCAGCCATTCTTTCCTCTTCTCTCGGTATTTTATTTTTCTGATTGTGTGGGAAAGAGAGAAGAGGAAATGTGAATCAAAGATAAATAAACAAAAAGAAATTGTGGGGGTGATGCTGCATTTATTCGTGTCGGTTCAGGGAGATAGAGGGGAGGGTCCATCATGGTTAATGCCTTGATGGTGCAAGTTGTTACTAGTTTCTGTAGTTTTGGTTCGAAGGCGACTAGACAACGGTAAAACACTGTAAGCTGGACAATTCATATGTATTGTAATCTCCTTTTCCCCAAAGTTATCGATGCATCCAAAGCTAAAGATAAGAAACCATATAAATTTAATAAGCGAAAAAGTTTGTAAATATAAAATCCAGATTCATAACTTTATTTTCTCTAAAAAGTAACACTCGTGAAATTTGTCTCATTACCAGGTTTACAAAACCTTAATTAAATTAGAAACTGTATCTTATAAAACAAAATAAAAATCTTAAAGTACAAAGAAAATAATTATGTAATCTAAAACAATAAAGAAAAATAACAAAATCAACGTAAATCGAGGGCCCGAGATGAAATTTTTTTATATCTCAAATGTGACAATCCACTTAGTGCTGAAAGAGCTATTAAAGAGAAAATGACATCTATAAATACTTTAAAAATTTTGAGCTTAATCGAACGGTCATATAAACAATTATGCTCTTTTAAAGATGTCTTTATGATTTGAAGCGACAAGACCTCCTCTCGAGCAAAGGTTGGCCTCCACTTCCCGCAAAGATAATTTTGCAAAAAAAAATAAATTAGAAAATGCATTAAAAAAGAAATAGTAATTGTGTTTTAAAAAAAAAAATTGAGGGACAAGAAATGCATTAAACAAGAAAAAATAATAATTCAGGTGTTGTGGTTTTAACTTATCTAACTCATGATCTACATTATAGACTTAACCCCATTCAATATATTATTATATATATATATATATATATATATATCCTAAATAAGAAATTAAAAAAAACACTACAAGATTTCACAGTTTTACCAGACGGAATTTTTCTGTCGGCGTAAGACACATATTCCATTGGTAATTAATTTACTGACGAAATTAGCGATTGAAAATTTCCGTCGGTGAATCTTTTTTATCGGTAATTACCGTCGGTAATAATATTACCGACGGAATTTACTGGCGGAACAGATGCGTCGGTAAAAAAATTTTTATTACCGACGGAAATTTCCGTCGGTAAATCCGTTGGAAATTATTTCATTAGTAAATCCGTCGGTAATTATTTAAAAATATTTTTTAAAAAATTCATTTTATAAAATTATAAAATAATTAAATTAACATAAATCAACATTGTATAATATATACTCAAAATACTTGGAAAAAAGAATAAGAAAATCAACTCAAACAAATTTGCAACAAATAAATAAAACAAAAAAATTAATTCAACTAAAAAAATTCATATGAAAAAAATGAAGTTGCAATTGCTAAAAATTTAAAAATCCTATAAATAAATCAACTAAAAATTGATCTCATATGAAAAAAAAAATAAAAAATCTCACAACAACATTTATACAATTATTAAGAACAAAATCAATTAAAATTAAACAAAAAACAAATATAGTGAAAATCATGAAAAAAAAAAAAAAAAAGATCTTACCTTAATATACTTGTAAGTGAAACTAAGGAAAAAATAATTCGTGAAGCATATTAATTATAAAAAACTAAGAGGATAAAAGAAGAAAGAAGAAGAAGACATACCTGAGCATGAAGGAAAAAAGAAGGAGATGAGGAGAGAAAATAAGAGAAAAAAATAGATATTGATGTTTTTTACATATAGTGAAGAAGAAGAAGAAGAAGTAGACGTAAAAGTAGAAGTAGTAGAAGAAGAAGAAGTAGTAGTAAAAGAAGAAAAAGAAATAATGAGTCTGTCTCTTGTGAAATAAGCGAATTCAGGTTTTTTATTGGGGCGCGTTACCGACGGATTTACCGACGGATAATTGAATATTAATATTTTTTAATTATTCCGTCGGTAATTTCGTCGGTAATATTTAATTTAAATTTTTAATTTCATAAAAAGTTTTTAGAAACCGCCAAAAATTACCAATGATTTTTCAATCCGTCGGTGATTTCGTCTGTAATATTTAAATGAAAATTTTAAATCAATTGAATTTTTTCAGAAAACCGCCAAAACACGTCGATGAATTTTCAATCCGTCGGTGATTTTGTCCGTAAAGTAAAACAATTAACAGTGCAATTGGAAGATGAACAGTTCTGGAGCTCTCTGTAAAATACTGATGGAATTTTTCCATCAGTAATTCCCTTTGTAATTGACATGATGAACAATGTTCACAGTTTACCAACGGATTTACCTACGGAATTACCGGCAGAATTTTTCCGTCGGTAATTCCGTTGGTAAAAAATGACACGTCATCTTTTTTTTTTGCTTTGTTTTAAATTTTTTTTTCCCACGGTAATTCCCTTCCATCGGTAAAATGCCTCGAAAATTTACCGACGAAAATATTCCCCAGTATTTCGTTTGTATTTATTGATTTTCTAGTAGTGAAAAAAAGCCTAAAAAAAGAGCCTAGACACACATGAGCCCATGAAAGGAATGGCTCATGTGTGTGGAATGGCTTATGTCTGTGGGCCATAAAGGGTCATATAACTTATTTTTTAAAAAATAAATATGAAGATAATGTGTCGTCCATAAATATATTTGCTGGGTCAACCATATAATATGTTTACAGTAAACTCTTATCTAAATATAGTAGATTTGCACTTGATTGTTTAGAATCCTCTACTATCTCAAGTATGGCTACATCAATTAAAATGCTCAAGTTTTTACTTAACAAAATACACATGTTGAAGTTAAAATTTGTGGTGATTTTGCAAGTGTGATTAATTAGATATAACTGCATATTTGACCCGTGCGGAACGGGGGCGAGTAATTTTATTATCTAGAATATATACATAGGCTTTTTCAACACATTTTTATCCATGAAAAAAATTCTTAATAAAAAAATCAAAAATTATTTGCAGTAATAAACGTTAAAAAAAAAAAAAAAAAAAACGTTGATGATAAGTAAAGACTAGACTAAAAAAATAAGAGACAAATATACATCAAAATATTTGATTTAACAACACAAGTCACGTATTTATTTATTTTTAATAACTTTGTTTCTTTGAATAAATTATTTGTTTAATCAAACAATTACCTGTGCAAATAAAACATAAAAAATCATTAACAATAACTAAAGATTAAGCTCAAAAAATAAAAAGATAAATATAGATTAAAATATTTGATCTCACAACACGGGCCATGAACCCAATTTTGTCTACTAACTTTGTTTTTTAGAATAAATTCTTTATTTAAGCAAACAATAATAGAATCTGCACGCACTAAGTAGCAGGTCGGAGCATCATAATTTTTTTATTTGAGGCCAAATAAATGTCCAAGCATCGCTAACATGTTTTCTTAAAAAAAAATTAGACTCTAACAATGAATGCAAAATCAATTGCATACTAGGTGATATTTTATTTAATATTGAGATTAAAATATATTTGATTTACATAGGTCAACCAAGGTTGACCTACGAAACCCGCAAGGAAAATCTTGCAAAAAAAAAATGTATTAAAAATAAATAGTAATTGTATTTTTAAAAAAAAATAAGGGACAAGAAATGCATTAAACAAGGAAAAAAAAAGAAAAAATAATAGTTCGGGTGTTGTGACTTAACTTGTCAAACTTGTGATCTGAATCATGAATTTAATTGGATTCAATATTTTTAAAAATATATATATAACCTAAATACTAAATAAGAAATTTGAAAAAAAATACATAAAAAAAAACCAAAAAAAATGAGCCTACACACATAAGCCTATGAAAGGAATAGCTCACGTGCGTGGGCATCTTTTCCCTGATCGACTTGTCCTTTAATTTGGCTCCAAGAGGATGCAACCCCCCCTTCCCAAAAAAAATAAAAGGTTCTGGGAACCAGATTAGAAAAAAAATTAAATATTAAGTTTATAGTGAAATGTGAGAGCATGAATGATACAAATGTGTGCAATAATGCTCCCAAATATTTAGAGTTTTTGTTATCCTTTATTTTTTTATATGTAAAAGCATTATTTTTTAAAATATTAAATTGACACCCAACAAGTATTTTACAAATTATCCACATAATGACATATTTGTCTTATAAATGATTTTGGTGATCACTTTTATACACACACACTTAAAAATTTGTCATAAATTTTGTAAATATTTAAAGGAGGTTAAGTGTAGGCTTGATATTGTGATGTAGAGTGTTTTTTTACTTGTAAATATATACAAATATTTTTTTTCATCAACATATTAAAAATTTTTTTAAAATTGAAAAAATATTAATTGAATATTTTTTTAAAACAAATATATTTTAAAAAAACATTAAAAAAATGAAAGCAATCTCATTCCCAAATGTGTAATGGCATGTTGATTTCCACGCTGACTTGAGCGCGTAAGAGTTAAAGATTTCTTGTGACCCCGATTTTGCAAACCATGTTTTGTGTTCCAAGGAAGCTGCACATGCGAACTGGTGGAGGATCAAACTCTCTCTCTCTGTCTATCTGTTTTTATTTTGGTTTTGGGCACATAATCTTGCTAGATATTTTATGATCAATTCGATGAATGGTCACAGTCACTCCACTGATTATCACACACACAGGAAAACGATGCATTAAACGGTTATGATTATCTTATCACCTCAGAGATTACACAATCAGACCTGTCATGTACGATTGGGTCCCACGATACTTGCTTGTCTCAGCTTGCTGCTGTATTAAGTTTTTGCCTAAAGGGCTGTAAAACAGTAAAAGTATTGATTTTAGATATCCATCCATCGGATAGCTACCCTATTTTTAACATTTTATTGGTAAGAGCCTTTAGCATTTTATTCAATATATATATATATATATACATACATACTAAAAAAAACAATACATGGTAAGGAGCCTATACATCATGTAATCCGGAAAATCTTATAAAGCAACTAATAATATATTATTTGTTATTTTCTAGATTTAATTTGAAAATAAAAATAAAAAATAAAATAAAATTCATGGTTCATAATTTTTTTTTAAAGAATATCTTCACTTTAAAAAAAAGCACATGAATTAATTATAACGATATCATTAATTACTTTTTTAATATTTATAAAAATTTTCAGTCCTACTAACTAATTACTTTCTTTTATTATTTTTTTTAAAGAAAAATAAGTTTTTTTTCTGTGTGGTCAATGGAGTGGATGAACTTGGGGTACTTTATAAAAAACAAGGGCAAAAGAAATAATCATAAGTCGCTATACTGTATTAATTTGTTCAAATTAAATCAACCCTCATACTTCTAATTCAAGGCACGTTAACCCTTGCGTCCAGTTATTAATTACCTGACCGAATTCATGTTTCGTGACCTTTACACTTGTTGACTTATTGATGAAACTAGATTATTTTACCATGAGTTGGATTAAATTTTTTTATGTAAGAAAAATACATAGTATTTTATAATATTTTTTCTAGTAGAAAAATAAATAAATTACATGAGAATTGATTCAACATAAGATGGATTATTTTGACATATTCAAAGATAATTAGATAATATGTTAAAATATGATTTGACTCAAAATAAATATTTAGAATGAATTTTTTTAATAAACATTAAGATGACAATATATTAGATCGATTTGGGTCAACTTAAATCAACTCATCAATTTGCATACCAAATATGAGATTATGATAATCCTATAAAAAACAAATAAAAAAAATTATAAAACTCAATTTCTAATAAATTCAATGTTGAAAAATGCAAAAAAAAAAAAAATAACCCAAGTTTACTAAGATTAACTTGTTATGAGATCGGGAATAATCTAATAAATTATAAAATTAATTCTCAATCAATCCGATTTTGAAAGATAATATTAAAAAAAACAATTAAAAAAAAAAAAAAAACAACTCGAGTTAATTAGGATTAACTTGTCAAACTCGTGACTAAGATGAGAATAACCTCATGTAATGCGAACCAAAACCCCTACCCCTAATATTTTTTTCTTTTTTTTTTTAATTTGAAGCTTACATATAAGAAAACAAGCAGGGGTTGCTGTTCATCCGATCGTATAATGCTAGTGTTTGGTCATGTGATCTTATCTCTTAATACGGTTGCAGGGACCAATGCACAGTAAATAGGACACCGATATTGACCTCTTTGTTTAATTATAAGGGGAGTTTACATGATCACAGTCCTCATGCGTGTCTGTGACATAGAAGAAAGAAACAGAGGAAGAACACGCTGCCATTTCAGAGCATCTTGAGCAACAGATCTTAGAAGTGAGCTGTATGTATAAGGATTAGTATCTTTTGATGGATTCTGCGCCATTATAAGCCAGCCAGAGCTCTACGTACTGTAGTTGCTGACACCTCCTCAGACTTCTTCTGCACAGCCAATCAAGCAATGCTGAAAGGGTTATTGATCGTTTGTTTTTATGCTCTGGACAGATTAAAGATACTTCCAATAGCAAAATCCCATAAAACTAACAAAGAACATTGTCGTGTAGTATCTCACTAGCAAGTTCGAGAGACATCGGGCTTCCCTTCGTCTTTACAGCAGTCAATAGTGAGCTCGTTCAAGGTTCTGCAAGACCCTTTTACATCAAAATCGTTTTTATTCTTTCATCTATAAAAAAAATAATATTTGATTTTAATATATATATACTCGTACGATGATAATCAATACGCGGTAAGAAACAGATTGTTATGAGTGCCTTTTCTGATAATGTGTTTGTATATAAGTGCTTTTGCAAGATGTTTTCGTTTAAAAAATGATGAAGGGGATGCTTTTTCAAGAAAACAAAAGGAAAGACACGCTGTGTAAAGAACTCTTACAAAACCCCATCAGGGTGGTGGTTCGTAAGTTTGAGGAGAGATAGTAGTAAATTTTGCTTTTAATCCATTTTTCAATAACTCTTGTATATACATTTTTAAAAAAAAATTTAAATTTTTTTATTTTAAATTAATTTTTCTAGTGTTTTCAGAACATTTTGATACAACACTAACATCAAAAATAATTTTTTAAAAACAAAAAAATATCATTTTAATGTATTTCCAAATAAAAAGTACTTTGAAAAAACAACCGCAATCACATTCACTTTTTTTAATGGGTATTTTTTAATATTTAAGGTAGATATGAGAGGAAAAATAATATTAAATTAAATATTTTTTTAAAATATAATATAAACTAAATTTTAAAATTAAATGTATTATAAAATAATATAAAACATATAAAAAAAACTCCGTACATCACCATCAGATTTGGTTACTAGAATCCTGGTCTGAATCCAAGAGGGCATTTATCATTCATGTATATATCGGACCAGGGGCTAAAAAATCCACGTCAAAAACCGCAGACCTTACATTGGTGGGCCTGTCTCAAGAAATAAACAAGCCCGGGAGGGGTTTTTATCTTCGGCCCAGGCCTACTTAAGGAAGGGCATGAAACTCTACAAGAACCTATATGTTTTTACGGAGGCCGCTCATTTAATTGTTGACAAGTAAATTTTTTATTAAGTAATTTTTATTTAAAATACTTTTTTAAAAAGTAAATTATTTTTTGATATGTAGGGTATTATTAAAAATAAATTAAAAAAATACTTTTTAATATTTAATTAGTTTATCTTATTTTCAGAAATTCTTTTTTAAATTCAATATTTTCATCTAACTGAATTAAAATCAAATTAATTAGATTGATTGGATATTTGTTTGGACCCGAGGAGAGAAGATTTACTAAAATCATTATATGAACAAAACAATTTATGACTGATTGTGTTATTTCATGATGTGATCAGTTTTGAATATGTTTTAGGTTTATGATTTCACATTTATGATGAATTTTTATATTTACTATCTACATATATTATATTTTTTTTTTAATGGACTCTATGATCATATTTCTGTTTATAATTAAGAACAAGTGGATCAGAAAAAACACGCTGATTAATTAGATGTTCAATTAAAATAAATAAATTAGTGTTCAATCGATTTACATACACAATCCCACCTTTGCTTTCTGACTACATAGTTGGGTTCATCATGATCGACAAGAGAGAAACCCGGATAGACAAAACAAGTTTTTTTTTTATTATTATTTTTGAGAAAAACAAGTATAATTTTTATAGAATCATTAAATCATTCTCAAATTCAATTTTTGTTAATATATTACAGTGGCCAACAAGTATCTCAAATTAAGCTTAGAAGGTGTTATTTTTTTAATTTTTAGTATTTTTCTTGATATTTTTTTTCAGCTATTTTAAATTTTAGTTTTTATCAAATTACTTAATTTTTTTTTAAAGAGTGTTTATGATAGTTTTTGTTTTTTTTTAATTATTTTTCAAAGTGATTTTGATTTAAAAAATATTAAATTGATTTTTTTAGCGTCTTCTAATGATTTTGATGTGCCGATGTCAAAAAAATCTTAAAAAAATTATTTTAATGCATTTTCAAGTAAAAGCTATTTTGAAAAATACTATGCACCACAATCTCAAATATTCCCTAAACCAATTCAATTAATAAAAAAAAAAAAACTAAAAGATGCATGCTTTTTACTATACCCCTCCTCACAAATCACTATTTATTATAATAATATTTTTTTTCTTTGAGTTTTTTAATCAATGCTTTTTTTTATAAGAAAAACCTTTAACATTTTGTTTTTCATTTTGTTATCTCACTCTCACGACATGGATCACAAGTTTGACATATTAACCTGGTTGACTTGAGGCAAGATTAGATGTTTATCAGGTATTGATTATGACATTAATTTGATGTACAAAGGGTGTATTTCTAGAATGATATTATAAGTCATTGACATGTCAATTACCACGAAACTTTGCTAGAAGGAGACCCATTTCAATGGGGTGCCTAATGCAACAAGTAATGAAGGGAGTTTTACTAAAGTTAGTTTTGAATAGGGGATTCTTGTTTGGACCATAACTATTGTGAAGAGGATGTTAATTATACTATCATTGTCTACTAGTACCTGATGTAATCTGTGGTTTGAGATAATGGTGGAAATGACCACGGCGTCCACATTTGAAAAAGTCATTAATTCTCAATCTTTAAGAGCAAAAGCTATTGGCTTGCGCCATTGAACCAGCGATCTAGTAATGGTGAGGACTTGTTTCTCATATTTCCTTTTTTATTGCTAGAACCCTCAATGCAGAGGTTCTTACTAAGATTACATTGATCTCAAGTAAAGCTGTAGCAAATTGACCATGCTCTTCTCTATTATGCTAAAAGAAAAAAATCTTTATTTAGAAATTGACGAAGGTAGCCCTTAACTATCAGCCTTTCAATTTCCTTTTTTAAGACATAACAGTCTTTAATGTCATGTCATTTGTCTTAGTAAAAAAAAAAAAAAACAATACTTTTTATACACACGTGTACTAGGAGGAGACTTCATTGGCAAATGATATTGAACAAACTCTTTACCTTGGATAACTGTAAGGACTTAAACGAGAGAGGTATTTAATGGAGAAATATTTGCTTCAGGATAACTCAGACGTTTCCTAAGTAGTTTCTTCTAACTCCTCTTGAGATTGTTATCTCTTTTGCAATAACAGTCTCGCTTGGGTGAGCGACCTTGCTTAGAGGATCTTTATAGTTGTTTGTCTATGATAAACTAAGGAGGACCATGGAACAATGTGCTTACCTCCCCCGCCCGAATGTGGCTTTTCATGGTTCGTTTTACCTTTAGTAACCTTCTATCTACTAGGGCGTATAACTCCATTTATAAGGTTTTTTCCCTTACCCTATTCATAAACCCTTATAAAGCTTCTAGCTCGATTAAGTCTTTAACCTTAAGCTTTTCCTCATTAAATCTCTTGAGATATGCCCCTGTAGACTCGTCCTGACTGAAACATGCCATCAGCTTGACACATACATCATTGAAGCTGGTAAATCCTGCACATAACATTATTGTCCTTAATGACTAGCTTTAGACTGCTGCGTATATTTTTTATATGTTCTTTAGGATTTATAAGCTCATTATAGTTATTTATTATCATTTTGGTGGTGATGTAGTTTCTAAGTATGTGGGTGTTAAACATATGTATGGATAAAGAAAAATCTTTGATCCAATAAGGAGTGTAGATATCCTTTTGGATGAGTCTTTCTTCTAGCTATTTGTCACTTATACGCCTATCGGGTTCACGAGAACTTGAAGTCTCTAGTCTAGGATGGGTGATGGACAAACAACTTTTTTCTTATGTTGCCTAGATGGACGCTTAGAAAAAGCACTTCATCCCTGAGCATCATGATAGCGTGTATGCTCATGGATAGCTCGATGAGCCATGAGGTTGAAGGCTTTCTAGTGGATTGTTTTATCTGCATTCTCCTATATAGTGTAATCTTCTATGAACATTGTCATGTAGGTGAGTAGTGACATGCAACAACTTGTTGAGGAGAAGTTGAGATGTGTTGAGGTGGAATTTCTCTTACTTATTGTTTTCTTAATATTTTATAGGTAAAAAGCTATATTTGTTTCATAAGTTGTTGAAAGATTAGCTTTACAGGAGATCAATAACTAGTTTTATTCCAAGAGTGCTCTGATTATCTACCATTGATAATGATAATTAGAGAAAAATAGTTAAATAATAAAACTATATATGACTTTTTAAATGTATTTCTCATAGATGGCGCCACTAACAATGTCCCAAAATTCAAGATATATAAATAATATGCTATTTAGTATTTGAGATAATAGTTAATCAATATGTTTAAGTATTTGGCTTTCTTTTTAGTCTACGAAATTACAAGCTTATGGCAAAATCTTAAGTACCTGCAAAGATAATCCCAATCGAGGGGACTTAAATATTCTTTGATGATAAAGTTAGGATATATAGGAAATACAATAAATATCTTAAGATAATAAATGACTTAAAAAAGCTTTATATTCAAGGAACAAATATGTTTATTCTTGAGTTTAAGTGGGCTAATACTCTAAAATATATAAGAGTTTATCTTACGAGATAAAAAGTTAAGAACTCTTAACTGAATGGTTCAAGGCAATGGTAAAGACAGGGGCTGGCAGGGGCCCTGACCCCTGTAAGGAAATTGTTTTTCCAGCTCCTTCCTTAACAATATTTATAGTTTTAGCTCAAATAACAAAACAATTAAAATCTTGGCCTCTTTTAATTTTATTTTTTTGGCTCTGCCCCTGGTTTAGGGTGTGTTTATTGAGTCTAACATGTTTATCAGACTCCCGTTACTTCGGACTTGACTGATTGTCAAGTTCAAACTCTTTGGGTTTGATATGTTTATCACACCTATACTATCTTGAATTTAGGTAATTGTCAAGTCCTAGTTTTTTAAGTCTGTCATATTTATCAGACTTATGCTATTTTGAACTTAGCTGATTGGCAAATATAAATTTTTTGGATCAGCCAAACCTAAGTTATATTAAGTTTGGCTTGCTTTCAAATTCAAATTCTTTAAATATGTTGTGTATCAAACTCATTTTATTTATTAAGATTTTTTTAAAAGAAATCTTAACAAAATATTTTGACTCGTCATAAAATAACTTTCCTCGTAGTGAGATAAATAAATGAGAGGCAAAGACCGGGATCTCCCGGGATTGAAGAAACCATGACGATGCGGAGTCATGACTGTTTGAGAAACTTGCGCAATTAACGAATGCAGAACATGCTTTAATTCAAGATCTTAACAAAAAGTTCAACCCTGATCAACAGAACCCTTATTCTACACGGTGAACTCTACATTTATTCCAAGTCATGATGACATCAAGTGATCTCCGGCAATCCTAACATAGAACAGAAGTCAAAGCAATCCATCAAGCCAACTTTTAATTGCTTCGTCGTCAACATTTTGCCCACCAGCAAAATTCTCCAAATTCAGGGTCTTTGGAACAGTAACAACCAACTGTCCTTCAATACACCTCGCACTCGCCATCTCCGGGCGCACTGTGGCCGGGAGCCGACACC